>NC_064640.1:945987090-946587090 GCF_023864345.2 Schistocerca serialis cubense | reverse complement strand
GAAGATTCCGGAGACAGAAGTGAAAGGGGACTCGTGGACTTGATGTGTTAATCATTTCATTATGATCTATGTATGTCTTGTATTTGCGTATTTTTATCTTCTGCCATGGGTCTCAGTGGCCTGTGTATATGCAATAAATGATGATGATGATCATTCAGACATTGTTATTGTTTACAAAGCACTATAGTGGTGTAGAGGAAGTTGAGAGGAACAATTTGATACAGGACACTTGTTGTCTATGAAGTCGGGATGCTACCTCAGATTTGATTAGATTAGATTAGATTAATACTAGTTCCATGGATCATGAATACGATATTTCGTAATGATGTGGAACGAGTCAAATTTTCCAATACATGACATAATTAAGTTAATTTAACAACATAATTAAGTTAATATAACAACTTTTTTATTTTTTTGTTTTTCTTTTTAATTTTAAATTTTTTGAATATAATTTTTTGTTTGTTTTTTTTTCTTTTTTTCTTAATTTATATCTAAAAATTCCTCTATGGAGTAGAAGGAGTTGTCATTCAGAAATTCTTTTAATTTCTTCTTAAATACTTGTTGGTTATCTGTCAGACTTTTGATACTATTTGGTAAGTGACCAAAGACTTTAGTGGCAGTATAATTCACCCCTTTCTGTGCCAAAGTTAGATTTAATCTTGAATAGTGAAGATCATCCTTTCTCCTAGTATTGTAGTTATGCACACTGCTATTACTTTTGAATTGGGTTTGGTTGTTAATAACAAATTTCATAAGAGATTATAAATACTGAGAAGCAACTGTGAATATCCCTAGATCCTTAAATAAATGTCTACAGGATGATCTTGGGTGTACTCCAGCTATTAGTCTGATTACACGCTTTTGTGCAGTAAATACATTCCTGGAAATTGAAATAAGAACACCGTGAATTCATTGTCCCAGGAAGGGGAAACTTTATTGACACATTCCTGGGGTCAGATACATCACATGATCACACTGACAGAACCACAGGCACATAGACACAGGCAACAGAGCATGCACAATGTCGGCACTACTACAGTGTATATCCACCTTTCGCAGCAATGCACGCTGCTATTCTCCCATGGAGACGATCGTAGAGATGCTGGATGTAGTCCTGTGGAACGGCTTGCCATGCCATTTCCACCTGGCGCCTCAGTTGGACCAGCGTTCGTGCTGGACGTGCAGACCGCGTGAGACGACGCTTCATCCAGTCCCAAACATGCTCACTGGGGCACAGATCCGGAGACCTTGCTGGCCAGGGTAGTTGACTTACACCTTCTAGAGCACGTTGGATGGCACGGGATACATGCGGACGTGCATTGTCCTGTTGGAACAGCAAGTTCCCTTGCCGGTCTAGGAATGGTAGAACGATGGGTTCGATGACGGTTTGGATGTACCGTGCACTATTCAGTGTCCCCTCGACGATCACCAGTGGTGTACGGCCAGTGTAGGAGATCGCTCCCCACACCATGATGCCGGGTGTTGGCCCTGTGTGCCTCGGTCGTATGCAGTCCTGATTGTGGTGAACGGTGTGCGGGACCGTAGCCCAGCTTCATGGAGACGGTTGCGAATGGTCCTCGCCGATACCCCAGGAGCAACAGTGTCCCTAATTTGCTGGGAAGTGGCGGTGCGGTCCCCTACGGCACTGCGTAGGATCCTACGGTCTTGGCGTGCATCCGTGCGTCGCTGCGGTCCGGTCCCAGGTCGACGGGCACGTGCACCTTCCGCCGACCACTGGCGACAACATCGATGTACTGTGGAGACCTCACGCCCCACGTGTTGAGCAATTCGGCGGTACGTCCACCCGGCCTCCCGCATGCCAACTATACGCCCTCGCTCAAAGTCCGTCAACTGCACATACGGTTCACGTCCACGCTGTCGCGGCATGCTACCAGTGTTAAAGACTGCGATGGAGCTCCGTATGCCACGGCAAACTGGCTGACACTGACGGCGGCGGTGCACAAATGCTGCGCAGCTAGCGCCATTCGACGGCCAACACCGCGGTTCCTGGTGTGTCCGCTGTGCCGTGCGTGTGATCATTGCTTGTACAGCCCTCTCGCAGTGTCCGGAGCAAGTATGGTGGGTCTGACACACCGGTGTTAATGTGCTCTTTTTTCCATTTCCAGGAGTGTACTTTATTCCTCAGTGATGAATTACCCCCAAAATATGATGCCATATGCCAGCAATGAGTGAAAATATGCGTAGTAAGCTAATTTACTAACTACTGGCCTACAAAAACTGCTTCAGTTACAGTGCATTGCGCGTCGCGCGAGATTTCCGATATTCTCGCTCTCTCTGCACGCAAACTATTAGTCCTAGAGAAAAAATGGATAGGATTTTTTTTATAGGAAATTCAATGTAGTTTGACTCTGTACTGCGACCCGTTTTCACCGGAGGGTGCGGTTTTAGAGTTATTCGAGAAATGTTATGTGAAATGTGATGTATTTCGGAAACCTTTCGGAACAGCGCGTATGTTCATGCTTTTTTTTTTTTTTTTGTTCAGAATCACTAATACTGTCAGCCCTTAAAGCATGTAACTTTCCTCTTGTGTAGCTTGTGAGGTAAGCGGTTCACCTAGTGACCGCCGAGGTCACGAGGCTGGAGGCGCTTCTGTGTTCCGGTTTACGACGCCGGAGACCGAGAGGAAATGCAGAAGGGACGCGCCCACCTCAGAGGGCCGGACAGTCAGCGTCGAAATTGAGTGAGGCCCGGAAAAGTAAGAAGTTAGGGGGAGGGGCGGCGCGCAGCGGTCGTAAACGTGGTTACTGCTTGGAATAGCCAGGCTCAGCCCCAAATGAAATGAGGCGCCCACAGGAGCCTGTCTCTTACCACAGGCTGTCATCTGGAAATTCAGGTCACATCGAACGGATACTAGCTGCTCCAGTAAAAACCTCAGAAGGCGGTCGTTCGCATAATTCCGAGTCTAAAGTTCATATTAACGAGTGTGTGACATTCAAAGGACTTTTAGACACTGGTGGCTGAAGTTAACATAATTCTCTTCGTTTGTTTATGATTTTGGCTAGTTGCTTTCAAAATGTGTGTAAATCTGCTTTAATTTTTTTTATTTTTTTTCGTTTTTTGCCCTCTGAAGAATTGTAAGGTTAGCTCATTGCTGGCCATTAAAATAACGACCACAGGAAAAACAGCAAATACCGCAGTTTTAGTTATTGTGCGTATCCAGTGTGGGAGGAAGAAGGTATGACTAATTTTGAAGGTGTCTGGGCGTATACAAGATGAGAAAATTAAGTACACACAGCTGCCACCACCGGCAGAAAATTTGGAAATTTGTGGTTCCTTCCTATACGACCAAACTGCTGAGGTCATCGGTCTCTAGGCTTACACAGTACGTAACCTAACTTAAACTAACTTACCCAAAGGACAACACACACACCCATGGACGAGGGAGGACTCGAATTGCCGACGGGGGGAGCCGCGCGAACCGTGTCAAGACGCCGCTGACCGCGCGGCTACACCGCACAACCCACTGGCAGAAACAACGGTCCTAGCGCAGACGGACAATGAGTCGTGCTGAGTTTGGGTGGTCGATATGGGTACGTCATTCCATGCTTCTTCAACTCTGCGCCAGGATTCATCAGTCGTAGGGACTGATGACTGGAGCTATGCCAGTTTCTCAGAAATTAATGACAACATGTACTCAGTGTGTGAGAGTCTTGGAGAAAGAGTTGGGCAGAACAGCAGTTCATCACACAGGTCAGGACAGCAAGGGGAACATGTGGTCTTGTGATATCTTGTTGAAAGACCTCTAAGATAGGACACAGCCACCGGACTTGGTACTTCAAATTTTTAACAGCGGCTATTCATATTCCCAGCTATGTGAACCAGAGCTGATCCCGTTGTGAACTCAATGGAACCCCATACATAGCGCCAGATGCTGTGCCTGTATGACGAAGACAAGTGCTGTGTGAGGTCGTTTTAAATTTTATTCTTCTCTCTACTCAAACGAGGCCTAACGAAACGTATCTAAATTTACCCTACAAAGTTGTGATGGAGGAGCTTGTGAATATTAAATGAAGCCGGCAGGAGTGGCCGAGCGGTTCTAGGCGCTACAGTCTAGAGCCGCGCGACCGCTACGGTCGCAGGTTCGAATCCTGCCTTGGGCATGGATGTGTGTGATGTCCTCAGGTTAGTTAGGTTTAAGTAGTTCTAAGTTCTAAGGGACTGATGACCACAGCAGATAAGTCCCATAGTGCTCAGAGCCATTTGAAACATATTAAATGAAACGATAGTTATAATGACTTTGATTTATTACAATAAAATTAATATTAAATAGTGACAGCCTGTGGCAACATTAACAAAATAAAATCATAGACCAATAAGCAATTGAATGGCAAACTGTGGCAGCTTTACTCTACTAGCCTTGACTTACCTGACATAGAGATCAGAGGAGAAGCCATTAATCTCCCAAGAAATTTACTTACAATCGCGGAATGGCGAGTGACTGTCATAAGATCAATAGAAGTACTCATACTACAGAAAGGAGAAGATTCAGACCTTTGAGGCTGTCAGTAAAGTTGAAAGCAAACAGTTTGTCAATGACAAAATGCAGGTCTTCATAGTGAAGCTTGAAATAACCGTATTTCGGAAGAGTGACTCTAATTTCCCTCAGCTTCGTCTCAGAGCTGCGGCACGGTATTACCATTACACTCACATGAGACGGTTCAAGTGGATATAGGTCATTGTTGGAGTCAACGATCCTCTTCAGCGGCTAAGTCCAAATTGCCCTGAAATGTTTCGAAATCCCCACACATCGGCTCAGGTGGCTCTGCAGCGGCTCTAAGGATCGAAGTCGAACGGAAGAGGCTCCAGATCTTGATCTTGATCTGAGCAGAAGAAGTCTACTTTCCCATTTGATTTCCAGTCGTATGTGAAGTAAGAGGAAACCTCGCATTGCCGCGTTTTCTGTCTCCCACAGTATTTGATGGCTTTGCTCCTAATCTTTCGAGTGTTGACCAGTCAGACTGCTTGTTAAAAAAAGTTGTCCCCTTCCCCTGACTGTTTAACCATTGGCTTGTGTCCTACCATACTCTTCCGGAAAAAGTCGCGTCACTCTCCCTCTGTCTCTTTCTTCGGCCAGTGAGATGCTCTTCCTAGCTACCGACTAGTGGCTCTTTCTAATTTAGAGTTTGTTTACGTTAGACAATAGCGGCAGGTTTCACATCAAATAAACATTGTTTTTCTGCAAAGTCTTACCGTTCGGCAGTCTCCTACAACTTCAACGGTGCAGGAACGCGTCTGTGCTTTTCCGGGGAACGGCCAACTTTTACCACCTCGCGTACAAAGGTGTATTCCACTTAAAACAGGTAAGTTCTCGCTCCATCTTCTGGTCGTAAAATGTTTCTATACAATGGCCCAACTGTCTGCGGCATCTGTGCATGGCAAAAGCCACTCCAATGGACAGGGACCTCTCAGAACACCCCCAGTAGCCTTTCAAAGAACTTTTCCTTGGGGTGCGACTGTCTTAGGGCTTGAGCCAATGCACGTTCCTGCTCATCAACTCGTAGTGCTTTCAACAGTTCCCACGGCTACGTTCCATGCAAATATGAATTAAATGTCATAACGCTTTCTGAAAATGTTCGTCCTCCTTGCATCCTGCACACATGGGTAAGTTAATCGTGTGGTGCAGTACGGATAATCTGACTGCTTTGGAAAGATGGCGAAGTGCGACTTGTGTGTCCAATGCTGTCGGACACAGTGGCTCTTCTGCTGCCGCACCGAAGAAAGCTGCAACTACGGTCTCCTGACGTCCTCTCTGTCTCTGTATGGACGCATGTCTAGCTGCAAAGAAGCCCATTTCATGATTCTAGCTACGTGGCGTCGCTCTACGATCCTGCACAACGGATCGAACAATATGTCTGCCCTCTCGGCCGCTAATTGCGCTGGATCGCTGAGTTCCAGCATGGTTCTGTGCATGGCCTTCCTGATCTCATCGATTCCATATTCGAACACAATCTTGGATCCCACCCAACGCGTGCAACAATATCTTGGAGCGATATACTGTAGTCTGAGACACGTTTCTTGCCGTACAGAGTGAACCAGAACTTCATCGACAAACTTTCAAAGGTGACAGTATGGAACAAAGCAAGGAAAATAGCCTCTTATCAAATGTAGCATAAAACGAACTTATCACAAAAAACATAAATAAAATTCGATTTCTGCATGAGAAATCTACTGCATAACCTTCCATTATACACAGAATGTAGATGACGCTATTCCCACCCACACTGTTGGGTTGTGATCAAATACTGATCATTTCTATACGCAAGCATGTAGAACATATCATGTGAATTTGACGTTTTTGCATGTCGTCTTCTTGGTATTACAGTTTTAAAAACATGCAGTATACTTGGAAATTGCGATTGGTTAACTGTACAAGGTATTTTCGTGATGATGATACGCATAAGTTAACTGTACAAGGTATTTTCGTGATGATGATACGCATAAGACAAATATATCAGTTGAGACATGGAACCCAGGTCTGTAAACGACAAAGTCAGATGTTATAAGTTTAAATGAGAAAACGTTAAATTTGCGTTTGGATTACTGACGATGAAAAAAATATCAGAAAACACATTTTATAACAATTACGTTTATCTTCACAGCACGCCCAAGTTGTTAAATCCAGTCTAGTCGTCGAATATGGGGTGTCTAGGAAACATGCTTTCTCGGATCGCTGCCGTGCGAAGTAGGCTCGCGGTTTGAAGCGCCATGTCTTGGATTGCGCGGTCACCGCCGCCGGCGGTTCGAGTCCTCCCTCGGGCATGGGTGTGAGTGTTGTTCTTAGCATAAGTTAGTTTAAGTAGTGTTGGAGCGATGACCGCAGCAGTTTGGTCCCTTAGGAATTCACGCACATTTGAACATTCTCGGATCGCTAGACAACATTCATACAAATCGTATTAATGAGTTTTATTACAAAAGGAAAAGATTACAATACTTAACTCTGTGTTACACAGATGTGTCGCAAGCAAAGGGCGACAGAAAAAATAAGAAATCTTTTCGGTATAACAATTCCCAAGTCAGTTTTACATAGACAGTAAAAGCAATTGTTTAGAGTTGACGCTTCTACCGCTAAGGCTTTCATAGTCTGTTCTTCTGAATCCCACAGCGGAACGGAGATTGTACGCCATCCTGAAATGTCCAACAAATAATACAGACGTGGTAATGGTAACCACCTCAAATTCAAACAAAATTCATTAGAACATTTACAATGCCAGTGCGATTTCTCTTTGGATAACTTGTGTACAAGCCTATATTTCTTTCTACCCTGATCAGGAGACATCACTGACCGTGAGGCCATTTTCTAGGAAGGCCTTCGGCTGTGCGTCTGAGGTATGACTTTTGAGGTTAATTTATTGAGGTATATGACATTTTGTAAGAGGAAGGGAAATGTAACTTTCTGAATAAAAGTATTTGTTTACAGCTAATGTCTGCGTTGAAGCTTTTTATGCCAACTGGGACCATATCTGTAATTACCCGGACGATCTACGCCTCGCCTTCCTTGTTCCTAATAATCAGCAGAGGATTAATGAACTTGGTATTACATTTATGGCAACAGGATTAATTATTCCGCAGCTGTAATAGTGTTGGAATAATTGTGGTATTATAAGCCTAATTTGGATGATTTAGTGCGTCAGTTTCGGGACGCTTATAGAGAATATGTATTAATGCCAAATGGTATAAGGTGTGCAAACAGGTACTTTGATTTTAGGCAAAGCCGTTATAGGCTATTGTGGTATAATTCTTAGACCCTCAATAAAATAACCTCAAAAGTCATACCTCAGACGCACAACCGAAGGCCATCCTAGAAAATGGCCTCACGGGTAGTGAGGTCTCCTGATCAGGGTAGAAGTAAATATAGGCTTGTACACAAGTTACCAAAAGAGAATCGGCATTGGCGTTGTAAATGTTCTAATGAATTTTGTTTACATTTGAGGTGGTTATTATTACCGCGCTTGTATTATTTGTTGGACATTTCAGGATGGTGTACAACCTTCATTCCGCTTTGGGATTCAGAAGAACAGACTATGAAACCCTTACCAATAATCACCAATCAACCCAAGATTCTGAACATAACATTACTAATTCTACGCTGGAACATCGGCCAAGTGAAGATGTTACACAACCTGAATTTGACGACGGATGGGAGATGTCGTTTTCACGCATGCCAGCGTACCTACACGGAACTACAGGGGAAGTCTCGAAATAAGTGCTTCGTCTCCAATACTAAATTCAGTCGATACAAATATAACCAAGCCAAGGTGTGTAATAACCATATCAGGTTTATTCTTAACATTAACGGTCACTGGTCGCTAACGTATGTCGCTTACCTATGTGTCCCATGTCGGAGCCTCCACAAGCTTGAACAGTCCCCTGTTGACATGCAGGGTCCATGGATTCCATATCCGTACACGTACATCCGCTCGATACAATTTAAAACAAGACTCGTCCGACAAGACAAGATGCTGTAGAACTGGACCGCGACCAGTCTGGCGCGGAGCGTGTGTTCTCTTCGCGCAGGGCCACTGTTGTCGCTTGTCATCCTGGAGAGGGGTCTGTCAACTTGCGATTGGCTCACTTCTTCTCACAGCCATTTCTTCTCTATCGTTCGCGACTGGTGCGCCGGCGCTTGACTTTACGCCGTAACACAAGGTGCCACATTGGCAATAGTTGTTCTAAATGGCATGACATCGTCGAACGAAGTCTTGCCGTACCCATTCGAACAACCTCACTGTTTTTCGAACGACAGCAGAGGCAGTGAGAGTTTTCGCCAGGTGATGCTCTTCAGTATAGACAAGTGTGGACTACACAAGACTGTTTACATAGCACCATATGAAGAAAGTAAATGGGCTCAGATCAGGCGAACGATCTGACCACTAAACGGTACTGCCCATTCCCCCTTTTCCTCCCCCTTCTTTCTAGGGAACGTCCATAGTAGGTGTCGATGAGCAAAGCTCGCTAAATGAGCTGGTACGCTATCATGTTGGAACTATATTTGTGCTAGAGCATGGAGTGCCATAACTTCCAACAACGTGGGGAATATGTCTCTCTGAACCATAGTAAACATTTTGCAGCTAATTGGAGAGAGAGTCGATACAAGCCCTAAACCAAGTCACGTCAGCATACAAATTTACTGCAGATACGTTTTAACTGATACTCACTGCTGTTACGTGGTGAATCTCAACTTGTGGGACGTAAGCATTTCGACGATTGAGCATTCTGTCTCTGGCGCAACAGACTTCATCCGAGAAATGTACGTCTGCATGAAAGTGAGGACCGAACGTACAATGCTCTAACATCCATTGGCTTACCAAGGAACAAGATAAACTGTCAGCAGAAAATGAAACTTGTAATTTCGGTGAATGGAAGCGGTGTAGCTACAGTTCTTGGTTTACTTACTGCGCAAAACACCCACTTGACGTACAACTGTTCGTATGTTGATGGAAAGCTCCTCACCTCCGCGGCCAAGCACTGTCTCTTCTGAGTAGGGAGTCCATACGTTTCGCTGCTTTCCTAGGTCACTGAAATGTGGTACCACTTGCTCTGACCCCATAAACCGTTGGAACAGACTCGGAAACATGTGACTCAGAGTTCTCCAACTCGGGTACATGATATAATGCAACTGTTCAACTTCCCTACAGTTTCCATTAGCTTGTTTGTATCCGATAATCGAGTCTGCTAACTCCTTAATTTGGTAAAACTACAGTCTACTAAGGTTGGTAAAGTTTACACTTCATCTTGTTAATAAAAATTGCATGCTTACAGATCTATACACGAAAAACATAACTTATCACTGTACATATCACATCACATGTAACAAATTAGTGGAGTTCCCACACCCTGCTCTTCATTAGGGTGGCTCTTATACTTTTTCTAATTTTGGTAATATCTTTTGCAATATTCCACACTTGGGTTCGACTACACGTAAAAATGAGCTATGTGAAATATGGGCTCAGCAGGACAAATAGAAAACATGCCCCTGGGCAGTGAAAATTGGAAAAATCATGGAAAGAAAACCATCTTCTTTTTCTTCCTTCTTCTGCTTCAGCGTTTGTACCGCAATGCAACGGTGTCCACCCTTATGGTTTTCTGTCTCTACTTGGGATGATCTTGTCCTTGGTCAGCATGGATACGCACGATCTTGACGTCTAAATGGAGGGTATCTGTCCAACGCTGTGTCGCTCTCCCAATAGATCATGTACCACTGACTTTAAACAAAACCCAGCTTTTTGCTGTTGTTTCTAAATCTGGTTGAAGTACGTGTCCATACCATTGTAGACGGCCTTTCCTCAACTTCCTAACCATAAGACCAATCCAGATCACCTGCACATTTCATTATTGCTCACTTAATCACGAAATATGAAGCCAGATGTCCACCGATGCATTTTGGTTTCCATACACAAGTCATTTCTCTGCTTCTTTTGTCGTGGACCAACATTCTGTACCGTTAAAGGCAACCGGGTGAATTTCAGAACGGTTCATTTTCGACTTAAATCAATCCAGGATCTTCTTTCACAAAGCACACCACTTATTGTGCGCCATTGAAGGGATGCACTGCTAACGCGATTTGTGATTTCGGGAAGTAGTGAGCAGTTCGCAATGACCTTTGAGCCAAGATATTTAAAAATGTTTGTCTATGACAGATCTATACCGTCGATATTGATAGTGTCTGTATTATTTGCATCTCTTGATGGGTATTCAGTCTTCTTTGTACTGAATTGTAGTCTGGACTGCTCATGACTGTTCTTCCATGACTAGACTTACCACTCAAGGTCGCTGTTGACTTCAGCAGCCAACAGATCATCTGCAGAATACAGCAGTGTCCAAGAAGATAATTTCAGAAGATCTCTGATGGCCGTGTCTGTCATTATGATTAAGAGAGGAGGAGAAAAAGCAGATACATTACATACGCCTACAGAAATAGGAAAGTCGTCTGATACCCCAGCCACAGGAAGTGCTTGTCTTTTAGGATTGTTCTGGAGCAACCGGACTCATTCAATTAGTTCTTCAGGTACTTCTCAGTGGAAAGCGAAATGAAGACGCTTAGACTCTCACTGTGTTTCTCAATAACAAAACGAGTTACATGGTTTACATCAGTGGTACCATAGCCTTTCACAAAACCACACTGATTGCTGATAATGTTGACGACATTGTGTGTTCTACAGTCTGTGATGTGCTCTAACATCTTCATTGTATGTGTTAGGAGGCATACAGGATGATATTTGGAATCTTCAGTCAGTCTCCCGTTCTGCATACAAATTGGGGCAGTAGTGTTCAACGTCAGCTCAGGAGGTATCTTCTTCTCTTTAATGATCTTATTGAGAAAACCTGTCAGCCATTCAGCAGGCCAAGTGCCTTGATTTCCACAGTTTAGCTTGACAAATTCTCTCATTACCTAATGTGGACAGGAGTTTCCTTGAGGCTCCTTAACTGCATGCATTCTCATTTCACAGATCACTCTGTTCGGCTGAAGCGATAGGTCAGTGACCCCTATAGAGATAGAGAGAGGGTGGGGCGAAAAGAGCGGAGCCATACCTTTCTACTGTACGACCCAACCGGGACCAACACACTCGTCTTTCACTTTCGAGGGAAAGCAGCATTTGCAGCAAGTACAACTAATTCGTCTTCAGTTCATTTACAGGAAAAAATTAATTTCTTCGGGTGCATGAAATTATTAGATGCAAACAGTCACGTTTCAAATAAACGTCAATGATTTTCTTTCACAATTTGTGGATGTTAAAATTTACTGTGGCTCATGATGCCACTCAGTATTTCCGAGAATGGATAATTTATTGGTACAAAAATCATATTTAGTCACAGGAGCTTAGAAATTGCGTATCAGAAGTACAAGCTATGTACAAACAATAAAAGCGGCTTCATAAACGTACTGGAAAGGCATAGGAGGTTCGTGGTTCATGAGCGAAGAGAAAAATGCTTTGTTGTTTTTGATTTAGCCCATGCTAATGCTTTCAGTATTATTACTATTGAAGAAGATAAGCAATTTTTGGTAGTGCAACACGTGGCTTTGCAAGAACTTAAAACTCATCTTTGGTACCTGTCTCCTTAATCTATCACCTTGTCTACTAATTTGCCTTCTGAATCAAAAATGAAAATGATCTATGCACTGACTAGTGGACAGACGAACACATTAAATCAGTTCATGCAGGAGTCTATCAAGTCTTAGAAACGCTCAGTAAGGGTGCTAAATAGTTTGTTTCTACCAGTTTTGAAAAGTGACGAATTCCTGAAGCAGATCCTTCGATTTGGCATGAAATGAAGAGTTCATAAGCGCTCTAGACAACTGATAACTATTAACGATTCGACTGAAAGTGTTGTCGGCTCATGGAGTATTAATATAAGTTATCTGCATAGAACGAGAAACAGAAGCAGTATGTGGTTCAGCTTTTATCTGAATATCTTCATTAGTTTCCAGGTTACGAAGATAAAGACTTTATCAAGTAATAGATATTCAAACAGTATGGCGTGATTTTCACATCAAAAATGGTTCAAATGGCTCTCAGGTCATCAGTCCCCTAGAACTTAGAACTACTTAAACCTAATTAACCTGAGGACATCACACACACCCATGCCCGAGGCAGGATTCGAACCTGTGACCGTAGCAGTCGCGCGGTTCCGGTCTGAAGCGCCTAGAACCTCTCGGCCACCGCCGCCGGCCTTTTCACATCATATTAGGTGTTTATAATTAAAGTGTAGTTACTCACGGAAGTCCAAGCTGGGCTGTTAGTATCATATAACAGCCAAACTTAGTAGATATGCTAATGCGCTTATACGGAAACTATTTACACTGGGAAAAAATTGGTACTAATTTTGGCCACCAGCTGCAAACCTGGGTCTGTACAATATCTCCTCATCGTCTCCAGTGCTCATATTGAACAAGCAGTGTAAGTGGCAGCTAATAATAAAATCAGCATTATGCCTTTCTCACTCGTTATTTATTATTTACAACTGCTTTTCTACAGTAAACTTTTAGATAATAAATTATTGAGATATTTTAAAGTAAGGGGCGAGAGGCACTCTATCCTCTTGTCTATTAAACTCATATTTGACGCAAATCATTTTTCGGTCAATAGAACCAAACTGTGGTCGGGGTTGGGTGTTACTACAGAGAAAAATAAGAGCCAGCGTAGTCTATATGTTGGTCGGTTCTCCTACTGTGCAATGTCAGCAACAACGTACATAATAAAGCAATTTATTACATCGCGCGAACAACGATGTGGGCATGAAGGTGTAGAGGGTACAGTACAGCACTCCGGCTTTGGAGGTTCCAGGTTCAGTCCGAGAGAGGAGCGGGAATTTTTTCTCTTTCCAGCCCTTCACTCATCCTCCTATGAAACGAGTAGCGGGCACCTTCCCCGAAGGAAAGAGGCTGATGGGGCGACGGACCAGCCACCCTCGCCCAAGAAGTGCCGTACCGAAGGTAGTTTGCGCTCTGCCTGCAGTCGGCCTAGTTGCCTCCTCGCGTGTTTTCGCCACGGACTTTACCTTTGCCTTTTACAAACAACGACTGTTCGTAAGCGTAGGTCTACGCAGCTATTGTCACATTCAATAAAATTCTTCTGGGTATGTGACCACATTGTCAATGTGTAAAATTCTCCTAGGCTCCGTTCACTTTTGCAAATGGGATCCTTCAGAATTTTTTTGGAAAAAAGTGAAGGGCATTTACAACAGTGGTCATAACGTCGGAGAATTTCATACATTGACAACGCGCTCACACATCAAAAAAATTTTACTGACTGCAACGACGCTTTGGTTGACGTAATCCACTGGCAGAGTTATTCCACAACACATTTGGCTTCATAACTTTCGACTCACTCGTTTTCCGAGCAGCCTTTCTTACCTCAAGTTACCAAATTTAACCGTCTCTATCATCACATAATTTCTATTTGCTTATCACGAAAATGGCCTGTGTACCTTAAAAGAAACATATGAGTCTAACGCTCCCGAAGCGGCTTACTACAGGGTGCGGCGCTTAGATATGGACAAATTTCAATCTGAATATCCCGCCATATCGTATTCCACCGGGGGTCGTTCTTAAAAGTCATAGGCATCTAGTAAACAGTCTGAACCTCAAAATGGCCGAGATGTTACGGACCAGTGCGGAGTACAATCGAAGAGCGGCGATTATCGAAAGTCTTTGCGCTAGGCGTTCTTACACAGAAATGGTTCATTTCTTCGAGTACCCGAGATCAACTTTTTACAATATTATGGCCAAAATAATGCTTAGGAGAAATCTGGGGGAGGTTCTGCTAACCCGACGAGGTAACTTCATACAAAGGAACACGTGTGAAGAACTGTGGCAGTCATCGAAAGGTCTAGGCGTTGATTTCGCAGGGCCCGGGGCAATCACTGAGGAAACTGACTTTAGTATTGAAAGTCAGCAAGCAAACAATGCGGTGGATGGCAGAGGAGGACCTCATACTAGCCATTCAACCCAAAACTGGCTCTCGGATAACGTTGAAATGTTCTGGTCAAAGGAGTTCTGGCCCCCAAATAGCCCGGATTTAAATGCCCTCGATGTCTGGAGCATAGCCGAAAGAGTTATCAATAAAACGAGGCACCCTAATGCCGCAACTCTACGCATCGCTATCGATGCAGCATTCGCGAATATGGACAGCGCTACTTTTAAAGAGTGCGTGCGGTCGCTGCAGGACAAGATTTAAAAAGGCGGTTGTTGCGGCTGAAGGGGCTTACATCCTAGTAATGTTACTCTTCAAAGATACCACTACTTATATGTGAAAGGATTTTCGTTTTCATTTGTATTTTGTTACAATAAATTTGCTTTTTAAAAAAAAAAGTTTCGTTTCTCCGGATTTAAGCGCCGCACCCTGTATACTAATAGTAGTTAGTTCTTCATTCAACTGGGCTTCTCGTCGGTTTTGTTTGACTGCAGTTTGACGTAACTATTCTAGAGCTAGTGCTATATTAACGAGAAGAACACGGCAAGGGCCATACTCCGATTTTCCAGAAACTTCCCTTAGTGGAAGAGGGGTCCAAATAATCGAACACGTGTCTCGGCTTATCCGTAGATACTCAACCGTCTCTGAAAAAACGACGGTCAAAGTTTTCGAGGAATTTTCAATGTAATTTATCTGCCATTTACCGCTCGCTCTGATCAGAGGAAATGGGGGCTCAGTGGTTAGCGCCGCGACTTCCTAATTTTGCACCTCGTGTTCGAAACTCTATTATTATTTTTATTTAAGTTTTATTGTTTTCATTTCTCTACCAATGCCCATAGAAAGCTCCTACACGAAAGTTTCTTTTCGAATTAAGGGATGGCAGCGGCGATATATTAATCGTAAAATTACAACTGTATTTCTCAATAAATGTTAGACGTTTATTACATAATATATATGTGTGCACGAGCATCGTACGAAGGCACAGTGACATTCCTTCGTATGAATCGCACTCGGGAAAGAGACGTCGTTAACACCGGTGAAGATTTCGTGCGTTAACAATAACTGCGCCGCGAACCATGCATAATGGCTCACTTTTCCGAAAACTGGCGGTTGCTGTTTATTATAAATCAAGATACAGTACAGGAATTTCAACGAAAACCATTTCAAATAATTTTCTCACTCTTTTTTTAAATTCATTCATATGGCATACAATTAATAGACGAATAAGGCCAACATTATAGCAATATAAACGAGAAAACATTCTTGTAGTAATCTTCTATAGACATGGGTACGTAAATGAATAACAAAAACAGAAGTAATAATCTGGTTGACACCTCTTCCACTGAGCGAAATCAGGCGATGGCACTTGCAGTGTTCTCCTCGTAAGACACCAATTACGTTTACGCCTTGTACAGGCAGCTGCGATGGGAACGTCATCTCCCACGCAAGAGAAAGGTGAATCCAGGGACAGTTCTGTACATTTGACGCTCCTTTGATGGTGTCGTGGCGGTGAGCATAACGCTAGGCGTCGACGTAAATGCTGAGCAGCTATTCACTGAAGACGGTATTCTCCATATCGCTGACAGCGCTCAGCACCCTTGGCAAGTGGTTCTGTGGTTGGACAAACTAGCAGTTAGCGAGCAGATAGAGAAGGGTTTGGACACGATTTTCTAAGTGGACACTCAGTGTTGGTAGGACGTGCATTGTAAAGTTTGGATGGATATAGCTGGTAATGTTTAGATAGTGGAATTATGACAACTATATAATTTCTGGAACTAGATGTCACATGAATAAGGTAAAATCCTCCAAATACATAGTTCACTCTTCAAAAAAATCTTTCTTTTGCTAGCCGTATGCCTCCTAGTAGTTAGGGTCTATAATATTTATAATCTTATACACTCCTGGAAATGGAAAAAAGAACACATTGACACCGGTGTGTCAGACCCACCATACTTGCTCCGGACACTGAGAGAGGGCTGTACAAGCAATGATCACACGCACGGCACAGCGGACACACCAGGAACCGCGGTGTTGGCCGTCGAATGGCGCTAGCTGCGCAGCATTTGTGCACCGACGCCGTCAGTGTCAGCCGGTTTGCCGTGGCATACGGAGCTCCATCGCAGTCTTTAACACTGGTAGCATGCCACGACAGCGTGGACGTGAACCATATGTGCAGCTGACGAACTTTGAGCAAGGGCGTATAGTGGGCATGCGGGAGGCCGGGTGGACGTACCGCCGAATTGCTCAACACGTGGGGCGTGAGGTCTCCACAGTACATCGATGTTGTCGCCAGTGGTCGGCGGAAGGTGCACGTGCCCGTCGACCTGGGACCGGACCGCAGCGACGCACGGATGCACGCCAAGACCGTAGAATCCTACGCAGTGCCGTAGGGGACCGCACCGCCACGTCCCAGCAAATTAGGGACACTGTTGCTCCTGGGGTATCGGCGAGGACCATTCGCAACCGTCTCCATGAAGCTGGGCTACGGTCCCGCACACCGTTAGGCCGTCTTCCGCTCATGCCCCAACATCGTGCAGCCCGCCTCCAGTGGTGTCGCGACAGGCGTGAATGGAGGGACGAATGGAGATGTGTCGTCTTCAGCGATGAGAGTCGCTTCTGCCTTGGTGCCAATGATGGTCGTATGCGTGTTTGGCGCCGAGCAGGTGAGCACCACAATCAGGACTGCATACGACCGAGGCACACAGGGCCAACACCCGGCATCATGGTGTGGGGAGCGATCTCCTACACTGGCCGTACACCACTGGTGATCGTCGAGGGGACACTGAATAGTGCACGGTACATTCAAACCGTCATCAAACCCATCGTTCTACCATTCCTAGACCGGCAAGGGAACCTGCTGTTCCAACAGGACAATGCACGTCCGCATGTATCCCGTGCCACCCAACGTGCTCTAGAAGGTGTAAGTCAACTACCCTGGCCAGCAAGATCTCCGGATCTGTCCCCCATTGAGCATGTTTGGGACTGGATGAAGCGTCGTCTCACGCGGTCTGCACGTCCAGCACGAACGCTTGTCCAACTGAAGCGCCAGGTGGAAATGGCATGGCAAGCCGTTCCACAGGACTACATCCAGCATCTCTACGATCGTCTCCATGGGAGAATAGCAGCGTGCATTGCTGCGAAAGGTGGATATACACTGTAGTAGTGCCGACATTGTGCATGCTCTGTTGCCTGTGTCTATGTGCCTGTGGTTCTGTCAGTGTGATCATGTGATGTATCTGACCCCAGGAATGTGTCAATAAAGTTTCCCCTTCCTGGGATAATGAATTCACGGTGTTCTTATTTCAATTTCCAGGAGTGTATTTAGCTGGCTGTAGTAGCTGCTTGCTGTAATTGCTGTAGTATGTGTTATGAAGATTTTCTATAAGGTAAGTGACATATGAGAAAGTATGGGTTGTTGTTAGGATTTCCTGCAATTCAGTGCCATTCTTTTCTGTTAATTATTTGAAGCCATGTTGTCACTGTATAGCAGTCAGATTGCATTGAGCTTGTATGTTGTTGTTGTTGTTGTGGTCTTCAGTCCTGAGACTGGTTTGATGCAGCTCTCCATGCTACTCTATCCTGTGCAAGCTTCTTCATCTCCCAGTACCTACTGCGACCTACATCCTTCTGAATCTGCTTAGTGTATTGATCTCTTGGTCTCCCTCTACGATTTTTACCCTCCACGCTGCCCTCCAATGCTAAATTTGTGATCCCTTGATGCCTCAAAACATGTCCTACCAACCGATCCCTTCTTCTAGTCAAGTTGTGCCACAAACTTCTCTTCTCCCCAATCCTATTCAATACCTCCTCATTAGTTACGTGATCTACCCACCTTATCTTCAGCATTCTTCTGTAGCACCACATTTCGAAAGCTTCTATTCTCTTCTTGTCCAAACTGGTTGTCGTCCATGCTTCACTTCCATACATGGCTACACTCCATACAAATACTTTCAGAAACGACTTCCTGACACTTAAATCTGTACTCGATGTTAACAAATTTCTCTTCTTCAGAAACGATTTCCTTGCCATTGCCAGTCTACATTTTATATCCTCTCTACTTCGACCATCATCAGTTATTTTACTCCCCAAATAGCAAAACTCCTTTACCACTTTAAGTGTCTCATTTCCTAATCTAATCCCCTCAGCATCACCCGATTTAATTTGACTACATTCCATTATCCACGTTTTGCTTTTGTTGATGTTCATCTTATATCCTCCTTTCAAGACACTGTCCATTCCGTTCAACTGCTCTTCCAAGTCCTTTGCTGTCTCTGACAGAATTACAATGTCATCGGCGAACCTCAAAGTTTTTATTTCTTCTCCATGGATTTTAATACCTACTCCGAATTTTTCTTTTGTTTCCTTTACTGCTTGCTCAATATACAGATTGAATGACATCGGGGAGAGGCTACAACCCTGTCTCACTCCTTTCCCAACCACTGCTTCCCTTTCATGTCCCTCGACTCTTATAACTGCCAACTGGTTTCTGTACAAATTGTAAATAGCCTTTCGCTCCCTGTATTTTACCCCTGCCACCTTCAGAATTTGAAAGAGAGTATTCCAGTTAACGTTGTCAAAAGCTTTCTCTAAGTCTACAAATGCTAGAAACGTAGGTTTGCCTTTTCTTAATCTTTCTTCTAAGATAAGTCGTAAGGTTAGTATTGCCTCACGTGTTCCAACATTTCCACGGAATCCAAACTGATCTTCCCCGAGGTCCGCTTCTACCAGTTTTTCCATTCGTCTGTAAAGAATTCGCGTTAGTATCTTGCAGCTGTGACTTATTAAACTGATAGTTCGGTAATTTTCACATCTGTCAACACCTGCTTTCTTTGGGATTGGAATTATTATATTCTTCTTGAAGTCTGTGGGTATTTACATCTTGCTCACCAGATGGTAGAGTTTTGTCATGACTGGCGCTCCCAAGGCCATCAGTAGTTCTAATGGAATGTTGTCTACTCCCGTGGCCTTGTTTCGACTCAGGTCTTTCAGTGCTCTGTCAAACTCTTCACGCAGTATCTTATCTCCCATTTCATCTTCATCTACATCCTCATCCATTTCCATAATATTGTCCTCAAGTACATCGCCCTTGTACAAACCCTCTATATACTCCTTCCACCTTTCTGCCTTCCCTTCTTTGCTTAGAACTGGGTTGCCATCTGAGCTCTTGATATTCATACAAGTGGTTTTCTTCTCTCCAAAGGTCTCTTTAATTTTCCTGTAGGCAGTATCTATCTTACCCCTAGTGAGACAAGCCTCTACATGCTTACATTTGTCCTCTAGACAACCCTGTTTAGCCAGTTTGCACTTCCTGTCGATCTCATTTTTGAGACGTTTGTATTCCTTTTTGCCTGCTTCATTTACTGCATTTTTATATTTTCTCCTTTCATCAATTAAATTCAACATTTCTTCTGTTACCCAAGGATTTCTATTAGCCCTCGTCTTTTTACCTACTTGATCCTCTGCTGCCTTCACTACTTCATCCCTCAGAGCTACCCATTCTTCTTCTACTGTATTTCTTTCCCCCATTCCTGTCAATTGTTCCCTTATGCTCTCCTTGAAACTCTGTACAACCTCTGGTTCTTTCAGTTTATCCAGGTCCCATCTCCTTAAATTCCCGCCTTTTTGCAGTTTCTTCAGTTTCAATCTGCAGTTCATAACCAATAGATTGTGGTCAGAATCCACATCTGCCCCTGGAAATGTCTTACAATTTAAAACCTGGTTCCTAAATCTCTGTCTTACCATTATGTAATCTATCTGATACCTTTTAGTATCTCCAGGTTTCTTCCAGGTATACAACCTTCTTTCATGATTCTTGAACCAAGTGTTAGCTATGATTAAGTTATGCTCTGTGCAAAATTCTACAAGGCGGCTTCCTCTTCCATTTCTTCCCCCCAATCCGTATTCACCTACTATGTTTCCTTCTCTCCCTTTTCCTACTGACGAATTCCAGTCACCCATGACTATTAAATTTTCGTCTCCCTTCACTACCTGAATAATTTCTTTTATCTCGTCATACATTTCGTCAATTTCTTCATCATCTGCAGAGCTAGTTGGCATATAAACTTGTACTACTGTAGTAGGCATGGGCTTTGTGTCTATCTTGGCCACAATAATGCGTTCACTATGCTGTTTGTAGTAGCTAACACGCACTCCTATTTTTTTATTCATTATTAAACCTACTCCTGCATTACCCCTATTTGATTTTGTATTTATAACCCTGTAATCACCTGACCAAAAGTCTTGTTCCTCCTGCCACCGAACTTCACTAATTCCCACTATATCTAACTTTAACCTATCCATTTCCCTTTTTAAATTTTCTAACCTACCTGCCCGATTAAGGGATCTGACATTCCACGCTCCGATCCGTAGAATGCCAGTTTTCTTTCTCCTGATAATGACGTCCTCTTGAGTAGTCCCCGCCCGGAGATCCGAATGGGGGACTATTTTACCTCCGGAATATTTTACCCAAGAGGACGCCATCATCATCTAATCATTCAGTAAAGCTGCATGTCCTCGGGAAAAATTACGGCTGTAGTTTCCCCTTGCTTTCAGCCGTTCGCAGTACCAGCACAGCAAGGCCGTTTTGGTTAATGTTACAAGGCCAGCTCAGTCAATCATCCAGACTGTTGCCCCTGCAACTACTGAAAAAGCTGCTGCCCCTCTTCAGGAACCACATGTTTGTCTGGCCTCTCAACAGATACCCCTCCGTTGTGGTTGCACCTACGGTACGGCCATCTGTATCGCTGAGGCACTCAAGCCTCCCCACCAACGGCAAGGTCCATGGTTCATGGGGGGTGAGCTTGTATATTGTGGGTAATAAATGAATAGGTTAAGTTTGAATTGTCTTCATCAGGCAAAATTCTATAGATCAGTGTTTTAAATGATAAAAATAAATAAAGACTCAGTAGTTTCACCTAGTAAAGAGACCAGGAGTTTCAGTCAGTAGTTTCACTTGGCGACACTGCCAGAATACTTCACTTGAATCTTCTGATTTTCTTGTATTTTGAATAATTAGCACATGATTAGAAACTACTTATTGTCTACTGATAGCGTGTAATGGTATGTATGGAATTTCCTTTGTAGTTTCTTATTGTTGTACTGTATTGCCATGAGCAAAGTAGTTGTCGCATGCATGTGGATTTGCACTAAGTATCTCACAGTCGCTTTTGTGACTAATTAGATATTGATTATTTTAAGTGCTATTTAAGTGGTTCTTCCCATTTTTGCTTTTCAAAACTTTTTGTGTTATTGTGTAAAATAATGTGATAATCATGGTGGGTGAAAAGCGTAAAACTAGACTGCAAAGTAAATTGAGAAATGACAGAGACAACAAGTGTAGCTTGTTAGCACCACCTAGTAACGAGTCGACAAATTTGCAATAGAATAATTTGGTAGTAGTGCATAGGGACATGGACCAGACAGTAAATAATGTGGTAGAAACTGAAATAATCAGTGAACAGGGAACTATAGTCGATCGGTCGGTCGGTAACAGTTCACCTCAGGAATGTGATATAACATAAAGTCTTGCAAATAACGTAGATTCAGGTTTTGCATCAATACACTTTTCTCAGTTAAGTCAAGACACACTCTCTGCTTTTCAAAATACGAATATTGCAGGTGCAAACGCACTGACGAAAAACACAATGGAACATGTTTCAATCACTAATGCATTGTTATTGCAATTAATTCAAAAATTTTATCAAACAGAGAAACAAACACAGCAACAAATGGGACAAAATCAGAAACAAACACAGCAACAGCTTCAAAAGTTAGACACAATTGAACAAACACGTAAAGATTTCCGGAATGAGATTTTCACTCTGTAGTGGAGTGTGCGCTGATATGAAACTTCCTGGCAGATTAAAACTGTGTGCCGGGCCGAGACTCGAACTCGGGACCTTTGCCTCTCGCGGCCAAGTGCGGTAAAGATTTGACCACTGAGATACGCAAAACCGAACCGAAATATAAAAAAATTTCTGAAGACGTAAAAACGCAAATTGGTGACCATTTTCAGTCTATTTTTTCACAGCATGAAGACACATTACAGAACCATGAAGCAGCAATAAAAGAACTGCAGATCATTGTACACGAAAATCACGACACCTTGCAGGCTAAAATTGACTCTGTTGCATGTACCGATATGGTTATGCAACTTGCAAAAAATCAGGAAAACTTAAAGGACACAGTAGATACACAAATGGCCAATCTAAAACTTCGTTCAGCAAAACACACTGAGGAAATCAGCACATTGTCGGAAAAAGTAGCCGAACTTTCGCATCAGTTAACAAATTTATCTACGAAGGTAACTGATGATTTGAATGATACAAGACCGGTAGCCTTTACTGACACAGAGGAGTACTAGGAAATAAGGATATTTAAACACAGTCAGAAACAAATTAATACGCAAAACAAAAGAGGAATACGGGAAGTACAAGATCAGTTGGCACAGGCGATACAAGAACTACATATTGCAGAGGATACTCGCGCCCGACAGGGGAAGAGGGATTTAGAAATACGGAAAAGTCACACAGTAATAACACATGGTATTTCGGAGATTTTGAAAGGAGTCGACAGGGTCCACCGAACCTTGAGATGGAACCGCCGACACGACGTAACAATGACCGTGCAAGGTGCCTGGGCGCTAGAGCTCTGACGTAGCCGAGCTAGCCCCTGTCTGCTCTCGTTCGTTTGATTATAAACTTCTGCTACCGTCTCGACCTGTGTGCCTGTCTCTGTTTCATCCTCTACTTCACTATCATAATCCCGGCCGCAACGCTGCTCTGAGATCGCGTCCAAATCACCTTCCTCATCAATGACCCTGGCGTCCTGTCCTGCTAAACATGTGCCCATCTCATCTCCGAACCTATTCCCGTCAGTAAACTGCCCCTTATCCATTATGCTATCCTCTTTTGTTTTAGCTTCGCTCGATAATAGTCGTGCCTTACTTCTCGTTATCATTCATGAAAAACAAATTTATCTAAAATGCACAATAAAATTAATCTACTCCATATATTTTTACACATAGACATAAAATTTCAACAACGCCTCTCCAACGCTGTAATTATATGCACGATTTGTTGTGGTACAGAAACCGCACACAAACCCGACAAAGTGTGACGTGATACGGACACACCATCAAAGGAACACAAAAACAATGAACAAAAGAATATATACACTGAAAACAAAAACTGTAATCATGCGCCGCTTCTTAAAGCTAAACGCGGAACTACCAGAAAAAAACTTGGGCATTAATCAATAAAAAAATTAAGCAAAAAAAATTCTGAATGTCCCTACTACTAACAATACTTGCTTATCAGCGATTCACAGGAAAGATCCGAGGCTAAGGGTCGCCATATTATGCGAGGTGCCGGGGCTAGCAGTGTATTTAACACTAAATTCTAGAATCTACATATGTAAATGATGCTCTAACCCCCACCCCCTTATTCTAACTCCGACTTTTGCTGTTGCACAAGGATTAAAAAATATACGCGAACTGACTGTAATCAACCCTGCAAGTGGAGTAGAAAAGAGTTTGGCACCTGCAATAATTTAATTTGATAAATAAGTTAAATAAACGAAGGTTTCATTAACATAGTGAGGAATGATAGGTTTGCTCTACCGATTAACAGAATGAAAGTTCTGTCCAAAATAACAATATGATTTATTAAGACTAAACACAAAATACTAAACCAAAACACATGAAACATTTACAATACATCAAATTGGCTCAAATTGGATACTCATACAAACACTGTAAAGGTGAAGTTGTCCCTAAACTAGATTGTGAGGTTTAAGACGAAGTGGTATGTGGAGCCAATTCCTTGCTACTCAAATCATAAGAGAGACACACAACTAACTCAACATTAATTGCTGGTACTCAAGACAGAACAAAGTTAGAAAAAGACGAACAGGCGCGCTCTGCTGAGCTCTGATTATCACCTAGGAAAATCCCTATCTGCCGGTGCTGCGGACATACATTACCAAACTGTCTTCTTAACTGCCAGAACACGATCTGGCGTACCGTAGGCGATGGCTGGTTGCTTCGACGTCCTCGACCGAAAGGCGAGAGCCGACTACCCACAAGACACCCGTACGTGCCGAACACAGAACATTCCCGCCCCTACGACAGTGGCCGTGGTTAAACGTTCCAATCAGCAACTCGAAAACCGGCGGAAAATTCCACCCCATTGCCGGAGCACTACCATTCCACAAATGGAAATTCTTGGCGCCAATTTCTGCGCTGATTTTGCTACGTCATGGAGCTATGCCCTGAGCAAACCAATCAGTTACTATTTTGCAGAAAGCGCGGGAATTTTCCCGCCACAACTGCCTGGGTACACAAGTCATTCCCACGCCTCGCTGGTAGCCCGCCAGAAAGTGTTTTCGCTAAGTTTCTGTGAAGTAACGGAACCTCTAGCCCAGCCGCTACTTCAGGCCCTGGCGGGCGTGTCTCTTGACAATGTCGGCGTCTGGAAAGCATTCACTCGACTGCCTCACTCACGTTGGCTTAACCCTCTCGAGATCAGTGGTGCCTGCCTGTCACCGGACCACCTGGGTGACGAGAGGCGCTGCGTGGGAAGTCCGCGTGTGAAGGAATAGCAACTTTCCACCGCATGCAATTAGAGAGGAGAATCGTAAGATAGAAATATGAGAGGGGGCTCATGCCACCTCTCAACCGATTTGCGACTCGGTGACACGTTGACTTGGACTATAAGCTCTTCATCACTTGGCGTAAATTTAAATCATTCAAGAATTCTAGTAATTAAATACATCCACAAGCTTGGCTTCATCAATTTTCTCATTGTTTTCCTCCTAATTGGTCATTAGAGCACAGATTCGAATTTTTGTGTGGCTATTTAGAAAATGAACCAGATGTAAGAATGGGATCGGGTATTCGTGATTGTCACGGTGAAGTAGATTTTTAACATGCCCTCCTTTCTGCATATTGATCTCAGGCTACTCATGATCGAGTAAAACACCGTATTACAATGATGAAGCATTTCGAACAGTCTGAATTTTCCAGCCCTCTAAAATATTTTGAAGATATGTTACACAAGAATCACTATTTGTCAAACCTGTGCAAACCCTCGGAACTTAGTCGCATTTGCTTAGTTAAATTACCTGAACACTTAAGACATATTATTTTGGCTGGACGTTGTAAAGATGATATCGATGCTTTTCAGGGACTTTTTTAAGAATTGGAAATCGACACGGACAATCGCATGATGCGAAAACTGGAAAACAACAACAATTACATGTCACATACATCACAATTTCGTGATAACAGAAATAATAACCATACACGACAAGTCTACTGTTATAACTCAAATCGTGACCAAAATAGACACTATCCATATGACGACCATTGGCAGAGTAACAATAATTACAGAGAAAGATCACATATCCGTGGTAATGAGTATGACAGAGACAACCGTAACAATAGACAATATGGGAACCAGAATAATTATTATCAAGGGAGACAAAATGACTTCGGATGCAACATTTCACCACGTAATTACGATTCTGGGTGAAATTCTCCATCACTTATTCGACGAGAAAGAGATTACAGAAATTACCGACAAGACCACAGACGTTATAGACATGGCCACAGACCTGAATTTAATCAGAACTGACGTGATTCAAATAGGGCAGAACCCTCTCGACAAGCTGAAATTATAGAAATTAGACCTCAAAATCCCAGCAAAGATGCGCGATAACACAGAGATAATAGACAATGACTCCCACCACAGGCAAAAAAATGGCTCTGAGCACTATGCGACTTAACTTCTTAGGTCATCAGTCGCCTAGAACTTAGAACTAATTAAACCTAACTAACCTAAGGACATCACACACATCCATGCCCGAGGCAGGATTCGAACCTGCGATAGTAGCGGGCGCTCGGCTCCAGACTGTAGCGCCTAGAACCGCTCGGCCACGACGGCCGGCTCACCACAGGCTGCCACGAAACGTACTTATGAAGCTAACGACGTAGCTGCCATGACTATCAATTACCTGGAAATGTAAGACATGAGGGACATTTTACTCCAGGAACATGACATGAAACAGAACAATACTGCATATCCTGTAATTCACATCACAACAAATGACAAAATTTACGGCGGTACTTGACCCCATCAGTCCTGTTTCGGTAATTAGTGAAACAGCTTTCAGTAAATGCAACAAATCGAACGATTGCCCCACGCTTCCTTTACGTAAGATTAAATTACAAGCTGCAATTTTTGGAAAAAGTGTAGATGTACGCCAACAAACTAACTTCCATTTTTTTGACGAAGCCACAAATTTATTATGAATTTTCTTATTGTTCCATTATTGTCGACAGAGATTATATTATGTGTAGATTTCTTGGATGAGTATAAAGCAATTTTAAACTTTCATGACGCTGAAATTAGTTTAGAAAAAGAAGAAAGTCAATAGCTTTGAAATTTGAAGATTGGCTTTCAAACAATGAGCCGGAAATCAATCGGGTACACCTTTTGTCAGATCACAGTTTGGAACTTTCAACGGAATTTGACACTAATAATCGCTTTGCAAGTACTGACAGGGATGATATTGATGACGTATTGGATACTAACATTTAAATTCAGAAAAAATTCAAACAATTGAGAAATGTAATGACACTGATAGGCAAGACCTTTTTGACATTTTACAAGCACATTCCACAGTTTTTACTCACAAAACAGGAACAATTAAAGGATTTCAATACAAATTTCGTGTTCGTGATCATACAAAATTTTCCCTCAGACCATACGTAATTCTGACATATTATAGGGACCGTGTTAGAACGGAAATACAATCTATGCTTGATGAGGGCGTTATTGAACCAGCGGTCAGCTCATACAATAATCCATTATATGTTGCTGAGAACAAAAACGGATCGAACAGAATTGTCTTAGATTCCAGACAAATAACTACCATAATCATTCCTAAAGCAGACAGACTGCAAACGTTGGAAGAACTTCTTCAAAATTTCAATGACGTATAAGTGTTGTCTTCTATTGATCTCAGATCTAGCTTATATCAAATTCTACTTCATCCAGAATGTAGAAAATATACGGCTCTTCTTTGTTTCGTCGTTTGTTATCAATTTCGGAAACTTCCTTTTGGTTTGAACATGTCTTCGGCAGCATTCATTCGTGGGCTAAATTCCATATTACCTGTGTTTTTAAAACGACACATCACTTCGTACGTGGACGATATTTTAATAGCAGAAGCCTCTTGGGAACAACATAATCTTATCCTCAACAGTTTGTTACGTATTTTTGCCGAATCTGGAATTACAGTTAACTTGGAAAAAATCTGAATTCGGTAGGACAAAGGCGAAGTTTCTGGGTCACATTATTTCCTCTGAGGACATTCAGCCGGATCCTGAAAAGTTGGAAGCAATCAGAGCCATTCCTGTTCCAACCGCAAAAAGACAAGTTTGCAGTTTTCTATCTCTCGTGAATTTCAACCGTCGTTTCCTGAAGAAGCATGTTCTAGGAACTCCAAAACTTTGTTCTCTCACTGGCAAAAACACTATTTGTAACTGGGACGAACAGGCACAGTTGGAATTTGATTGTTTGAAGGAAGCGCTACTTAACGCGCCAGTCTTAGCTCACCCAGATCTGTCACAAGATTTCTGTCTTAGTACGGATTCTTCTTAAGTTGGTCTTGCTTCCCATTTATTTCAAGAAGCAATAGAAAATGACATTACTGTTCAGAAAACCATCGCTTTTGATAGCCGCGTGCTGACAAAATCTGAGAAAAGTTATTGAACTGGAAGCTTTAGCTATCGTTTAGGCATTTGACAATTTTCGTTTCTTTCTTTCTGGCAAACGTGTAAAGCTTTATAGTGATCATCGAGCATGGCAATTTCTTGTGTCTTCAAAATTAAATCATGACAGGTTGCAACGTTGGACATAGTTTCTCCAAGAATTCAAATTCACAATAATCTACATTCCTGGCACAGAAAATATAGTTGCGGACGCACTGTCACGTGCACTGGCTGGCCTTGAGAAAAAGCAACACAGAAGCTAACCTTTAGAAAAATTTCAGTATTCTTTACATTCAAAAAGTAGCCTTTGAAAACTTCGTCACTGTATCTTTAATGGACATTGCTTATGAGGAAGACAAGGATCCGATTTGGAAAGATATTAAAAGTAAATGGCATGAAAAGACACACACGCAGATTCGTCGTTATTATCTAGTTAGAAATAATATACTCTTCCAACGTTACACTGTTGATGACAAGCTGTGCGCACTTTGTATTCCTGACGATTTTGTTAATAAGCTCATCTGATACAATTATTTCAGCTACGCACATTCTGGTCCACGAAAATGTTATCATGTTCTTCGGACAACTTGTTATTTTAACAACATGGAAAAGAGAATTAGGAGAGTTTTTCTATTTCCAACCTTCGTCAAAAAGCTAAACCGTCTACCATCTCACATAGTGCTCCATTGTTTACTATTATTCCTACTAGATTAAAAGAACTAGCTGCTGTTGATCTCCTGGTAACCCATGGATGGATTTTCGTACTTTCTGGTCGCTGTTGCACTTACTTCAAAATTTGTTTCTTTCACACCGCTACGCAAAGCCTCTGAACGTTCTGTATTCAACGCGTTTGTTAAAAATTTCTTACGTGAAGTTGGACACTTTGATAAGGTCATTTCAGATAGCGGACCACAAGTCAGATCTGCTATTTGGTCACGCATGCTTCGGAATCGTAAAATCAAACCTGTTTTTATTTCATTGTACTCTCCACATTGTAACCCGTCTGAACGCATTATGGAAGAAATTAATAAGCTTTCCAAACTTACTGTCACAGGAAGCTATTAGTACTGGGACAGATATTTACACTTATTTCTAAACGCACTGAATGAAATGCCTCACGACTCCACTGCTTTACCACCTGTTCTTGTACTGAAGAATGAGTAACCAACGAACAGAATAAGAATGTTTACCTTTTCCGAGTACACGTCAACTTCGACATAAAGACATAATTGATTCGGCTATTAAAAATATAAATTCTGCTGCAGACAAAAGGAGAAAACTACACGGTAAGACAAATGCAAAGAAACTACACATTGGTCAAAAACTTCTCATTAAAGCCCATTCATTTTCACATACGAAGAAACATTTGAGTCACAAATTCTTTGATTTACATTGAACCTTACAGGATTTGACGTATACCGCATGACAGTTGCATTGAAGTTGAAACTCTGCGTACTAAGAAAAGTAAACGATTGCACCACATTTCTCATGTACAACCGTTTACTGAGAAACAATTTGCATTCTGACTTAATCTTTGTTGTAAAATTTTTTCTCTTCGAGTTACTCTTACGCGTTGTCACGTTTAGAAATTGTTAGCATGCAGTGATGTTTTGATGTTAACTATCTAGTCAAGAGCCTATGGAACATATTAAGACAGTAATTTTTCGAGTTCATTTTTATAGGGAACAGACGAGACAGCCTTCTTGTGTGTATATTTTCCTCTGCTAATTGCACGAATATGTCACGACTATAAGGCTCACATTCTTCGAACATATACTGATAATGTGGTTTTACTGCAACATTTTGGTTTACTTGAAAAAATATTTCTTATTTAAACTGCTTTCTGAGAGGTTACAGATGAAACAGTATTTGGTTTGTTAGACAGATACACGATTATATTATGGCGCTGTAACGTGCGCGTGGGGCACACAATTCTCATTAAAGTCTGTACTATGGTAAGTGAGTGGGGTTTACCTTACAAGACAGGATTTTTGTATAGATATTGACCACGTGTACCTGAATGGAGGCAAATCAGACTTACACCCACTCGGTAATAACAATGATACGTCAAATAAGTCCGAAATGCAACTACACATCAGGACGGACAAAAAGCAACACAGCAGATGCTACCAATTTGTTAATAATACGGTCGCCAATCTAATTAGGCATTAACTGAGTTTATTCCCTGTACAAGTTGATGTACATTCACGCAAAACAACACGTAGTAACACTGCATAATATAGTAAATTTTATAACCAGAAAATCTATTGAACTGATAGTTTCACTTTCTGTACTGATATGGAAAAACCATGAATACATAACACTACACTATAATGCATACTACAATACTTCGTACTGTCTATTGATCTGATTAAAATCGGGCATAGGTTACCCTAGAAATAGCACTTTGGGGTCATACATACAATGTCAATTTTGATAAAGATAAAACACTGATAAATTTTGGCTTTGATATTGACTTCAGAATTCAAATCAATAAAAAGAGGGGGGGGGGGGGGGGTAGACCCTGAAACTGTTATGATCACTGTATTAAAGAAAATTGATTACTGAATTCATTATGCGCTCAAGATTTCCAGTATATGAGTTACTACTCTTTTTATCTTATTTCCTGCTTATTTAAATACCTTTTTATCTGTCTCGAAATAATTAAACTTCATTCCTTCGTTATTCATTTACTGGTTCACTAACAAAACAGTTCTTTAAACACCATTCTAACATAGTTAGGTCTGCAAGCAATTATTATTAACACAAAATTTAATTTTTCATTTCGGGACACTCGAATTGCACAACATTTGGAAAGGACCCTATCTAGGTTAGTTGTGAGGATAATTAAATGATAGGAAAGTTCTGGTAAAATTTAAGTTGTTATTGAACAGTATGGAACAAAAGTAACACTGGTCCATACGAATACAGTTCTAAAAGTTTCAACCTGTTTGTATCGATGCGGCGGTTGGCAGGCGGCGAGATGGCGAGGCACAGAGCACACATACAATCACAGCTATGGCTCTTGATGTACCGGCACTTTATTTCTTCATAACGTCACAATACTTTTCCATTTAGTGCCTATGGAATTTGGCCGTGCTGTATGGGCGTTGGAACGGCATACCCGAGGCTCAATGAAACTACGTCTTCCAGGAGAGCCTCCTCGCTCCAGAACATGTTGCTCAGACCAATGCCAAATTCCAACTACTACTGCTGAGCCCGTTGTGCCGTGCAGCGCCCGTGCGCATTTTCCCATGCTCGCCTGCCACCCACCTTTTACCGCTCCCTTACAGACAGGGTATTCACCCGAGGTTTTGCATTCTACATATCCTAACACATTGCCTACGTATGGACCAGACGCACATTTACAATTTTAAACATCTTACAACAGTCTCAACATTTGTTACATTTCAATTTTATTACAATATTGCTTGATATTTGACATAAACATTAATATTCACACTGAAATTTGTTTACAGTTTTCTTAACACAATGACATGAAACAAAAAAGAAATGAAATCAGAACATCGATTACACTAATTTATCGAAAAATCAGATGGAAGAAAAAAAAATTTACTTATATGTATAATAGTACAGCGTTGTTGTTGTTACACATGCCCCTGTTCCCAGTAAATTTCACTAAGAGCAAATTTGATGGGAACACTAAACTTTATATTTATATAGTGGTTCTGAATCTTTGAGTGAATGTACCATTATAAATTTTTGTATCACTAAACTTCCTTTCTCGCACATTATAGAGGTCTATACTTTTTAATATATCAAGAACATTCACCTATCATTTACTTAAGTGCCTTTGGCACAGTCCAACCTCCTATCACAACATAATTTAAATAGCAAATTACTTATTATTAAATTTCTCAGAAAAATAAATTCAAAAGCTGAAACACAAACACTTAACTACAAAGCATATACAAATACCTATATACACTATAAAACAATTTGTCGCTGCTTGCATTGAATAGCAGTCCATTTCCTTATTTACTAATAAACACACAATAATATTTAGAAAAATTACTACGCATATTTGCTGCCTATTATTCAGATTTGGGCAGTCCATTTCGCATCATTTTATCACATCACTTGTACCACACTTACTATTCTCAATTGGCTATTTATCTGTCCTCTTTGGTGTTTGACAGTCCCATCTTTTATTTGGCTTGCAGCATTTACCCTTTCTTTTCAGCCCTTTTCTCCATACTTCTTTACGTTTATAGTACATTTGGTAAACTGAAACTCACATAAGTACATTAGCACACTGACATTAGTATACATACATTTACAAAGATTTGTTACATTTCGAATAAAATAGTTTCAGCATAAGATACAGCATATTTACTGCAGATTGCTTTCTGAGAGTACTTAGGTCACTCACTCCTAGGAACATACAGTTTCAGGTCCACAACGTTTCTTACACCTAAAGGTCTCTTGGATTTTGGGTAGATCAGGTAGTAAGCATTATCGTGTGGAATGTTCTGTATTATATACGGTCCATTATAAATATATTTAAATTTAGAAATTTCTTGATTCAGTTCACTAGATTTTTCGTGGGTTTTTAAAAGAACATAAACCCCAATTTTAAATTTTGAAACTTTCAGATTTTTATCATGTCTTTTAGATCCAGATTCAACTTTCTGCGTTGCCCCTTTTCTGACTAATTCTTTCTTTTGACTCAACCCCAAGCTTGTACAAGGTGGAAACTCTAGTTTTTCCTCAATTAAACTTTTACTTCTGCTGCCTAACAAAATTTCTTCCGGTGGGAACCCAGTAGATTCCTGATGTAAGGTGTTCATGACATTCTCAGAGTCCAATATAAATCTGCCCCAGACTCTAAATCATGCCCCTTCCTGTTTTTTCCACAACGCACCTTGGTCGACTGTGACATCGTCCCAAGATACGTTCCTGACCTATGAACCATTTATATCTGGTGGTTTTCTCGGTTTCTGGAGTTCAAATTCTTTGCTTACTTCAACTCTTTGTAAAATAGACACTGAGTCGTCCGGTGGCTCCTTCTTTCTGTGTTCAGTCTCAACATCAGGATTTTGTGTTGAAACTTCGTCATCTGTAGGTACAATATCGCAATTAGCTGTTTTCCCATTATTTTCACTAGTACTGAAATACTCGTCATCTGAACTATCGTCCGAATCCGACCATTCTGCATCGCTTTCAGGTTCTAACATAAAAGCTTTTCTGAGATGGGCACTAAGTTCTTCCTCTGCATTTTCGTCAGGCTTTAATTTTAACTCAGTATCCTCTTTTGGCAAAACGGCCTCATTATCAGCTTTACTCACATCCACTGTTACTTCTTATTTAGTGTAATCCTCGTGGACTTCCGTTACTCGTAGATAATTACCTGCCTCTTCCCCACAGTGCCTTTCGGTAACAGCTTGTACTATTGGCTGATCGTTAACAGAAGTTACTTCCTCGTCAATGCTTAGGATTTCATCCTCCAATTCCTTCCTATCTTCAACCATCGTCCTATCAGCAGCACGCGTACTTTGCGCGGCGCTATTTACTCTCTCCTCTTCAAATTTGGGCCACGTCACCTTATCGACGTCCCTACTATTTCCTTTTTCACTAATTAACCTCCTTGCCTCATACTGCTTCTTTAAATGCTCCCACTCACATTGCTTGAGGCCCTTGTACAGATCATCGATCTGCACACGCCAATCAGTTACTTCTGCTAATTCATTCTCGCCATTTACTTCATTACTAACACTGCTAACCGCACCTCTCTGTGTATCCACTGTTCCATCTATTATTTCCTTCGCCACGGAATTACCACTCGTAATGTATTCGCCAGCTCTTGCGGCAATGTTTGTACCTAATTCTGCCGCCTTGCTAGCGGCTTCTCTCTGAACATCTGTTCTACTAGGCTGGACTGTTGCCCTCTGATGCTCCACTCCCCTGTTAACATGTATCGCTCTGCACAGCGAAGATGAGTCATCTGCGCTCGCACCTGACGCTTGTTCCGCAACAACACGTTGCGTCGTTTCACACCTGTCTCTAAGCTGTGTCATAACTTTATCGTCAGTCCGGTAATGTTTCTTAAATCGGGGCCGGTATGTTCTGTCCGCTTCCGTTTGGCCCGCAACGTTCGCGGAAATCAGTTTCCCACGTCGTTATTATTTTGCACGGTGTACCCTCTACCGCTACCTGGATAACCCCCTCTTCCTCTTCCTCTGCTTCTACCTCTCTGTATCATGTTGACGCGAAACCCATCGCCGTCATTTCTCTCGTCATTATTGCGATTATTTCTGTTACCAAAATTCTGATAATTGGCACAACTTTCGCGCCAGTGATCTTCGTCTTCGACCCTTTCGAGAAACGCTTGGAAGCTGCGATGATTGCTTCCCACATATCTCTTCGAATCTTCTGGAAGCTTTTTATATAGCTCCCATACGATTTCTGAATCGGATCTTCTCCCTCTTAAATGTGTCAACTTTCGGTACCAATATTCGCAGAAATCTTTCAAAGAATTCCTGCCCCTGTTATCATGAAGTTTGGCCATGATAAACTCGCGCCACAAATGATCCTGTTTTTGTTCGGACCAGTATTCTTCCGTAAACTTTTGTTTAAACTCTTCGAACGTCATTAGTTCAGTATTCACGTTAATTCCCCAGCGCTTATCGTCACCTGCTAAGGCACTAATTACTACGTTTATCTTCTCCTGACCAGACAAGTGTTCAGGAAACATCCTCTCGCAATTTTTGATAAAATCTAACGGATGCCATCCGTTATGTATTTTGGCGGGATCGAAGCGTTCCTCACCTTCCAACAGTTTCATAAGTGGTGTGCCATTACAGACAACACCAGGCCAATTTTTGATTTTACTCTCGAGATCGAAAATTTTGCCTTGAATTTTCGATGTGTTTTGTTCACCCTTTTGTACACATTCGGTAACTTTTTCGTCTAAATCTCTTTCAGTGTCTGAAACTGCCTTTTCCAACTGTGAGATTCCGTGTTGACATTCGTTTACGATCTCAGTTTTAAGACTGAAAACTTTTTCGTCTGCTTTTGTGTCAAGTAGAGGCTCTACTTTCTCTTGGATGTTGAGAATTTCAACCTCAAACCTATTGTTAATGTTATCAATTTCCCCCTGCATAGTATTCATATTTTTATTAATGACATCAATTTCAGACTTCATAGTATTTACTACAGAGCTTAAATTACCTACTTTTTGTTCAACCTGTTCTATTTGTTTACTAATTTTAATTCCTTGTTCTTCGACCTGTGCTTTAAGCTGATCATTCTGTGTTTTGAGCTGATTACTTTGTGTTTTGAGCTGCTGATCAACGTGTTTTTTAAGCTGATCATTCTGTGTTTTGAGCTGATTACTTTGTGTTTTGAGCTGCTGATCAACGTGTTTTTAAGCTGATCAGTCTGTGTTTTGAGCTGCTCACTCTGTCCTGCAATTTGTTTGGTTAATTGTTCAAATAAATCGTTCATGCTTAAAATTTTCACGCTGTTTTGTTCTACGAAATCGGTGTGTTCCGATCCTACATCAAAATTTTCTTTCGGTTCTATCTTTATCTGTGGTGAATCAAACATCTCAGTGGATTCGTTCACATACCCACTATCATCTACAAAGACATCCTCTTCTTCCTGTTTTATTCCTGGCTGTGTTCTAGGCAATCTCGACATTTCAATCTGTTCGTTAACATGTTCGTGATATTGTATGTACGCCAATTGTCTTCCGCTAACGCCGTCTGTTATCTGGGCGCGTAAACTCCTGTCATTGCCATCACATTTCCCATTACGCTCGTCCCATCTACTGTGTCTACGTTCTTGTCTATACTGAACGCAAATTACACGTCACTACCGTACTTGACGTTCACTGCTGTTTACATTACTGAATATTATTGCAATTCGTGCCACTGAACATCCACTGTTCGGTATCCACGTTAATTTGTGACCGACAACAACTGGATGTCCTGTCACCGGGAGCCACTTGTAAACGTGGGCGTGGGGCACACAATACTCATTAAAGCCTGTACTATGGAAAGTGAGTGGGGTTTACCTTACGAGACAGGATTTTTGTATAGATATTGACCGCGTGTACCTGAATGGAGGCAAATCAGACTTACACTCACTCGGTAATAACAATGATACATCAAATAAGTCCGAAATACAACTACACGTCAGGACGGACAAAAAGCAACACAGCAGATGCTACCAATTTGTTAATAATACGGTCGCCAGTCTAATTAGGCATTAACTGAGTTTCTTCCCTGTACGAGATGATGTACATTCATGCAAAACAACACGTAGTAACACTGCATAATATAGTAAATTTTATAACCAGAAAATCTATTGAACTGATAGTTTCACTTTCTGTACTGATATGGAAAAACCACGAATACATAACACTACACTATAATGTATACTACAAAACTTCGTACTGTCTATTGATCTGATTAAAATCGGGCATAGGTTACCCTAGAAATAGCACTTTGGGGTCACACATACACTGTCAATTTTGATAAAGTTAAAGCACTGATAAATTTTGGCTTTTATATTGACTTTAACTTTTGCTGGTCAAATCGGTTTAGAACACTTCAGAATTCAAATGAATAAAAAGGGGGGGGGGGTGGACCCTGAAACTGTTATGATCACTGTATTAAAAAAAAATGATTACTGAATTCATTATGCGCTCAAGATTTCCAGTATATGAGTTACTACTCTTTTTATCTTATTTCCTGCTTATTTAAATACCTTTTTATCTGTCTCGAAATAATTAAACTTCATTACTAAATCAATATTAAAGTTATCTCCCAACTTTGTCAGACCTTCGTTATTCATTTACTGCTTCATTAACAAAACAGTTCTTTAAACACCATTCTAACATAGTTAGGTCTGCAAGTAATTATTATTAACACAAAATTTAATTTTTCATTTCGGGACACTCGGATTGCACAACATTTGGAAAGGACCCTATCTAGGTTAGTTGTGAGGATTATTAAATGATAGGAAAGTTCTGGTAAAATTTAAGTTGTTATTGAACGTATGGAACAAAAGTAACACTGGTCCATACGAATACAGTACTAAAAGTTTCAACCTGTTTGTATCGATGCGGCGGTTGGCAGGCGGCGAGATGGCGAGGCACGTACCGGCACTTTATTTCTTCATTACATCGCAATACTTTTCCATTTAGTGCCTATGGAATTTGGCCGTGCTGTATGGGCGTTGGAACGGCATACCCGAGGCTCAATGAAACTACGTCTTCCAGGAGAGCCTCCTCGCTCCAGAACGTGTTGCTCAGACCAAAGCCAAATTCCAACTACTACTGCTGAGCCCGCTGTGCCGTGCAGCGCCCGTGCGCATTTTCCCGCGCTCGCCTGCCATCCACCTTTTACCGCTCCCTTACAGACAGGGTATTCACCCGAGGTTTTGCATTCTACATATCCTAACACATTGCCTACGTATGGACCAGACGCACATTTACAATTTTAAACATCTTACAACAGTCTCAACATTTGTTACATTTCAATTTTATTACAATATTGCTTGACATTTGACATAAACATTAATATTCACACTGAAATTTGTTTACAGTTTTCTTAACACAATGACATGAAACAAAAAAGAAATGAAATCAGAACATCGATTACACTAATTTATCGAAAAATCCGATGAAAGAAAAAAAAATTTACTAATATCTACAATAGTACAGCGTTGTTGTTGTTACAACGCTACTTATGAGTGACACAAAGTTTTTATTGCTTTTACGACATACCTGTTTTATGTCTACACAGTCTCACATGAATACGTTGCAGTACAGTACTTTCAAGGTCATGACAATGAACATAATAACTACAACATTTACAGCCATAGCACTTTACATTTGTACATGACAAGGTAAGTACATTTATTTTTGGAGGACTTTGCTTATGAACGACGATAACTACGACACTTGGCACATTTTTACTGTTAAGCAATGACAGAAATTTTCTTGCAGCAAGAAGTACAGTTTGACGCTACATGACGTGCATTTGAGTGATTACTTTTTGTACTTGAAACATTATTAGAAATATTTTTGAACTTCAGTGATACAGAGAAGGCTTTCGGTGATTCATTTCATTCTGCAGTTTTAATCTGTAAGATCTGAGGTATAATTACAATATCCCTCATAGGGGTAAGCCTATTCTGTGCACCATGCGTGTGGCAAGCGCAAGGAGCTCTAGCCAATATGGTATTTGGTTATACTGTTTTATATATCGGTACCATATTTCTCCAACACAGAATTACTCAGCTATCTGGTCATTTAACAGAGAGAAATAAACATTTTTTACTACGTCTCCGACATATGTCTTGATAGTTACATAGTTGAATTATTTTGCATTTGTGAAATTGTACTTTGTATTTTGGGAACTGTTCACATATACTTTAGGAACCATTGTGATAGTGTGATAGCTATGAGTGATGTATGTGACCTTGACGTAATGCTCTGCTGTTCTGGGCTGTGAGCTAGCCTCCTTGGCGCATACCTATTGTTGTGTTACCTGTTAACTTTACTGGTACCGCTCCAGCCGTTTTTAAGCTCGCCGCACTCTGCAAACACTCGCATAGATGTAGAAAAGAGAGGCTGTTTACCTCGCTCTTAATATTTCTTTACAGAACACACCACAAACACGACTTACACTATTACTTGTAATTATCTGACTACACTTTGGAGTTTGTACTTTGTGCTGCTTACTGAAATGCTCATGAACTGATGAGAAATATTCTTACATTTACACACCTAATTAAGGCAGGTGTCTCTCTATGAGAGTTTAGAGAATTTCTACTGACTTATGAAATGCTACATGGCTGTTGAATGATGTTTTTATGTTTCGCTTTGTACATACTTGCTCACTTTATTTGATATCCGGTTTCTAGCCGTGTGGTAGCATTGGTTTTGTAAAATAAAATTCAGTACACTTTCTGTCAACAGATCCATTTAATAATAATTTTGTGATTCACGTCTTAAAAAAGAGCACTCGGAAAGGAAAGAAGAATAACAAGGAGAAGGGACTATAATCCATTCATCATAAGAATAAACCTGATGTAAACATTGCACTATCTATCCTTCCTCATTTGCTGGAACCTCGTTGGATATCCGTTTCATGTGGGCCTAAAGCCAAGCTGTCTCGAGTAATGTCAAAGACGATAATAATGGTACGTTTTGTGCTACGCGTTACGCGCTCATCGACTTAGCGATAATACGGGACAACAGCTTTACCGCTGCATTTAACTTAGACAGCACTGGCCGGTCAGCTGGTACAGCTAGCTAGCCTGCAGTGATGTGGCCAGCTGCAGTTCACACGTAAAAAGAGACGAGCAGAGGAGCAATGCGGCTTCGAATATCATTTAATTTTTAAGCAGAATGAAGTAATGTACTGCAAATCTCCGACAATTCGCTCCTTAGATGACTAGGTGAAAACCGCAACACGTTATCGTTTTTAGCTAACATACTATTGTAATTAAAAACAAGAGTGATGAAAATTCCTGATTCAACCACAGCGTAATTTTTCTGCATAAGCTGTGTGTAACGTAAGAGAGTATTGAAGGATTTCACCGTATAGTTAAACACTGAAGCCACTAAAGGCATTACTTAGACTCAGTCGTCTGGTAATCTCTTAGCTCCTTCCTTATCCGAATCTGAGAAATACATTTCAATTCTGGAAGTGCCACCTGCTACGTTGGTAACGAGCCTAACCACAACTGAATCCACAAAGCCAACCAGGTGCACCATCTTCTCTTCTTCTTTTATGGCGAGCCGTTCTATATCCCTCCAGCGTTCGGCAGTGACATGTCAGAAAGCTGCGTGCGTTAGTTCCAGTACGTCCGGCAGCTTCAGTCTTGTTACTTCTCTTGCCAAATCCCGCAGCTTGGCTCCAGAACAGTTTTGTTGGGTTCATATTGTAATGGTACAGTATCAAATGTAAAAATGTAGGATTTGTATGATGTGCTTGATGCTGTAAAAATGATTGCTTTTCATGTTTCTACGATACTTATCTAGCTCTGTGGTATAAAACTATGAACATAGTCCAAATAAAGAGGATTTGGTGTTTCAGTTTTTCCTTTAAACATTAAATTGTTATGTTTTCTTAATTTAAACAACTTTTATGAACAGTCTTGCACAAAACATAGATAATTAAGAATTTGTATTTGGAATGTAAACAGGAATTTCACGTCCAATATGTTATTAGAAACAAGAAGACATGCATTATTTATCCACGTGTGTGTTTCACTACGGAACAGAAAGCAGCCTCAGCCATTTTTGTACTGTGCATTAACAGTGCAACAATCAGGTCATAACGCTGCAGAGGCTGTGACTGTACAAGATTTTTGAAATGAAAACTACGTAGCTGAAGCGTGATTAAGAAAGACGTTGTGGCTGTTAATACACTTGAATATCTTAAAAGTTTCATTTAACATAACTTATTAATTATATATCTAATACATAAGTAGGACCTCTTTCAAGAACGTAACAACACCAGTGTACGTGAGCTACAGCTTCTGACCAATCATCGCGTTTGTGTTAGTTTATATCAGGTTTATTCTTATGCTGAACGGATTATAGTAACAGGACCTGCATATATAATTTTCTTTTCAAGAACATGCAAATTTTTTGGTAGAATAAATTGTTGTGGCGCACCACTTTAGTGTTAAGATGTGACATAAAATCATTGCATTTCACATGGGAGATAGTAAAGATCTTGTTCGTTATGCTGGCGCCTTGGATAGTTTTGATGATCACAGATGCACACATGCTATTGTAAGCTTACGCTTATATTTCATTTATCTGCACTGCTGTCTTTACTGTAACATTTTTTCAGCTTGTGCTTCGTCATGTTTAGGTATAAGTTATTGCATTTGCTGCTGCTGTTTGTCAGGCAATGTCCTACTGAACTTTACTTTGTATTACTGTGATAAGCCAGTTTTACCATTGATTTATTTTTCTTGTTTGCTGCATATTGACTTATATTAGTTGTTATGTTGCATTTGCTTTGCTAATTTAGATATACTGCTGCTTGATTTGCCAATTTGCATTTTTGTCATTGTTGTTTGTGTGTGTGTTTTTTTTTGTGCTGCTGCATTACTTCGTTCTCTATTTATGAATCTGAGCTCAGCAGATTTAAGTTAGCTTATGGGGGGGGGGGGGGGGAGGGTATTCTATATAAGAAAATGAGTTATGATGAATTGGAAAGAAATGCATTGGGAAGCTATAACGAAAAGGACTGGCCAAAAAGTATTGTATAATGAGGAACAATTATTTTGAAAGATGAAATGAACAGATAAAGCTAGGGTATAGTGACAACAGGTTTAGGTGGCATTATCTTGAAAACAACGAATGATGATGTAAGAAAAATATGGAAGTATAAGCCCTAGTTGAAGGTATAAATACAGACATAGGATTTTTTGTGGAAAAAAATGTTGAAGTAAGAGAGGTCTGCGAGAATTAATTGAAGTTTTAGTTGGAAATGAAGTAGTTTTGGTTGAAAGTAAAGCAAATATTAGCTTGAAGTGTATTAGAAAAAAAATTGAAAAATGAAACAGAGGTATAAAATGCTCACCACAAGTACTGCAGTATCAAATGTTACACTTACACTTTGACACATTAACACTTGAAAACAGACCCTGTCCTTTCCTTTGTGTTATTCCGCTATGTTTATGTGCGCCCTTATGTCTCTGTGTTCTTCCTATCTCTTTGTGTTTACCTGATAAGATAAATTTGGTAGAATTTTTTTTCCTTCTAATACTAGGCTGCATTCGCTGTGATGACGAATACTGTTATCCTCAAATCTAATCTCTGTTTTTCTACCATGTTCTTTACGTTAGGAAGATGTTCACACATTATATATTCTGTTATGCTTCTACTGATATTCTCATTTTTCATTTATTTACTTATGTCGTAATTCCTGTAATACTCATATATATGGTTTTTTATTGTTTTTGTAAATCCTATATTACTACAAATGTTATTTGTATTATCGTGTTCTTTACTATAACGATGTTTTCTTTATATTTTTAGTTGTATTCCCACGATGTTAAATTGTAATTGTATAGACGCCAGTTCTTCAAGTTAGATAAATAGTAAGGATTCATTTTGTTGCACACATTTGTCTGTTGGTCGTGCTATATGGATCAAATGTCAGAGATTTTGCGACTGTGTTAGTGCATGCACGTGTGTTGATGATTCAGCAAGGGACTGGTTAAAAGCATTGCTGATTGTAAAGACATTGCAAAAAAAAAAAATATTTACTTGTGGGTGCACTAGTAGTGGCTCAGGGCTCCGACACAGTCGCAATGGATTGCTGCTGGCCGTCCCTACAAGGACTACAGTGGGTCTGCACCTTTGGTGGCCCACTACTATCATAATTTCTACGAGGACTACAATGGGTCTACTCTGTGGTGACCCATAAATTCTACTAATATTCTTTAAGACTTACGAGGGGATCTTCTGGGAGGTGCATCGAGTTATGAGCTCCCACATCGCCTGCTTATAGTGTAGGTAGGCAACTATCACACCCTAAAATTGTAGGTGCCAATGCGGCCTCGTTTTTGAAATATTGCCTGTTAAAGTTTGGGCAGCTCTTTATATACAGAGAAGTTTCACTGTTGTGGCAAGTGAGCGAGTACCCGAGGGAAAGTCCGCAGCCCATGCCGGCACGGTAGCTCAGCGTGTTCAGTCAGTGGGCTGCTCGCCCTCTGTATTAAAAAAAAATAAAAAAAAGAAACTGATTGAAGGAATCAACGATCAACTTGAACGGATGTGTTGTGATGTCCGCACAGGCCAAACGCAACAATCAATACCAAACGAAATGAAAACAAAAGTGGCAAACGAGCGAGGCTCCCGTCCAGGTGACGCTTGTTCGAGACCCGTCTATGGTACTTTTGTTTTTTGTTTTTGTTTTTTCAAATTCTTATTTTAATTTATAATTACTCATGAAAATTTTGCAAGGAATTGATTAAAAAGAATTATAAGTCTCTATAAATCAAAATTACAAATTGAATGTCATATTTTGTTTCAATCTTTTGCGGTTTTCTTTCATTTTACCAGGAAATTAATCGTAATTAAAACGTTGGCATACATAAACTTGCTTATTTACCTGAAAATTGAGAGAAGTTGTTAAAATATTTCTTCGAAAATAGTCATAAGCCCGTCATACAAATGTTGGGACAGGATCCTAGTAAATTTTATTCCTGTCAGATCGTTGACGCGTCGTCGTGCCTAATCCTGTTGATGGTCTGCGACCGTTGGAGTTCCCCTATTTGTACCTGCCGTTCCACGAATAATGGGACTCTACTGTCTGTGTGCGTGAGTAGCGAATAAACGTTTCTTGTCGGTTAAAAGCTTGGCTTTGAAGTGTGCAGACGTTTATCCTTTAAAATGGAGCAAAGTGCAAGTCGCTCACGAGTTGTCAGTGGGTGCAATTTTGACAATATTCAACATTTGGTGGAAGACCAAGGAGGTCTTTTGTGGGCTCCACCTAAAAATGAAGAACTGCAGGAGTTAACAGACCCACTGCATTGTTTACGGCAGTTACTTATCAAAAACAAATTTATACTGGAATCAGTAAGCTCCAACATCAGCGAACGATCTTCATTAATCGGCAGAGAAATGTTCAAAAGATTTTTAGACATGTACGGGACTATGATAGTCACGGACCAAGAAGTGTTATTTTCTGACAATGAAGAGGTTGCGAGTCCTTCCGAAGCAAGCCATGACGAAAGTGACGCATGGAAAAAACGAAAAATAGAAATAACACCTATTTCTTCGGATTATAATGAAGAAGATGGTGGAGATGAGCGAATCCGAATCCCATATGCAGTGAAAGTCAAGGCCGTGGAGATGGCACAACTTCATCCAACGTGGTCATTGAAAACGTTACAAAAACATTCAACGAGATTATGGAAAAGCAAAACCCAGTTGTCAAAGTGGAGATTCCTAATCGCAGTAGGAGGGACGAGAAATGATAAACTGGAACTAATCAATTCGTAAGTTTACGACCGGTTTATCGAGGCGAGAGACCAGAGGGCAGGCCTCGTAACAACACGGATGCTACCTCCAACAGTGGGCAATGGCTGCTGCTTTTCAATTTCTGGATGGAAATGTTGACATCAAAGCTTCGGAATCTTGGGTTCGTCGCTTGAAATCGATGCATCGGATATCTCAACGGCATGTAACAAAATATGTCAGCGAGAAAGACAAGAGAACTTTGGACGAGTTTCTGGAAATTGCTACGAAATATCAGCAGCAAACAAGCAATATAATCACGAAATTGAACCCTGATTATATCATAAATACAGATCAAACAGGATATGAGTATAAAATAAGCAGCAGGCGCACTTTGTCCCACAAAGGTGAAAAAGTCACCGAAATTGACGCACTCATATACTGCTCAACATCCAATCGTTTTGTCTGGAAAACTGCTGCCCAAAGTATTTGTTTGCCCACAAGAAGTAACTGGAACGTTCGGCCCCCGAGTCCGAGAAGACGTCGACGGATATATGGAGAAACACCAGAATGTTCACATCACATTGGCAAAGTCCGGAAAACTGCATAAACAAACGTACGAAGAGTTTTTGAATAAAGTAATTCAACCATACGTGGAAAATAATCAATCCCCCTACATCGTTGACTCGTGAGGTGGGCAAACCTCCACGTACTTGCATCAAATGAAATTCAACGATGAAGATGGACTACCAACTTGTACTCTACCAGTGATACCACCGCGACGTACACCGTTTTGTCAGCCATGCGATGTATATTTTTATCGCCAAGTAAAGAAACATTCACCACTTCCAAAACGCTCCATACCTATTGCAACACAATTACATCCAGGGAGGACATGGTAAAAATCCATTCGCTGGTACATGACCAACTGCAGGCTACGACATATAAAAATATGATAAGGTACGTGAATAAAGCATTATTTTCAATTTTCTGATAGCTTGCTTGAATTTTCAGATATACTACAAGTTCATCGTTAATATTGTTACAGATATACCTGGCGTGCCGCGAAAAAGAAGCATTCCATAACGTCAATGCAGTGGCGTTTCCTGCGGACTTGAGAAAATACAGATGCGACTGCGACGAAAATGAATGTGCATTCGTACAATGTTCGTGGTGTCCAAAGTACAAACGTTTTGATTGTTTTTATAACAAGTATCATTCGTCGGAATGTACTCGTCAAAATATAGGAAATATCGATTAACTTTCCATTAAATGAAACATATTTTTAATCCTTCAGTCGTTTGTATATTTTTTAATATCCGTATCTCAACGGCACAAAATTAAAAATACAACCAAAGAAATTGAATAATAATGAAATATTTCTAGACATTATATTACAGTTAATTTCCTGTTAAAATAAAAAAGCGCAAAAGATTGAAACAAAATGTGACATTGAATTTGTAATTTTGATTTATAGAGGCTTGTAATTCTTTTTAATCAATTCCTTGCGGAATTTTCATGATTAATTATATATTAAACCATGAATTTAAAGAAAAGGAAACAAAAGTAGCATAGATGAGTTTCGAACCAGGATCACCTGGACAGGAGCCTCGATCGCATGCCACTCGGCTACTAGCTCACTTGCCACAATAATGAAACATTTCTGTATATAAAGAGCTGCCCAAACTTTAAAAAGCAATATTTCAAAAACTTGGCCGCATTGGCACCTACAATGTTAGGGTGTGATAGTTGCCTACCCACACTATAAGCAGGTGAAGTGGGAGCTCATAACTCGATGCACCTCCCAGAAGGTCCCCTCGTTAGACTGATACTGCTGTGGGTCTGCTCTGTTGTGGCCCATTACCAATCTTACAACTCCAACTGAAATCTCCATGTCAAGAGTCAGCACTGTGTTTCCGTGGGGAGGGCAACACTACTTCTTCAAGACTGCACGGTTGTCCACTACTTACTTGTGCATTTCTATATACTGCTCAACATTTGTGCGTAAAACTGGCATAGACTTCTCTTGTGATGAATTATTAGGACTATCTTTAGGGACTGTGAGAAAAATTTTTACTTTATTGGCCAACAGCATATTACTTAACATTTGTGTCCATCTGATCTATTTGATATTGTTAACATAAAAAATTTTAACAACTTAGTCTTGGCCGCTGCCCAAAACATTTTGTTAAATTTTTGGAGGGGAGCTGTGGAGTTATGTAAGTAGCCTGTTTGTATGCTGGTAGCTCTGTAGACTGTATTAATATCGCTGGACAAAGCTCTGTGGCCTCGGCAACAGATTCTGTGGTTAAATGGACTAGTAGTTAGTGAGCGGGTAGAGAAGGGTTTGGACATGTTTTCCTTAGTGGAGACTGTGTTGCTAGGACATGCATTGTAAAATGAGGGTGGATGTAGTTGGTAATGTTTGGGTAGTGGAATTATTGACAACTATTTAATTTTTGGAACTGGATGTCACGTGAATAAGGTAAAATCTTCTAAATACATTGTTTGCACTTCAACAAAATCTTTCTTTTGCTAACCATATGCTTCCTAGTAGTTGGGGTCTACAGTAGTTAGAACCTTTTGTTTAGCTGGCTGTAGTTGCTGCTTGCTGTAATTACTGTAGTTTGTGTTATGAAGATATTCTATGAGGTAAGTGACTTATGAAAAAATATGGGTTATTGTTAGGATTTCTTGCAATTCAGTGCTGTTCTTTTGTTTTAATTATTTGAAGCCATGTTGTCACTATATAGCAGTCAGATTGCGTTCGGCTTGTTAATTGTGGGTAATAAATAAATAGGTTATGTATGAGTTGTCTTCGACAGGCAAAATCCTGTAGGTCAGTGTTTTAAATGATAAAAATAAGTAAAGACTCAGTAGTTTCACCTAGTAAAGAGACCAGTAGTTTCACTCAGTCAGTACTTTCACGCTCTAATTTCACGCATTACCCTCACTTGCCACTGCTCCAAATATCTCAGAGCGATGTTATTCACTGCATAAATTTTGTAGAGGATGGTATCGGATGATTTGTCTATCGTATTCCATAATTCTATACTCTTTACCACATCTTGTACTGAGCGGTCCAGGGTGACGTTCACATCTACATTATGATACACTTTGGACCATTGTCCACCGCGACATTGCATGCTGCCTGGTGGCGTTGCAGCAAGTCACGCGGTAACAAAAGAACGGAAGTAAAGCAGACACGGACAGGGGATGATATAAGCGACTTTAAGAAAGGGCAGACTATTACTATGCAGAGCCTGTGAACGAGTACCCCAAAAACGGAGAAGCCGGTCCAAAGTTCATATGCTACTGTCGTGAGCGTCTACAGAAACAGGTAGAAGAACGGAGAAAATATCACTAGACGCTAAATGGTTGGACGCCAACGACTCTTCAGAGAACGTGCTTCGGAGGGTTTTCTGCTCGGTAAAGTAGGATAGATAGTGGTCTGTGGCATCTCTGCCGAAAGAGCATGCACAAGTGTTTCGGAGCACACTGTTCATCCCACATTATTGAACTTGGAGCTTCGCAGCAGACCGCCCCTACGTGTTTATATCTTGACCCAACGATATCGTCAATTACGATTGAAGTGAGCACGGGACCATCTGGATTCGACCGCCGATCAATGGAAACGTATCGGCTCTTCGGGTAAATCACATTTTTGCTACAGTAAATCGATGGTCGTCTCCACAAAAAGCGTCGTCGAGGTGAACGGCGGTTGAAACGGGCGCAGGCTGGTGGGGGCAGTGTTATGCTACGGGAAACATTCTCCTGGGACCTGTGGTAGTTATCAAAGACCCGCTCACAGCTGCGACCCACCTGCTTCCGTCCACGCTTGATGTCTTTCCAGACGGCGATGTCACTTTTCAGCAGTATAATTGTTCGTGTCTCGGAGCCAGAACTGCGCTTCAGTGGTCTGAGGAACGTACTAGGGAACACACGTTGGGGCCTCAGCGACGAGATTAGCTTGATCTAAACCGTGTCTACGCATCTTAGTCGCTATCGGACGCCACCACCGCGTACGCAAATCAGCGGTAATGCCACATGCCTCCACAAACCTAGCAACAAAATGTCGGATCCTTGAAATGCAGAATCAGTCGTATATTTCGCTCCAAAGACAGACAAAGAAGCTATTAAGCAGGTGACTCATCAGTGTATATTAATGAGTGCCACGGCCTGCACCTTTCCAAATGCCTCTTTCTTTGCGCTGCAACTGCTGTAAGTGAATTGAGTACAGGCAGTGCTCAGTAAGAAAGTAAACTATGAGTTGAGAAAACACATTCCTAACTACTCCCTAATATTAAGGAAGACAGTGCTTGGCCCTCTACTCACCATATCCCGCATACCATATTATGAGCACCCAGATACTGAATGCACAGCTTGTATACGCTGTGAAAATATCTCTGTGCCATAATCGCATAGAGCATTTACTTGCAGTCTGTCGCCACTGGAAGTATCTCTTAACTTTATCGTTGGATTGTGGGTTAGTGAAGCAAAGACCACCGCTAGCACATCGACGCTCATTTTCTCTTCAACTTGGCATGTTATTCTCTTCCATCTGCAGAAGGGAGATTTGATTAGGCTATCAAAGGAAGACAAAATTATCCTACAGCTACTCAGTTATGTTGAAATAAGATTTCATTAAACCTCTCGATTAGCCTTTGTTTTGTGAACAGGGACTCCCTCATTTTTAGAACGAAAGGAGCCAATCTGAAACTGTTTTATCAAAGTCCATGACGTGACTGTCCTAAACAGCTTTAGGATTTCAAGTGATACAAAGCTAGAAAGAAACTCAGCAGTCAGGAAGGCAAAAATATAGATAGTGATAATATATTTTGTAGCAGAAAGTCATCAAATAACACATTATACATTATTTTCAGCATAAGTTATGTAGGCTAATAAGTTATGTAGGCTAATAAGATATGTAGGCTAATTTTGCGACTGCAATAAAAGTCTTATTATGACCAAGCTCGTTTCGTTTAATTTTGAAGAATTTTCAGCGGTCACTGTAATGGTATGGTTTTACTTACAATTTTGTGTGTTAGATCATGAACAATTCTCATGCTTTAACTTTCTATAATAGACAGTATTAATTTATTATCATTACTCACGGTTTCTTTGTCTCTTACATCATTCTTAACGTTCTTCTACACATACGTGTTAGACTTTTGGACACAGCACGTTCACTGACACGAAATATATTTACATTTCTATGTTCTGCAGGTTCACTGCCGTCTCACCAATTTGTGTACTTTGTTTTTTATATTCCTGGATGCGCTCGTCTTTTGTTTTCTTTTGTTGGTTGTGAAAGCGACTGTTATTGCTCTGCTTATGGGTTTACATTTTTGGACTGCTGTGTGTGTGTGTGTGTGTGTGTGTGTGTGTGTGTGTGTGTGTGTGTACGTACTTCTAATGGTCTTAACAAGACATTTGTTACAGTCACAGACGGTGGTATCAACCTACACAAGATGGTTAGAAACAGTCTGAAAAGCTTGCAGGGATGTTGCAGGGTAGAGTGTGCTGAGAAATAAATTTGATACGATACGCCGTTTTCGACTTAATTACCAATGAAGATATCCAATTCGGCCTTTGCGTGGAAATTCAAGTGGCCCGACAGATGCAAATAGTGTCAGATGTTCTCATAGAGTAGGTGATGGCGCACGGGGCTCCTCAGCCTTTGGCTCAGATACGATCCTTATTACCGTCCCACGTCCAGTTTTGTATCGCTCTATTGTTCTGTTTTAGGGAACCAAACGAAGTACACTTTTGGCTACGTAGTCTCTGGCAGGCCGCTTGAATTTTCGGTTGCAATGGCCTGATTGGCTAACTTCAATGCTAATTAACTCGGAAAAGGGCTCAATGTATTCAATTTCTCTTAACAATTATTTTCCAGCATAACCTACCCTGCAACCTGTCTCCACGTACACGTACACCGTAATTACTCTACCACGCAAACATTCGGGGTTACACTCGTCTGGTATGAGACGTTCCCGGTGGATGTCCACTGGGGGCCGGACTGCACAATAACCCTGGGTTCGGTGTGGGGCGGCAGTGGGGTGGGTGGACTGCTGTGGCCTGTTGTGGGGTTGTGTACGACTGAGGGCTACGGCGGGACGAAGCATCTCCATCGTTTCTAGGTCCCTGGTTTAAATGCACAATACAATACACAATACCCTACAACACCCTTACCAGCTTTTCAGACTGTTTCTGACTACCCTGTATATATTGTATAACTGCAGCTGGGGGAAAAGAGGCGTAAAACAAAGAAGACAATATACATAAGTTCAGAATCTCATAAAATAATGATTGTATCTACAGAGACGAAAAGGGTAACTATTTAACTAGGGCACTTAGGCAAACAGCAAAAGATGTTAAGATGTGAAACAGGTAGAGGAAGGAAACATGCCGGCTGGGGTGGCCGAGCGGTCCTAAGCGCTACTGTCTGGAACCGCCCGACCGCTACGGTCTCAGGTTCGAATCCTGCCTCGGGCATGGGTGTGTGTAATGTCCTTAGGTTAGTCAGGTTTAAGTAGTTCTAAGTTCTAGGGGACTGATGACCACAGAAGTTAAGTTCTATAGTGCTCAGAACCATCTGAACTATTTTTTTGAAGGAAACATCTGAAACATAACAACCAAACTATCAAAGAGAAGGCGAAAGTCTGAAGCAAACTATAATAGGAACTTGACGGAGTATGCTGAACTAAACAGTATCTGGGAAGGTCTCATAGATGATGTGAGAAGGTATAATGAAAATTTGGTACGGGAAACATTCGAAAACAACAGGAGAATGAAAAAATAATAATACAGAAATGTCAGATTGCCTGGAATACTTCGAGTGTCACCATCTGTGTAACAGTAGACACTGAAGCTGCAGTCTCCCTATCAAGGTTCCAAAGACAAGCCGATGATTTACTGGAGCAATATCACTACATTAGTTTAGTTATCCTGGTATAAAACAATTGCTCTCTTCCTCCACGAATAGTCGTATTGTTCTGCCCTTGGCACACATTAGGAATTTGCTGCGACCGTAAGGGTTATGTGGGAATGTGCATGTGGTGTGGATGACGAAATAAAATACAATCTCTCTCATCAACTCACCGAAAATCAAACAGTTCACAAGCTCTGTATCAGCCAGGAGCTCCTATGTGCTACTGCACGAAAAGATTTACAAACACATTACACAGCACAAACACTTCGTAAATGCAGTGGACTTGCAGGTTTGGCTGCGTTTCGTCTATGGTGCGCCAACTCACATTCGTCGCAATGTACCCCATGTTCCACAAAAGACATGATTTATTATGCAAAACCCACGTATGCACAAACGTATTTTTGAAGTTTCACAAATCCGAGTTCATTTCCAATGAGAACATAGAAAAATCGAAAGTCACAGTTCACAGTAAATTAATTTCAGAGCCTGACCGTGTGTCTTAATATGTTGGAGGCGGCTGACTAGACCACGATTAATTGCATGAGTTATCTTTAGAAAACCATTAAAGTTCCACACTATTTCAAACTATAAATTCCACAATGGCTACACATCGAAATCTTAAGTGCGGCTTGTATCACACGCACCCTGAAAAATAACGAGTCCATCAGATACCGAAAAATTTGTTTGTCCGAATGTAGGAATTCTAAAAAAATGACACATGCAAACTATCTGCTGTTTTACTTTTCGTCACATAAAACTTTCTCCTAATACGGAATAATACAGCCTGACCACCTCCAACACCGTCCCAACCTCGTAGACCCCCATCAAAATGCCGTTGTTCACCCAAGAAACCTCAGTAAAGTACCACTGAGGTCAGTGCAATCACTGAACATGAATAATTGCTGGTATTCTTAATTTTAACGTTTTATTCACTTATGATACATCAAGTCACACAGAAATTTTCCAAGAAATGTTATGCTGTTATGATTTTATTTTATCTGCTATAATTTATTGATAAGCAATAATTTCTACGGTTTTCCTCCATTTTCGGATTTATAAGTGTAAATATTAACAATCAACTTGAATTGTAGGTTCAATAATTTCCTATCCATCGAACGTTTATATTTATGCTGCTACTACTTTTAATGTTTCTTTATATATTTGGTAAGAAAATCTGTTTTTAATTGTGCGAAATCCACTCTTCGGCGTCTCATTCGAATAATTTCAGTAAATGTACTATCAAACTCCGATAGAGATCTACGGGATGTATCCGTAGACACTTCGTTTGTAGAAATTGTATATTTTGTTGCCGCGACATTCACTTTTCAGTTCAGGAACCATTTACAGCATTTACCTTACAATAACTTATAAACTAATGCGGATATCAAAGGTGCGTCTTCACATGCGTAATAGCCCATTTTTTGCGCTTCGGTGACACACATAGTTCAATGTTAATTAATTGGGGGTAAGCTTTCATTTTGCACTGGATGCGAAAAGTGGCCATAGAAACGAGCAGCCATTGTGCTGCCTAACGGACGGGTTTTCCCGGTCACACGGTCGCCTTAGCAGCCGATGGAAGTCCAGAGATAATCCCATCTGTGGAGAATAGAGTGAAACTGGCCCTCCACGTGCTCCTGTCAAGCTGATTTTAGCTGTCACCACGAATATGACCCGGCCTTAGCAGCCACCTGTGCATCCGCGGCTGCGTGTTTGTAAATCAATAAAGTCTCTCTTCTCCTTAGAAAGCCTGTCTGTCGTGTTACAATTGCACATTGTATTCTGGACGCCATCCAAAAAAGAAAAGAACGACTATTGTGTTCAGGAACCTAAATTTTGCTCCATCCCTCCATGCCTCGTAGACAGGTGTGCCCTCTCTGCTAATGGCGTTTCATGAATTTTACAAAAATGGTTCAAATGGCTCTGACCACTATGGGACTTTATATATGAGGTCAACAGTTCCCTAGAACTCAGAACTACTTCAGCCTAACTAACCTAAGGACATCACACACATCCATGCCCGAGGCAAGATTCGAACCTGCGACCGTAGCGGTCGCGCGGTTCCAGACTGAAGCGCCTATAACCGCTCGACCACTGCGGCTGGCCGTGAATTTTACACTCCAGATGAATGTGATCAGGTCGTTCCATAGGCTGCGCAAATATTCTGGATGTAGAACGTAACACAGCAAATAGTCGTGAAGCTCAGTAGGTAATTACTACCATTTGAAATGTCTCCCTGGCGTCTGAAGACAAAGAATATGTTTGCAATCCAGTGGCTGAGTAGTCATATCACTGTCGCCAAGATCCGAAGGCCACTCAATAAATAATGTGCCACAATTTTTTTCTCATAACATCTTCATTATTAACAGTTACAATTTGATAGCAATATCAGTCAATATATCTTTAGTATATACTATTTTTATACGTACTCCATCAAATTCCACAGCCTCATGCCAGGGGTGCATAAGAGTATGTATGTACAAACTTTTGTCCTGTATTCATGTACATCCTTTCACTGCATGAATATGCTCTCATCCTCTTCAAGGTGTACCCCTGTCTAGAATCATTAAGTGACCCAAACAGATGGAGGTCCGAAAGTGCCAAGTGTGGGCTGCAGGTAGGATGGGGGAATGTTATCCAATCCAATTTTACAATGTGTTCCTGGATTCTGAGATTTGTGTGCAGGCATGCACTGCCATGTTGTGGCAAGATTTCTTTTGGATTCTTGTGAGATCGAAAACGTCACAAACAGTCTTGAGTTTGTTCAGTCGTCACATACAATGTATGATTGGAAAGTTTTAAGAATAGATCCGCTACTGCTTACTGATTTGGCGGGCAGGTACACATAGAGTGGGGAGTGAGTCATTGCCTTGTCCTTGAATGCCCTTTGACAGGAAACTGTGTTTCCTTCATTCAGTTCGTTGTGGTAGATGGTTGAGTGCGGACCCGTTAGGGCTTCCTGCTGGATTCTGTCTGAGTGAAAATTGGCGTAAAAACGGAGCAACGAGTTTGTGTGAAATTTTGTTTTAAAAGCAGGAAATCAGCTCCTCAGACTTAAGAACTATTAAAAGCAGCCTTGGGACATAACAGTATGAACCAGTCAAATGTTTTTGTCTGGTTCAACAGATTTAAAAATGGCTGCGAATCATTTGAAGATGAAGCACGGTCTGGCCGTTCTTCTACCTCAAAAACGAATGAAAATGTTGTGAAAGTTAACAACTTAATGCGCTCTGATTGTAGACTTACAATTAGGGAGATGGTTGATAAACTTAATTTAAGTTTCTATGCAGTTCAGTCAATTTTAACTGAAGATCTGAGCATGCGTCGAGTGTCCTCAAAATTCATTCCAAAAGTGTTGTCAGGTGACCAGAAACAATACTGAGGACTAAAAATGACCCAGATTTTTTAAACAGGATAATTAGAGCTGTCGAATCGTGGGTATATGGATATGATCCTGAAACCAAAGTACAGTCTTCACAGTGGAAGACTCCAGGTTCACCACAACCGAAAAAAGCACGGCAAAGTCGGTCGAAGGTAAAAACAATGTTGGTGACTTTTTTCGATTCTGCCAGTATTGTGCATATGAATTTACCCCTGGAGGAGAAACAATGAACCAGGAATACTGCAAATGTGCCCTTGAGCGTTTGTGCGAAAAGGTGCAGAAGAATAGGCCTGCATTGTGGAAAGACAGGAGTTGGGTGCTACACCATTACAGCGCTCCAGCTCATCGTGCCTTCTCCATCGTTGAATTTTTGACCAAATTCAAAATTCCTGTACTTCCACAACCACCATATTCCCCTGATATGGCCCCTGTGGACTTCTGCTTGTTTCCTAATTCGAAATTTTCAGCGAAAGAGAAGCGATTTGACTCGGTTGAAGACATCTAGGCAAATACAGAGAGCACCCTTAACACACCTCAGGATAAAAATTTCTAGGAATGTTTCCCAAAGTGGAAACACCGTTGGCGTCGGTGCGTTTAGCCAGAGGGGGATTATTTTGAAGGAGATGCATCACAATAGCATGTAAGCACCACCACTGTACAATTACAGGCCCACTGTTAAAACTTTCCAATCACACCTCGTATGCTTCTGAACTGGTGGTTGATCTTTTTGACAAGGCATCCACAAGAATGACACCATCACTGTCCCAAAATACTATCCTCCTGACTTTGCCAGCAAAAGCGAGCTGCCTTGAATTTCTTCTTTGTTGGTGATTGGGGGTGCTGGCACTCCTGTAACTGCCTTTTTGTTTCAGGGTGAAAACGATGCAGCCACATTCTGTCACATTTAATCATCTGTGACAGAAAGGCCTCTTCATTGGTTTCAAACTGCTCCAACAGTTCAGATGAAATGTCTTTTCCCTGACTCTTGCAGCCTGTTGTGAGAATTGATGGGGCCCATCTTGTGTACACTTTGAATATCTAAGAGTCTCGATGAACAATGTAGGAAAAGATACATTGCTACTTACTGTAAAGATACCGAGCCAAGTTGAAGACAGGCACAATTAAAAGACACTTACATGTAAGCCTTCACCCTCAGCCTTCATCAGAAAAAGAGACACACACACCATTCATTCATACAAGCAAGCACACCTCACACACACATAACTGCCAGCTCTGGCAGCTCGGGCCAGAATACAACTGTCACATGGGATGGAAGGGGGGGGGGGGGATAGCAGTGTATGAGCTGGGGAAAGGAGTGTTGTCTGGCGTAGTGTGCAGGGACTAGAATGCCACAGGCACAGCTTCAGGAGGTTATAGGGCAGGGAGGTGGAGAAAACAGAGCAAAAAGAAGAGAAGTGGGGAAAGATGTGCTGGTGCATTGGCAGAAGGTGGTAAAGAAACAGTGTGGCAGATGGGGGAGAAGATGATAGGACAGATGGGGAAAAACTGTTGGGTGGAGAGTGTAGGAACAGTATGTTACCTTAGGTTGAGGCTGCGATAGTTGCATTTTGGCCACGCTGCTAGAACGAAGGCTGCAGCCAAAAGCTTATGTGTAAATATCATTTAATTCTGCCTGTCTGCAACTTAGCGTATTATCTTTACAGTAAGTAGCAGTCTATCTTTTCCTATGTTGTTCATATTCTTACCTGGAATTTCCATTGTTTAAGAGTCTCAGTCATCAGACATGTACTTCTAATGCCAGCTGATAGCTGTAGAGACAATTGTCGAGTTGTGATGCGCTAGTCTGCATGAATAATGGCATCAGCACAATTCACGATGTCAGAAGCAGTGGCTGTGACACGGTGTCCTGAACGTGGCTGACCTTGGATCTCAGTTTCTCTAAATCTTGATGCTTTAATGTTCTTTACCCATCGTCCAACAAAACTATCAAATGCAACATTACTATCAACAGCATATCAACGTTTTATGGATGTTCACTCTGGTGCCGCGCGCCTCGGAATTTGAATCCCCGCTAGACGTCATGGACGTCGAAACCCCTAGCGGTCTCTGTACCATCGCACCGTAAACCGTGGCGGCGCGCGCCTCCTGGCCCGCATTTAGTGTGAGGGCGCCACAGTGGAACACATGGTTCCAGCGGCCAATAGCGGCGTCCCCAATAGAGTACTTAAGCGCCTGCCTCTCGCTCAGCCAGCGTCCCTCCCCTCGCCCCTGGGTTCCAGTACTTGGACAACATTGCACACACAGGACTCAATGCCCCTATCACTACACAGGATCTCATTGCTACACTCCGCACGAAACGCAACACCGCTCCTGGTCACGACCGTGTCACCTATCGTCACCTTCGTGAAGCTCCTGCCTTTTTCCTCTCCACTCTGGCCAGGCTCTACAATGTAGTCCTGTCAACCAGCTACTACCCCAATCTGTGGAAAACCTCCCATATCCTGATGTTCCTTAAACCTGGTAAACCGCCATCCGCTGTCTCCTCCTACCATCCCATCAGCCTTACCTCAGTCTTCAGCAAGGTCCTGGAATCCATCCTCACCTGACGCATCCACCAGCATCTCCGCCAGCACTGCCTCCTTCCCGTTACCCAGTGTGGCTTTCAGCTGTCCTTCTCTTCCGATGACATTCTCCGTCACCTCACTCATCTCCTCTCCAAACAGCTTAATTCCCATCGTTCGGCTATCTTCCTCTCCCTTGACCTTGAACGAGCCTATGACCGTGTGTGGCATTCTGGTCCCCTCTTCAAGCTCCAAACCTTCGCCCTTCCTATTAACTATGTCCGTCTGATCGGCTCCTTTATTTCCCACCATCCTACCTATGTCACCATCCACAACATGGATTCCTATACCATTTTCCCCTCCGCTGGTGTACCCCAGGGTTCCGTCCTCTCCCCTCTTCTGTACCTCATGTATACGGCAGACATGCCGCCGCCTTCACCACCCATTCACCTTCTCCAGTACGCCGATGACACTGCCTTCCTTGCCCTTGCCCCCACCCTGCAGCGCTCCCAACACCTTCTCCAATCCCATCTTGACCGGTTCACCGCTTGGTGCAACCAGTGGTTGTTTAAGGTCAATCCTGCCAAATCCCAGGCGATCATAGTAGGCAAAACCACTCCTTCCTTCCGCCTCCTCGACTTCTGCATCACCATCTATGGCCGTCCTATCGCCCTCAGCCCCACTCTTAAGTACCTTGGTGTCACCCTTGACCGTCGCCTCTCCTGGACCCCCCACCTCTGGACGATCCAAGCCAAGGCACGCTCCCACCTCTGTCCCCTCAAACTCCTCTCTGGCCGAACTTGGGGTCTGGACCCCTCTACAATCCTCCATACCTATAAATCCATCATTCGCCCTATCCTTTGCTATGCCCACACTGCCTGGATCTCTGCTCCCACTACCTTTTACAAATCCCTTCAGATCCCGGAACACCATGCTCTTCACTTCGCCCATTGCATCCGTCTCCCCTCCCCCATGCGGATCCTGTATGACCTAATTCCCTTCCCCCACCTCCTCCATTTCCTCGAACGGATACGGATCCTCTACACCTCCCGCAAACTCGATCCTCCTCACCCGCTGATCTCTTCCATCCTCTCCCACCCCCGTCTGCTGCCGCGCCTGTACTTCCATGCCCCACCTGCTCTCCATCTCTCCACTCTCCACACCCTCTCCCAAGGTGGCTTCCGCCAGCTCCCCCTCCCTGATGATGCCCTCCTCCACTCCATCTACCTCTCCTACTAACTTTGATCCTCCCTCCCTCTTCCTGTGTTTGTTTCCTTTGGGCACCCTCTATCACTTTCTCTCCCACTTCCCTCCCTCCTCCCTTTCTCCCGACTCCTCCCCCAGGCTTCCCCTACCCCCATCCCTCTACTCCTCCTCCCATCTCCTCTTCCATGGAATCTCTGCTCTCCCCTCTCCCTCCCCCTCACCCCTCTTCCCCTCTTGGCAGGTCCCCCAACTCGCACATGTTACGTGGACATTCGCCCGCCGGAGATCATCGCCATCAGTTTCTCGTGTGTGTGCCGTCGTGTTTGTGTTAGTGTTCACCGTCATACTCCTACGTTCACCTGTGCCATCGAATCATCAGTGTTTGTGCGCCGTGCCAACGTGTTTCAGTGTAATTTTCATCGAGTGTGGACGGCTGCGTGTTTTGTATTTTTGCATGTCTACTGGTTTTTACCCGTCACTCTAACTATTATGTATCTTCTTACTGTTTTTCTCATTGGAAAATCGAAGGCAGAAGAGCAGCGTACGATGCTGCTGCCAGCCTACCTATGTATCTATATAGGTATGAAAATTACAATAAAGAAAAAAAAAAAAGCTCAGCCAGCCAGTCTAACCTTGCGTACGTCTCTGGACACATCGCCTCGCATTAGACAGCTTATTTACTTTCTTGTTCTGTGTACGAGTGGACGTGGTTGTTAGGTTTTCTTGTTACTCCGTTGTTTCGGTCTTGTTGTTCATTCTGTCCTTCGTTGGTCGTGTCCATCCTCTCCCGTTGTGTTGTTGTTCGCGGGCCGCTCCGCGGGTCCCGCCGCGTTTTCCGTCACTTCAACCCCGCGACCGTTCCGGTCGCTGTTACAACATTCACCGCAATCAGGAATTAAATTACAGCACGTTGTTTGTGACGAGTGTCTTGCTTGGACGCCATTTTGATGGTTAACTACATCCCTCCCATCTGTCAGAATTGTTTGAAACTTCGCACATGTGGAGACGAAACATCAAAGTTGAAGTACCTGTATATTTATACGCTACCTGAAAAATAAAGTGAAGCACCCAATAAACATGGTCAGATGTCAATATAGCTTTGCACATGTACACACAATTGAAGGGGAGGTAAATTATTAGAGTTGTAGTTCCCCATCACATGTAGAAAGGCCAACAGAGAGCATTAGTGTTGTTCGTGTTTAATACTGTTACCTGACTTGGTACTCTATGTAAGTGGCTTGAACAGCATTAGATGTCCACTGTTCACTCTGTGAGACATGGAGATGCTGCATACTTGTGTGGGCCAGGGTTATCAGCACTTGAAGGATTCTGAAAGAGGACTCATTGTGGGTATCTATTTGGGGCCAGGTCTTGTAGTATCCAGATTTGTTGGGCATTCGGATGTGACAGTTACTCGATACTGGACTATATGGGAACGTGAGGGTGGGCATACTGGTCATCAGGGTTCAGAAGACCACTTCGACCACTGCAAAGGAAACATCAGAACCCCTCCACATCTGCGCTTGCCATCTAAGAACAAGTGACTGATTCCCTTCATCATTCTGTGTCATCCGGAGCCATTGATCGTAGACTAGCAGAAGCCTGATTAGGGAATTACAATCCCATGCGTAGGCTGCCATTCACACTACAACACAAACAGTTGCGTTTGCATTGGTGTCTTTACCAGGAAGCATGGACTACTGATGAGTGGCATCACATTATATTCAGTGATGCATCGCGACTCTGTACTAACCTTGATGACCGTTGTTGGCGGGCGTGTAGACTGTGTGGAGAGAGGTCCTATTCTTCAAAAGTTTTGGAGAGGTGCAGCGGAGTTACTCCTGGCGTCATGGATTGGGAAGCCATCAGATATGGCTACAGGTCATGACTGGTAGTGGCTGAGGGAACCCTGAAGGCACATCGCTACATCGCCGCCATTCTGCGTCCTCATGCGTTTTGTAAACCCTTGTCGCCAGTTTTGTAAAGATCTCGTCGCTACTGCTGTGATGGCTGAGACGCCACTGGTGTTACGGAAGGCCGAGTTTGTGAGTTCTTGAAACGGCTTCCGATGCAGTACACCGCTAAGACAAGTTTTCCCTACCACTATTACACAACTATGGCCCAGGATCATTTAACAGGACAGGATTGAACGAAGATTCTACAACACTCCCATAAATTAGTAACAAAGTCACACAAATGAGTTAAAAGGTTTACTTATCTTAGCGACTGTAATCCGTTCATAGTAAGAATAAACCTGATCTAAACGAACACAAACGCGATGATTGGTCCGAAGCCGTAGCACACATACACTGGTGTTGTTACGCTCTTGGAAGTAGGTCCTACTTATGTATTAAGTATTTTATTACCAAGTTACGTTACATGAAATTTTAAGATATTCTAATGTATTAACAGCCATCAACGTTTTCCTTAATCACCCTTTAGCTACGTAATTTTTATTTCAAAAATCGTGTACAGTAACAGCCTCTGCAGTGTTGTACTCTGATTGTCGCGCTGTTACTGCGCAGTATAAAAATGGCTGAGGATGCTCTCCGTTTCGTAGTGAAACACGCGCGTGAAACATACTTAAAAACTGCGAAGAAGCTACCTGTTCTTAACGTTTTTCATAAATTTACGGAGATAATCGGCTTTGAAGTTTACCCGGCGGTATATATACTACAATCGGCAATAAAAACCACGTTGAACATGTAGCGCAGTTGGCAGCTTAATGGACTGTAACTGACACCGGGGTGTTTGTGCGTTGGTTCAAATCTTCCCAGTATCATTTATTTCTCCTTCAGTTTGAAATACCTGCATCTCGCAATTATAAAACTCATCATCATTTTTTTATGAATAATGCATGCCTTCTTGTTTCTAATTACATATTGGACGCGAAATTCCTGTTTCCATTTCAAACACAAATTCTTAATTATCGATGTTTTAAGAAAGACTGTTCCAGTCCATAAAAGTTATTTAAAATAGGAAAATATAACAATTTAATTTTTATGGCAAAAATGAAAAACCAAATCCTCTTTATCTGGACTATGTCCATCGTCTTATACCACAGAGGTAGATAAGTATCGTAGAAACATGAAAAAGAATCATTTTCACAGCATCGAGCACATCATACAAATTCTGCATTTTTACGTTTGCTACTGTACCATTACAATACAAACCCAGCAGAACTGATCTGGGCCAGCCTCTGTGGCCGAGCGGTTCTAGGCCCTTCAGTCTGGAACCGCGCGACCGCTGCGGTCGCGGGTTCGAATCCTGCCTCGGGCATGGATGTGTGTGATGTCCTTAGGTTAGTTAGGTTTAAGTAGTTCTATGTTCTAGGGGACTGGTGACCTCAGATGTTAAGTGCCATAGTGCTCAGAGCCATTTGAACCATTTTTTTAATAATCCGTTCATCATAAGAATAAACCTGCTGTAAGCATTGCACTATCTATCCTTCCAGTTGACCCTTTTTTTTTTAACTGATCTGGAGCCAAGCTGCGGGATTTTTCCCGAGAACTAAACAGACTGCTAAGCTGTCGGACGTACTGGAACCAACGCACGCAGCTTTTTCACACGTCAGTGCCGAACGCTGGAGGGATATAGAATGGCTCGTCATAAAAGAAGAATAGAAAATTTTGCGCCTGGTTGGCTTCGTGGATTCTCTTGTTGATGGGCTCGTTACCAACTTAGCAGGTGACACTTCCAGAATTGAAATGTATTTGTCGGATTCGGATAGGGAAGGAGCTAAGGGATTACCAGACGACTGACTGTAAGTAATACCTTCAGTGGCTTCAATATTTAACTATACGATGGAATCCTTCAATACTCTCTTACGTTACACACAGCTTACGCAGAAAAATTACCCTATGATTAAGTTGGGAATTTTCGTCATTCTTGTTTTTAATTACAATAGTACGTTAGCTAAAAACGATAACGGGTTGCGGGTTTAATCTAGTCGTCTAAGGAGCGTATTGTGGGAGATTTGCAGTATATTGTTTCATTCTGCTTAAAAATTAAATGACATTCGTAGCCGCATTGCTCCTCTGCTCGTCTCTTTTTACGTGGTCACGCCACTGCAGCTAGCTGTACCAGCTGACTGGCCAGTGCAGTCTATCATTGCACCTGTGGTGCTTTTGTCCTGGCTGTGTCTTGTTTGGACGACACAGCACTCCTTACCCCCCAAATCGCCGCACCGTCGTCACGTACAGACTAGCACTATACCGATGGTAAGTGGGTTTGGCACCAGTGTTGAAGAGGCAACTGTTGCTGTAGTCGATGACGAGTACCTGCTCGCACCCCGATATCCGTCTTGAGACTGCGAGGGAACACTGGCCGGAAAACGACACACACGGTGCGTCCCAGCACCCATCGGCAGGGCATCTTCTTGATGGTGTGAATTCGCAAAGGCGTCTTCCTAACTGGAGGCTCCTTGGTAGGTCTCGGCGCTGGGTTGACCCAGTGGTGATGGGGTGGCAGGCACCACTGGACGTCCGCACTGCACGGCTGAGGCGTCAGATCGATGTCCATCGGCTCGAGGTCCGGAAACAGCGTCGCGTAATACCACTCTGATAGATGGTGCTTGAGTTGCGTCGACCGGGAAGGTGAGGAATCTGAACATACGAGAAGCGGCACAACTTTGCAAGTGACAAGGGCGAATTTTATTTTGGTGTCAGTTCTGCAATCCATCAGGACCTCGAATCTGAAACATACGCAAATCAATTGAATTAGTAATGATGCCCTGCTCCCATGACTTCTTTCTGCCATAGATTCTGTAAAACACTGGTTGGCCAATCTGATACGTCGGCTGACTAGAGTCTGTAGGCGCCGACCGCAGCGGAGGATGGAGCAAATGCAAGAGTGTGCCGTGGCGTCGCCCATGTAGCAACTCGGTAGACGAACGGCCGTTGCGGGGCTGGGAGCTATAAGTGGACAAGAAGCGGATCAAGGCTTGTTGATGATGCAAGCAAAGCTTGTCCATTTGCTGTTTCAACATGCGAACAAAACGTTCAGCCTCACCATTCGATTGTGGGTAGAATGGTGCTGAAGCGAGATGGCGTATGCCGTTCGCTGTACAGAAATCTTCAAATTCCACAGAGACAAAATGAGGACCGTTGTCAGTGACGAGCGATTCAGGCAGATCTCCGATGCAGAGTATGGACTGAAGTGCTTGCGAAATGGAGCGAGATGTCATCGATGACACGGGAACAGGAAACGGGAATTTACTCTATGCGTCGACACCAATAACCAGCGTGTGTTCCAGTAAGGGCCAGACAAGTCTACGTGTAAACGCTGCCAAGGCGCCTCTGCCTTGGGCCACTCAATAAAACGTTGTGGAGGGCGACCTGATGTTCTGCATACGCTTGACACCGTTCAGCGTCCATGCCAAACCATGTGCAATGTCTGCACGCTAATTGTTTTGTGCGGACAATATCTCGATGACCTTGATGCAATAAGCTGAGTACATGTCCTTGAAGCACTTTCGGTATCACCACACGCGAATGTCCTGATTGTGTGTAGCAAAATGACACCATGATCAAGAGAAAGATCATGTCGACGCGCAAAATTTCGACGAACAAGGGGGAAAACAACGTGCTTGATGGAAGATGTCCATCCGGTACGAGTGTTTTGGAGCAAAATTTGCAAATCGGGATCGGAAAAAGTGCTTTGCGCTACTTTGCGATAATCCAGGGGAAACCGCTCGACAATGTCAGTTTCTTGTGTACAAATTTGAAATCGTGCTGCTACGGAAATGTCGAAGTCAGCATCAGGTCCCATAGTAGACTTCAGAGATGGTTCAAATGACTCTGAGCACTATGGGACTTAACATCTTAGGTCATCACTCCCCTAGAACGTAGAACTACTTGAACCTAACTAACCTAAGGACAGTACACACATCCATGCCCGAGGCAGGATTCGAACCTGCGACCGTAGCGCTCGCGCGGTTCCAGACTGAAGGGCATAGAACCGCTCGGCCACACCGGCCGACATGCGTGAGAGAGCTTCTGAACTCGCATGCTTGGAAATGGGCCGATAAATGATCTCGTACCAGTATTGGGAGAGAAAAAGAGCCCAACGTTGCGATTTCTGAGCAGTACTAATAGGAATCGGTTTGGGCAGATTGAAGAGTGACTGCAAAAGGCTGTGGTCTGTGACCAAATAGAACTTTCAGCCATATAGGTATTGGTGAAATTTAGTCACTCCTAAAATGATGGCGAGAGCTTCCTTTTCTACACGGGAATAGTTATGCTGAGTTTTGTTCAGAAGCTTAGAAGCCTGCCTGACGAGCCAGTCCTGTGTGACAAAACAGCAGCAACGCCATAGGACGATGCGTCCGTGGCCAAAATGACAGGTTTGTTTGGATAGAAATGAACCAAGCATCGATCACTGAGCGATGTCGCTTTCAGTTTCTGAAAGGCTGTGTCACAATCTTGGGACCAAACAAAAGGAACACTTTTGCGGCGAAGGCGATGCAAGGGAGCCGCGTTAGGGATGAACCGAATGTAATAACTGAGCTTCCCTAAGACAGATTGTAATTCTATGACATTCTGAGGCGGTTTGAGATCACGTCTTGCTTGCAAATGTGCGCTTGTCGTATGAATACCTTCAGAATTGATAACATGACATAAATTATCTACTTCCGACTGGAAAAAGACGCACTTTTCTTTATTACACTTGAGTCCAGCCTCAGACAAAACTTGAAACGAAGTGCGCAAGTTGGCAAGATGTTGTTCTGCTGTGCGGCCAGCAACTACAGTGTCGTCCAGGTAACTTGTACGTGAACGTACAGAAGTAGTCAGCTATTCTAGCTAGCGTTGGGAAATGGCAGGTGCTGATGCACTACCAAAAGCCAAGGGAAGGAAGTTGAAAAGTCGTAAATGTGTATAGACGTCAAACACATTTTGCGAAGATTCATCAAAAGGAATCTGAAGGCAGGCATCGCAAAGGTCAGATTTTGAAAAATAGCGACCTGGTCCCTAAACGATCCATGAGTTCGTCAGAGCGAAGCTGTCCGAAGACTGACAGTGACTTTGAAATCAGCACAAATCCCAATTTTTCCTGGTGGTTTGCGAACATAAACTACTGGGGAAGGCCACTGACTTGCAGAGATTGTTGCGATTATGCTATTTTCTTGCCAGTGAGCCAGTTCTTGTGTAACCTGTTCACGAAGTGCAAGAGGCACAGCACGTGCTTTGAAAAAACACGGCTGCGCGTTGTCTTTAAGCATGACGGACGTTACAAAGTTACTGGCTATACCTACGCCAGGAGCAAACAATTCTTGAAATTCGTCACAGACCTTAGCAACACTGTCACTTGAATTGAAATGAGACACAGCTAGCACACTGGCCACAATGTTTAGTCCAAACAAGTCAAACAAATCGAGACCAAAAATTTTAACTGTTCGTCTACTTCGTACCACTTGAAAGGAAGCTATCTTCTACAGATTCTGATACGTGGCCGCAATGTTAAGTGTTCCTATCACGGAAATGTTCTAGCCATTGTACGCTGTACGCGCATTTGTAGATTGACACAGTTTTGGCTTTCCTAACAATTTCATAGTTTAACAAGGACACTGATGCACCTATATCTAATTGAAGTTTTACTTTATGGCCTGCCATCACTAAAGGTACATACCATTTATTAGAGAGACGTTGCACAGGAGAACTAGTGTTCTTAATAACTGCACACTGTTGTTCTGTGGGAGCAACCTGTTCTGAATTTACAGCACCTGTCTATTCACTTCTAAGAGTTCCCTAAACGACGTTCCCTGTATCCTGTGTAAGTCAACCCTGGACGATGATCTATAACTGGGGCGAGAGCTGCTCTTCTGTCTTCCGAATAGGCTTCTGTCCGTTGTCGTCCGGTCATTGGCGAATTGTACTCGGTCGGCGATTGGCAGTCGGCCGAGGCGAAGTCTATATCTTCATCTTCAGAGGCGCTCGTGGCGCTGATGGCGAGTCGCTATGGCACTGGCACCAGCTCGCATCTTTTTGCCTGTGGTGCTTTTGCCCTGGCTGTGTCCTGTTCGAACGACACAGCAATACGTTACTCTAGTGCAGCAATATTGTGGTGTCATATTTCAACAGGACAACGGTCGTCCACATATGGCACATGTCTCTGTGCACTGTCTGTGAGATGATGAGGTCTTCCCATTGCCCGTAAGATCCCCAGATCTGTCCTCGATAGAATATGTGTGAAGGCAGTACTGACGTTAGCTCCATCCCAGTGGCAGTATCTAGGATAGCAAGCACCAGTTACAACAGTTGTGGGCCAGCTTGCCTCAGGACAGAATACAACGGCTTAATACCAGCCTTCCAGACTGTGTTAGTGCAGGCATCCAGGCCGGAAGGGGTGGAACGTCATAGTGACAAGTGGACTCATAATAGCTCAATAATAGCTCAAGAGACTGAACCGCAAAGACAATTTGCAGTGCATCACTTAATATACTAAAGACATCTGAGGAGAACTGCAAGCGGCAGTCACAACATAGACCGTATGTCATCCACCAGCTTAGTCTGTGTGCCCATACATTCGCTTCGTACCACAAATTAGTGTGTGTCGAGAAGTTTAATCTCTCATCCAGGTTACTGGCTAAGTACCACAGAAATTTAAGGTTCTGTGTAACTTGTCTTTACCATTACAATAGGGATGAGGTGTCGGAGGAGAGATTATTCAACCCGTAATTTTATGTACTTTAATTGCGATGCGGCAGTTGTCAAGACTGAGGGACAACTCAATACGATTTTCGGAAGACGTTCCGGGTTATTCATTACTATACCTTCATTTAGTAAGTTTATTTCATGGAGCTACCGGGTGATCAAAAAGTCTGCATAAATTTGAAAACTGAATAAATCATGGAATAATGTAGATAGAAAGGTACAAATTGACACACATGCTTGGAATGACATGGGGTTTTATTAGAACCAAAAAAATACAAAAGTTAAAAAATGTCCGACAGATGGCGCTTCATCTGATCAGAATAGCAATAATTAGCATAACAAAGTACGACAAAGCAAAGATGATGTCCTTTACAGGAAATGCTCAATATGTCCACCATCATTCCTCAACAATAGCTGTAGTCGAGGAATAATGTTGTGAACAGCACTGTAAAACATGTCCAGAGTTATGGTGAAGCATTGGCGTCGGACGTTGTGTTTCAGCATCCCTAGAGATGTCGGTCGATCACGATACACTTGCGACTTCAGGTAACCCCAAAGCCAATAATCGCACGGACTGAGGTCTGGGGACCTGGGAGTCCAAGCATGACGAAAGTGGCGGCTGAGCACACGATCATCACCAAACGACGCGCGCAAGAGATCTTTCACGCGTTTAGCAATATGGGGTGGAGCGCCATCCTGCATAAACGTCGTACGTTTCAGCAGGTGTTTATCAGCCAGGCTGGGGATGATGCGATTCTGTAACATTTCGGCGTACCTCTCACCCGTCACGGTAGCAGTTTTTGCTGTCCAGCGCCATCTGTCGGACATTTTGTGAACATTGTTTTTTTTTTGTTCTAATAAAACCCCATGTCATTCCAAGCATGTGTGTCAATTTTTACCTCTCTATCTACATTATTCCATGGTTTATTAAGTTTTCAAATTTATACTGACTTTTTGATCACCCGGTATTTCCTGTATTTTCTCCTCAATCCGATTCAGTACTTCTTCATCAGTTGTCTGATCTATCCATCTAATCTTTAATGTTTTTCAACAGCACTTCATTTCTAAACTGCATGAAATGTATTCGCAGTTGCGATTATGGACATCCATCAGCTGTATAATGGAGTAACTAGGATGAGAACTTGTGCCGATCGGGGCCTCGAACCGCGATTTATCGCTTATTGCGAGCGGGAGGCTTACCATTAGGCTATGTGAGCACGACTGACGGTCAGACGCAAATTTCCGTATGTCGTCAACCATGTGTCAACAACCTGCACTAGTACATCCACAATGTATATTCCCTTACAGGTGAGACGTTCCAATTGAAAGTCGCTTGTCCGATGTCGGCAGATACGATACTGCAGTGCGTATGGTGTATGTCTGAAGGAAAATTGTATCTTACTTCTGAACAACACAGGCACTACAGTACCATATTTATCAGCCGACACCGGTCAAACGACTTTAAATTAAAATGTCTCCCCTGTACAGGAATGTACATAGTGGGTGTGCTGGTACTAGTTGCATTAAAATGTCTCCCCTGTACAGGAATGTACATAGTGGGTGTGCTGGTACTAGTTGCAGACACATAGTTGACGACATACAGAAGTTTTGGTCTGACGTGAGTCGTGCTCGGCTAGCCTAATAGTAAGGCGACCACTCGCTATAAGGCGGAAATCTCGATTCGAGTCCCGGTTCGGCACAAATTTTCGTTGTCGTCGTTCCATTATACAGCTGATGGTTCTCCATATTCACAACTGCGAATAAATTTCGTGTGTATCATAATGGGTGTAGTCGTCGCCTTCGGACATGCTTGCATGTTTGAAGGAACATTGCATTCTGAACAACACAGGCACTGCAAAAATGTCGCATCGTATCGTAACGTCGTCTTTTCTAAAACTTGTATTCTCTTATTGTCTGTATTGTTTCATCATCCCCGTTCCATTTCCATGTAGGGCTATGCTCCAAATAAATTCTTTTGAAAATACGCATATTTGATGTTAACGTGTTTGTCGTTTTCAAGAAAGCTTTTCCTGATAACGCCATTCTACATTTAAATCGTCTTTACTTCTGGCATCTTCAGCTTGTCTGTTGCACAAATAATGCTCGTCTACTAGCTTCAAAGTCTCGTTTCGTAATTTTAATTTCTCAGGTAATAGCTAAGTAACTGAACTAGACTCCATTACTTTTACTGTTGTTCTTCTTACAACACATTTTCAAGACGCTATCCGAAGCATTCTTCTGATATTTCTAGTCCTTTGCCGTCTATTATAATGTCATTAGCCAGAATTGGACAAAATTTATTCGAATGATGAATAACGAATACAGCTAAAAATTATTATTCGTTAGTCTTGAATAACTAATAAAAATACTTATTCAAAATATCATTCATTTACATGAATAAAAATATTTATTCGTCATTTGTGAATAAAAACTGTTACGAATTATACATAAATTTGAAATACAATGACATTTATTACTCCGTTTTTTTGGTCATTTAGTAAACAAATGTACATTTTGTTGCATTGAAATTAGTTTCCAGAGCAAATATCTCGTCAGAAAGTTTTGTTTTCGAAATTTGCCATTGTGGCATACTAAAAGTAGATTCTACATGTGCAAAGATGGTGGTGGTATGTTATATCTCCTGAAATCACTTTTATTTCAGGATAACGATATAGGACATTCAAATCATGGTCTTCTTCAGAAAAAAATTGAGCGGCATGTAAAAACTATTCCATCTTCTAGCACAAAGCTTACTCAGAGTTAGTTCTAAAACTCTTTCGAATGACTTTGGACGTCTGTTTTCATTAGCAGTCACTGAAATTTTACTTTGTTCAGTAATTTTGCAGTAGTACAAAATAAGAACTGTCAACTTAGATGATTGTTGGAGAGACAACTTCACAGTTAAAGAAAGTCTGAGTAAACCAGTTGGCCGCTAATGCATCGCATTTATGGATCGTGATAACCCCTTAAGCGTCAACTATGGCCTGAATATGGCGCATTGAAGCGCCGAAACTGGTAGCTGCGCAATAAATGACGTCATAAGGACCGCTATAGTTGTTTCTTTTTCTTACAATTAAACAAATGATGTCCATATCCGTCATCTACAAACCTTAAAGTTTTTATTTCTTCTTCCTGAACTTCTCACAGACTGTAGAGGGAGGGGGGGGGGAGGGGAGGTGGGCACTTGTCAGACAATAGACTCGTTTTTGGGAGGACAGCGCTTCAAATCTGCTTCTGGCGTTCCGGTTGTACCGAGCGAGGTGACGCAGTGGTAAGACACAGGATTCACCTTAGTAAGACGTTATTTCAAATATCCGTCCAGTGTTCCAGATGTAGGCTTCTCGTTGTTTTCCTGTCACTAAAGGCAAATGCTGGAATCGTTCTTTTGGAGGAGGAAGAAAAACACGACCAATTTGAAGTCCTTCTTCAGTCCCCATTATTAATGACATTGTCGTCGACGGGACGTTAAACCTGAACCTTTCTTTCTATCCCTGAACGTCGGTTCATTTTCCAAATTTTTCTTTGGTCCCCGTAACTGCTTACTCTAGGCACAGACTGAATAATTTATGCTGTGATGTTTCTAGCTGAAGGGAAGCTGAACCGATGAGAAAGACAGAAATTATCCCAGTACTCTGCAGTTACAGATTTGGCATTACGAAATGATCATATGGCATAATTGGCTGGAAGAACCCATCTCGGGTTGTTTGGTGGCATAGTACAAGTCTTTCTATTTGACACCACTTCGGCGACTTGGGCGTCGATGAAGATGAGATGAAAAGATGACGACTACACAAACACCCAATCCCCGAACGAATAAAATCCCCAATCCGAACCCGGGACCTCAAGATCTAAAGGCAGCGATGCTAAGCACTAGCCCACGACGTGCGGGTTCGTAGACTGACTTGGATCCTACCTTCAGTAATCCTAATGCATGTTTAACAGCTTCCTCAGGGGTTTTTTCTTTTGAAACCATACATCACAACAGTTTCGCTGCTGCGAAATTCAGTGCTGTTGTTTAGGTCTTCTTCAAACAGTATACCAAGAATATTTAGCCACCAAGTGAGTCTACAGGTTATGTTTCTATTTTCAAGATTATTACCTCTTTAGATATCGAGATACTTACAAATTTTCCATTTCAAGTCTCTCATTGGACAGTCAGCATAGTGCGGGAGCAGTGAGTGACCCGAAGTACTTCAATTCTCGACAATAATGCCACATGGTCTTAATCTCCTGTTGTTGTTCCATGTGTTAAAAAATGGTTCAAATGGCTCTGAGCACAATGAAACTTAACTTCTGAAGTCATCAGTCCCCTAGAACTTAGAACTACTTAAACCTAACTAACCTAAGGACATCACACACATCCATGCCCGAGGCAGGATTCGAACCTGCGGCCGTAGCGGTCGCGCGGTTCCAGACTGTAGCGCCTAGAACCACTCGCCCACTTCGGCCGGCCCATGTGTTAAGGATCTCTAGAGTTAGAGAGTCCGGTCACTTTCGTACTCCTCCCCTCCCCCAATCAGATGCTCTCTCAGCATATCATAATAATCACTATATTGTTCACACCATTCATCTGGCAAAAGTGGCTTCAAGAGTAGGTCCGTCAATTTCTGGAAACTAGTAGCAAGCTGGCTTTCATCCATCAATGGGCTGTAGCTGGAACTGTTGCAAATGAGAAACCTTATTTTTCCAGAATTTCAATTATCGTAAGTAGCCTAGCGATTGAGTGAAATTAAGAGTTGTCCGTCTTTTTACTTCGTTTATTTATTTACTCTTGAATTTGGCATTATTTCCCCGTTGCCAGATGGTACAGTGGTGAAGACACTCGCCTCGTACTCAGAAGGACCCAGTCTGGCTGCCTCGGTTTAGGATTTCGTGGTTTCCCCATTCCGCCTTATACGACGCCGCCTGAATCTGGTCAGTGGCCTATTCTTGTTCCTTTCCTGAACGTTGCGAGTTTGTGCTCTGTATCTAATGATCTCGTCGTCAAGGGAACATTAATAATCCTTCTTTACTTCAGAAAGGCGTATCTGTATCACCAGCGGCGTAAAACAGTAGCACATGGTCCATCCTCTTATGCATGCATTCCTCGGACACTTTCTCTTGCGCTTTAGGTACATCATTTATTAAAAGAAGTTACTTTTTCGCATCTAATGAAATATTTGTGCTCTTTAGCAATTATCACAGAAAATATTTTCATTGAGAGGGATAACGAATATCTCATATAAATATTTCTTAAGCTGCATTTCCACATGTGCGCCTAGCGCCTAGTCGCCGTGCGACTTGGGTTGCCCCACACGGACCGGCCGCTGTGACAGAGCGGTTCTAGGCGTTCAGTCCGGTACCACGCAGCTGGTACGGTCGCAGGTTCGAATCCTGCCTCGGGCATGGCTGTGTGTGATGTCCTTAGGTTAGTTAGGTTTAAGTAGTTCTAAGTCTATGGGACTGATGACCTCAGATATTAAGTCCCATAGTGCTTAGAGCCATTTGAACCATTTTTTTTGCCCCACATGCAAGTAGAGGCACGCGTGTAGGTTGCATGCGTATTCATCAACATGTGCGTGCTACTAATTCCATTCACACTTGTATTCACATTGGGCGCCTCTACTTTCGAGTGGGGCAAGCTATAGCCGCACGGCGCACAGATGTAAAAGCACCTTTATGCTGTACCTTATGAAATGAAGCATTCGCTGAATGAATTACACAACCCGTGTCACTCTTATTTTCCACTTTTTGTTGACATCTTATTCCAGAGAATTAATAAAAATAGTCTCCGATACATTTCGATAAATTAGCAAATATGTTTTTGAAATTATACATGATAACGTTTTACAGCTATGAACCTCTGTGACAGCTATACGGCATGTGAAACATCTGCGTTTATGGAGAGCTTTGACCTACCTGACGAACTTTTCCGGCTTAAGCGACAGTTGTTTGTAACTGACGGGAGAAGGCATAATAGTGCAGTCGCCATTCAGCATTATGGAATCGGATCGGTCAGGAAATGAAGACTTTGATCAAGACAGCGAGCATTCAGATGAAGAGGGAGCAATGAGGCTTGGTGACGTTTACATTCCACCGCCTCCAAAACCAGCTTGTTCTCATGACAGCCTGGGTCCAAGATTAATCATCTCACATATTGTTTGCGAGAATTTCAAGAGCTTTGCCGGCAAGAAATGCATTGGTCCTTTTTCTGAAGTAAGTGCCTTTCTTCTTTTATTACTTAAAAATTTGAAAAAGTAATTCTTGTTTCAATGGGGCTAGCTGCGTCTCCTTAGTTGTTCTCACTTCAGCGTCATATGAAGGATAAGCCCGTGTAGGTGTGTTTAGCATTTCGGATGTTAAATGTTTACTGTCTAAATTCCACGCTAGGTGAGATAATTCGTTCTATATTAACCATGTGTGTTTCAGAACTGTAGCTGATATCGTCTCTAGGAAACAAATTTTTTAACATACCAACTGTGGCAACAGCTTGATGTTACTGCAACTTTCATTACTGAGCTATATCGTGCTTCCGGCGCTTTGTGCGTATTTATGTGCTTTTGTTGAAACTGAATGATCTGAAATGTACAAACATTTCACAAATTCAAACTGGTTACTTATGGTGTGGCGTATTGCAGGAAATTTTCTTCTAAATGTTGTGCATTAAAAATGAGTTGCGTATAATTACAGACACAAGTGCAGATTTTCAAAAACAAGACTCGTATTCTGAGTGAGTGGGATTAAAATTCTTGTCCATTAATCCTGAGAGTTAGTTTCCTGAAATCCACACGAACACTTTAACAGTTAATTTATTCATCCATGGATCGTCACAATGGTATAGGATTTGTCACCACAATTCAATGAAAATAAATAGCTAATTTATACATAGAATATATAAGGCTGTTTTTACGACGGTAGGGCACACGGTAGGCCGCGGCTTTGCTGAAGAACCTTCCTGGCATATGTCTCTAATACATTAGGAAAACCATGGAAAATGTAAATCAGGTGGTAGGACAGAGCAGACTTCATCTTTACCGATACGAGGTTAGAGGCTTAACAACTGCGCTGCCTGATTCAGTTGATCCACCTTGTTCAACGTTCTTTTACTTAGTTTTCTCCAGATAACTTATAACAGGAAACATAGTTTTGCTCCTCATCGCTGCACACACTAAGGACATCTACTGGCGACTCGTGCACAATGAATATTCTGCTATGCCAACTTCACTGTCTCCAGTGTTCCGGAGAACTGACCCCAGGTGTAAACATGGTCTATGAGTCATTCACGTCTTCCCGTTCTCATCTCAGTCCGCCTGAAAAACTGAGTCAGTATCTCACCACGATAGATACTGAGTTCAGGAGAATGACATTACTACCATACCTACAGACGTTGGCACTTGTTGTAGAAGCATTAGTTTGTGGTTATGTATTGTAATGTGACGGGCTGTTGTAATTACCTCCTTCCATTAATAACTACTGAGTCCTCTATATAATTTTTGACTGTGTAGTATGCATTACTTACGAAAACTGTTCTGCCTTTTTAAACGGATGTATTTGGATAACCTTTTGCATTTCCTCGGACAATTCATCATACAATTTGAGAAAGAGCCGAGAGACTGGAATACGCGAAATTAAGATAGTATTTAATAATGTATTGTGAGGAGTATTTAGTTGAAACAGTAATGTCGAATTGTCCGTGGCTATTTCAGAGTGAATCGTTCTTGGAATCTGTCAGTTTCATCAAGGTGAATGTGTGTGTGTGTGTGTGTGTGTGTGTGTGTGTGTGTGTGTGTGTGTGATGCGGGTAGGTGTATTTCTACGTTCGGAAATTAGTTTATTTATGTTAGAGAACGTAATCTTTTATTCCAGAAGAACCTTCCAATCTTTCATGGTTACTTTGGCAGTAAATAAGACATATCGAGCACAGTTAAGCTGCAGTTTACTGTTGTAAACCATCGGGGTTGCTGGAAGCCTCCCTCTCAAAGGTCCGATAACAAAATCGTTGTTACGCGGCCAGTTCACTTAAAATTACGGGGGAATAGCTTGTTACAATCATCTACTCGAATTATTTCAGTATACTTTGTGTTGATGCTTTTCTATTTGCAGTACGCCCACACGCCGTCTGACCTACCAATATGGCGACCTACCTACACAAGTCCCGACCGATTGCACTCGCCGATTACAGCGCCATCCTCTTATTTGTTTACCTTACGTTGACTCAGGTTATATACCTCGAGGTAAAGCAGAATAGACGAAACAAGATGTTCGTCTTCACTTTATCAATTTATGCATGTGCATATGAGATGTCCTTGTAAGTTTAAGAAACTCATTTTAGATTGGAAGGAAGACTACAAATTGTGAGGACACACATCTAATAAATGCAACAACAGATACAGGAGAAATGAAGCATTTAACTGTTAGAACTAGAAAAAAAATTCTGCCTTTGATTTTCATACTAGGTGGTTTGGATGTGGGCTGGATTTTTCAACGATGAAGCGAGTCTATATTTCGTTTTTTTTATGTTTTCCTTTCCGATATATATTGGAAATGAAATCTAAGGTCTAATCTATGGTATTTTTGTTTTGATTTCATTTCCCATAAGTATCGGAAGTAAAACCTAAACCCCGAAATGCAGAATCGTGACGGACTATATTATTCATAAAGTGCCTTTTACTTTGTGACATATGAAATCATTATGCATTCGTTAAAAAAATGAAAGACGTGCTTCATTTCCTGCATCTCTATTGCTATATTCCTCGCACGATGAATCAAAGACATGCAGTTTTTCTTATTTTGACTCGGGGAAGGTCGTTCCACGTGGAAGTCTGACAATGCTCATTTAGTTTACCAATTCCACGCCCGTAGAAACCCACACGCTCGGAGATAGATATCGTCAAGCCAGGTTTGAAGTGTATTTTCCCATAGAAAGTGATTTTCTGGACGTTGTAAGATATTTAGTGGGAAAGGTGAAAATTTCAGTGCACAAGATAACTGCATGAGGGATGACATCACAAATTAACAATTGGATATACTTTTGTGAAATCAGTGGATGCATTATCACGTAGTAACAACACTAGAAGTTTTGATCGTTTTTGTCATACTGCGGCTGAAACGTGTCCCAGCTGTTTGCAACAAGTGGCAGCTGCAATTAATATACTCGTGCGGAGGAGTTCGTGGCGCAGAGCACCCTTTTTGTGACACCAGATGTCAAGTATTTCCTGTCTCACTACCCTTTGCTCGAGGAGATGTCTTTCATGAGTACTCAGTCATTCATTTATAGATACAGAGGAATTAAAGATGTCAGCTGCCAGTGGACATTGATTTAAATCAATGGGGAAAGTTGAAAATTCTGCCGGACTACGACTCGAACCCAGGTCTTCTGCTTACTAGGAAGCCTAGTAAACACGGTACACGGGTTCAAATCTTGGTCTGGCACAAATTTTTAACTTCTCCCATTGATTTAAGTTAATGTCCACTGGCAGTTCATGTCTTTAATTCCGTTGTCTTGATTCATAGAGGCTGCAGGATGAAAATGGTGTCTGGCCTTTCGAAACAGACGCTACATATAAAAATGCAGTAATAGTCATCCCTTTCCTGACGTTATTTGCCCGATATTATTTGCCTCTTAAACGACAGTAATGTTTCAAGCTGCCTCCGCTGACTTCTACCGTCCACTAAACCCAAAGCGAACAATGTCCCAAATGTTAAACATTTAGACACTATTTGATAACGTTTAAACAACGTTCATGAGATTAAAGTAAGCAAAATCAAGTTCGTAACTGCAAGATAAATACTAAAACTACAAATGAGAAAATGAAATTGATAAATACTAATAGTAGCCAGAACATGTTGCGTAACTAACTCACTTGGTTTATCGAAGTTGTTTCGCGCGAAAATTCAAACTACTACTCGGTCCAGTCATTGTGATCATCACCAGTGTTCGACGTCAACGTACAATAACTCTCAGACGGTATGTGGCAGCACTAGCAGTGTAGGGTAATAAAGCGTGTCGGGGGAACACGGAAATCAGTGCAGTCTTTGTCATGATGCGGAAACGGAGACATTTATGACGTGCAATAGGACATGATCATTGGCTTTCGGGCCAAAGGTGAAAGCATTTACGAAACGGGCAAGTTTTGAAACCGTTCGGTCGCCGCTGTGGTTAAAGTACACCGTGCATGGCAACATGACGCTATCCAAAACCGGCGCCGAGGCAAATGTGATGCACCTCAGGCAATAGGTGTGAACGACGGCTGCCGAGATTTGTACGGGCAGATAGACGTGCAACTACTGAGCAACTTACGGTACCCAATGGGGGCTACCACTGGAGTCTCCTCAACGACTGATCACCGAACGTTGCTGCGTATGAGCCCCCATAGCAGGCACCCGTGCTGATTGCTGTTCAGTAGCGGCAAAGGTTGGAATTCGCACGTCAGTGCCGACTAGACGTCTAATAAATGGTGACAGGTGGCCTTTCCATATGAATAACGTATTATGCTCCATCAGAGATGGCCATTGACCAGTACTGCATGAAACGTCTGAAAGCAGTGTGTCCAGATCGGATGAGGGAGGGTTATGGTCTGCAGAATGTTTTCGTGGCATTCTCTGGCTGATCTCGTCTTTCAGGAAGATGGTGTAGATAAACACAAGTATGTATTTATCCTTGGGGACGATGTCCACCCCTTCATGCAGTTTATCCTCGGCATTATGGCATCAACCAGTAGGGCAATACAACGTGTGACATAGCTCGCAGAGTAGGCGCGTGGTTCGAAGAGCACCAGGATGAGTTTACCGTACTCTTGGCTACCAAACTCCCCGGATTAAAACCCAATCTATAATCTGTGAGACCACATTGATTGGTCTGTTCGTGACATGGATTCTCAATCTAGTGCAGCTGGCGACGACACTGGAATCGTCGTGGTTCTGCACCACTTTTGGTACTTCTCAGATACTCATTGACTCTCTCCCTGCACGTCTACTACTGGAAAATATGGTTATTCAGGCTTTTGACAGGTGGTCACTTTGACTGGACTGTGTATGAGAAACAATGTTTTCCTTACCAGAGTGATTCAGAAACGTGTCAAAAATGAGCAGCACAGCTTTCACCCCGTCGGACGGCAGCCAGCGCCATGCGGCTTGTGGCTCTTGTAGGACAATGAAACTCTCGAGTTTAAGCAGTTCTGACCGTGATACAGCCACTAGCTCTTTCTCGGAAGGCTTGCGCGAGAAAGTGAAGCAAATCATCTTTGAGGCTCCATCAGACTGATACCATTAGCAGCCAGTTGAAATGCTGTTAAAACGTAAAGTGATGAGTGGGCTCAAACTCGCGACTTTGCATCTACATTGCACGACATTTACCACAGACCACAAGCAGATAACAGTACTGGAACAGCTCTAGTGGAGAGGATAACGCTTCCTCCAGATTTTTCCTCATCCTACAGAGGTGCCAGATCGTGTAGATGGGCGGACTTAGAATTCTGAGGGGAAACCAGTTTTATTGGCCACTTATGTGAACGGCTCACTTAAAAGGGGAACGCTTCAGAAATGGCAAACAGATTTGGATCATATTTGGCAGGTCGCTTGTGTACAACTTAAAATGAAAGACTTAGTTATTTTGGCCGTCCCGTTTTTGAGGAAACCACCCCTAAACTTTGACATGTAATCTACTCAAAAATTACGGGATTGGTAGATTTTTTCTGCTTGATATATGGAGTTTGCTAACACAATTTTCTTAAAAGTCGAGGAGAGAAACTCTTTCTGATGCGGCTTATTTACCGACAATGCAATGAAAGCCCCGCTGGCGTAGCGACCAACGTGCACGTCTGGGAAGCAGAGAACTTGTGTTCAGTTCCCAAGTCTAGGGGCTCTCCACTCTTTGGTGAGTTCTTGCTTGGCTACCGCAGTCCCCAGCCTTTGAAGCATTTTTTCCCTTCTGCGCTGCATGTCTATCCTGTTGCTATTCTTTTCCCCCTCACTTGGGGAACTGTCTGGGATGTTATTGGGAATGTTCTGCACTGTCTGTCACTGATGTAAGAACACTCTCCTTTGTTTTTCGCTCCCTTTTCCTTTCTTTCCCTTCTCTCGTTCCTCTGCTTCCGCTTTTGAGGTTCCTCTTTTTCTTCTTCCTCTTTTTCTACTTCCTCCTGGTGCGTTCCTGAAGGCCAGCCCACACGTCTGATACATAACAGGTGACTGGGTAACGCGTAATTCACAGCCCAGGGTCAATGGGTTGGTCCCTCTGTCAGGCGTTCGGGAGGTGTGACCTGAGGTGTGAACAATCACCTACAGCAGGTGCGCCCCCTTGTGAAGGGGAAAGAGTGCCATCGGAGACGCTGGGAATCATGGGGGATATCTTTGCGATGAGTCAATCACCTTCAAAATCGACGTCTACAAAACGTAAACATAATGAGGCTAATGATTCCAAGACCCTTTCCGCTGCACCATGGTCAGTCTGTCGCCACGGTAAATCCGTTTTTTATTCAGAAGGGTGTTGATGCAATTGCCAGACCTGTGAAATCCTGCTCTTATTTACTAAAATGGCACTTTGCTTTTGGAGACTACTTCTGATTCTCAAGCACAACAAGTGCTTACTGCGTCGCTTCTCCACGACTACCCTGTTTGTGTCGAGGCCCATAGAACTTCGAATTCTTCCTGTGGTGTAATTTACACCAGGCCGCTTGACGATCTAACTGAGGCCAAAGTCCAATCTTACCTCTCTGACCATTGTCATCGTTGTCCATGTAATGAAAAAGGTAGATTCCTCCTTAGTGCCCACCAGCACTCTTTTCCCCACCTTTGATAGAGTGGTGGTGTTGTCAAAGATCAAAGCAGGCTATGAAATTATCACAGTCCAGCCGTCATTCCGAACCCGACGCGCTGCTACCAGTGTCATCATTTTACCCACACTAGCACCTCTTGCCAACACGCAGCCAAATGTGTAACCTGTGGTTGGGGTGCACAGGAGGGTGATTGCCCGCTCCTTCTCCCGGCTGTATCAACCACAATGGCGGCCATGCTCTTCCTCTCGGGATGGTCCCGTTTATCTTGATGAGTGGGCTGTCCAAGAGATCCGGGTAAAAGAAGTGCCTTACAACGTCACTCGAAAGTTACTGGCTAGTCGCAAACCCTGTATTCTCCCGTCTGGCACCTATAGGTCTGTTCTTGTTACCCCTCGCTCCATGAAGGACATGGCCATGCAGACATGTGACCTCTAATTCAGCTCTGAGGTTCTGAAATCACCCAGTGTCAAGGTAGCATCGGCATCCCTCTGTCCAGCTGTGCAACAAGCCGTCAAACTCTCACCTCAAGAGATGAGGCCACCAGCTACACAACCGGTAGGCCAGAAAGGGCAGAATGAGTACTCTCATGAAGACTTCCTATGTCCCTCCAGCCAAAGAACACCCAAGTCTTCCTCTAACCAGAAAGGCTCAAAGAAGTCCACCAAAGGCAAACGGGCTTCTCCTTCACCAACTCGAAGATTCTCTTCAACAGTGTCACCACATGGTACCTTAGTCTGGCCGGCTTCTGTATCGCCGGTGTGCTCCACCAACCGTTTTTCGGAGTTGGACTCCACAGACCGACCACAGAAGCAAGCTGCTGATTCTGTGAACCTCATGGAGCAGGATCCTCCTGCTTATTTGCTCTGTAGTAGCGACTCTACACCAGCTGTCACTTGGCGGCCACTGAGTTGACACCTCCACATCTCTTCCTCCTCATTGCAGTCCTCCAATGGAATGTTCGCGGCCTTTGGTCCCACAAAGAGGATTTACAGCTGCTTTTAGCATCGCAGCATCCCCTTGTACTCTGCTTTCAGGAAAAGAAATTGCGCCCTCACGACTGCTTTGAGCTTTCACATTACTTACCGACTCATTTTGCCTTCCCCCTGAGGTCGACATCCATCTTATGGGGGCGTCATGCTGCTCATACAGGATGACATTCAAAGGCAGCCCATCTCCCTGTCTACCAGTCTTGAAGATGTTGTAGTTCGGCTTTTCCTTGCCCACCTGACTTTTTCCCTCTGTACCAATTATGTCCCACAGTCATTTGATGTCCCCAGGGCAGCCATCCCTCAGTTTATTGGGCAGCTACAATACCCATTTTGGCTACTCAGTGACTTTAATGCACATAATCTCCTTTGGGGTTCCCACAGGACCTGTTAGAGGGGTACGCTCTTGACTGACTTTCGTAACTAACTTACCCTCTTCTGCCTAAACATTGGAGCTCCCACTTTTATTTCCAATTCCTCGCACACCTATTCCCATTTGGACCTATCCTTTTGCACTACCCAGCTTGCCCATCGTCTTGAGTCGTTTGTTCTTCCTGATACCCACTCGAGTGACCATTTCCCATGTTCTATCTGCTGACTCCTATCCCATCCACGTGCACGTCCAAATGGCAGCTTACTAAGGCTGACTGGCGGCTTTATTCTTCCCTGGCGACCTTCAAAGAACAAAATTTCCCCAGTTGGGATGACCAGGTGGAATATCTCACAAACGTTATCCTTACTGCTGCAGAATGTTCCATAGCTAGAAACTTAACCCGTCTGCTAAGATATTTACGTGAAAACTCCAAAAACATAGAGAAAACTGATGTTCCACTCGCAAATACCGATGTCGGTGATATACCAGATTCCAAATCATCCCTATAATTTACAAAGTCAACTAAGGTGCTTCTCATGTCTAGAGAACCGGCAAACGTGTCTTCCACCAGCTAGATGCACACACCACAATCAATGTTCGCTCAACCCAATATAGGCAGTAAATGTGGAGAAGCAGCCAGCTTGACAATTTATATGGGAGGGAATAATGGTCAAGTGCAAACACACGTCCACATTGATTCTTCTCAAATTTCCACAGTGAATACACGCGATCACGAAGGCTTTCCAACAAATAGTGGGTATTAGTTTACTAATAGCCATCTAGAGGGCGATGCACCTAAGTTAGCTACATTCTTGTACCCCAAACGGTCTTTCAATTATGACATCTCCTGCCATAAGCCGGAAACGTCAATCATTCCCACCATTGGCCACCGCCGCCGCACGCCACGCACCGCCATACAGAATCGTCCTTGGAAATCGGCTACATACACATTTTATCACTGTATTTACAACTAAATATTACGATCGCAGTCTCAATTGGACGAAATTCGACAACAAGCGAAGTATCGGAAATACCCCTCCTGACGGCTCTGGCTCTGGAAATAGAAATATATTACACATCCCCTACTACTAAGTATAGTACTTCGCCACTAGCTGATTTCTGGCGATATGAAACAAGACTGACCAAAAATCAGCGATGGGTGGACATGTCCCATAAGTTTTTCTTGCGAGTGGTACCACAGTGTCTTAGAAACAGAAACGTAACCGTCTTTCAAGCCACCAGATGTTAAAAACACGATCGCAATGACTATGTTACTGTCACAAGCGGTCTTGGTTCTACAGGTGCTCGCAAGTATCGCTAACGACATGCATGACAAAAACTATAAAAGCCTTATAAATCGAGGTACAGCATTATCTCCGAATGAAGTGCGTTCTCCATGCAAATACCGTGACAGTGAATATAGACGGTGATTTCTGGAGTGTATATTAACAGACCAACAGTGCGATTACACGTCGCCGATGGTGTAAGCTCATAAGAAAATCACCGAATTCAGAAAGTGATTCGGCTAAGAAATGCATATGAAGCCGGTATTTGCAGCTCCATCATGACACTGCTAAATATTTCTCCAATATTTGTAACGCATTCTCTCTCGATGCCACGTCAAAGGTTCCACTGGTTTATAGCTGATGGTTGAGAATGATCACACAGTAGACAATATGCTGATTGAGGTCGTAAGAAATGAACACTAGCTTTTCAGATCTCAAGTGCTATGCTTTCCGATAGAAATGCTGTCTGCGATTTGGAATCAAGCCTTTCCATTCAATCACACACCTGCGTTGGTTCCTATGGAGAAGTCTTTTAATGATTACAGCCACTAGTGAATGATATTGCTGACACTCTCATAAATAGAAACGAGTCATCTTTTTCGAACATATCTGCTTCAGTAAAATTTTAGATAGTCTCTATGCATCTTGCAACTGCCTCTCAAATTCTGCACTGCCATCCCTTCAGCTTTGCTCATGTGATCGTTCCAGTTTAAGTCAGAACTGAGTAGAAGTCAGAGAAAGCTATATCTACCACGTTCTGCAGTCCGTGTAGAAATGGGCTAAGCTGAGTAAGTGCAACAGGACCGTGTTTCGACCATTCGATGGAATTGGCAACATGTTGTCGTAGCACCGCCAACCATGTACATCGTACGATGTGTAAGGTCGGCGCCAAACGAAACCCGCTCCTGCAGTACGAGGTAGTATAAAGAAAGTACGAATAGTTACGGGGATGTTCCTTATTGCGATAATTACGAAGGCTAAACATCATACTAGTACTGCAGTCCAAAGCAGATCTGCGTCCCTAAGGGTCGATTCACGACTATCACCGAAACATTCTATCATCGTTATTCTGTACCATCCAACAGAGAAAACCTTCGAACTATAAAAGCTCCGCTAACTTCATCCGATAGAGAACTTCATAAAATTTTTACAGTATCTGCCTCTTCCCATATATCGAAAACAAGTAACTTCTGCATGCCGGCAAGGAGCACATGTGGCGATCCTATTAAATACATAGGTATTGAGCCACTGTATTGACCAGTGTAAGGTATCTTTGCCTGTACTGTAAGAGGATGACTGTATCTCACATGCTATACTAACAGTCGCAAGAGAAGCTCCCTGTGACCCTGTGTCATTGTTTGAAGCATTGTTATTTTTTTCTGCTGTAACAAGCTTTGTACACTGCCACACGTACTGTTTTTTCTACCACGATTTTGAGGACTGTCAGGTTCCAAACTGATATGAACATTGCCACTCACAGAATGCTAGACATCGCATGGTAAATCATGTTGCTGCTGCTGCTGCTGCTGCTGCTGCAAGCATAACACAACACACACTGGTTGATTTTAAATAAGACAGGCAAAACATAAAGAAACCGGAAAAGTTTTGCGACGTTGCGGAGATTTTCCAAACTGCTCTCCATAGGTGATCGATACTGAAACTACACTTAAACTCATATGTCACAGTGACAGAATAGCTGATACGGCTCAGCGTTGCATTTCGATTGATTTGTCATATTGCAGTATGTACGAGTTTGACACCCAGGCGCAAAGTCTTCTGTGGGCCCAGGGGTTACAATAGGCCTGAGGTGTTCCTGCCTGTCGTAAGAGGCGACTCAAAGGAGTCTTAAAACTTTTGGCCTTTATTTGATGGTCTGCTATAGGGTTTCACCTCCATCTTTCTAAATTTTCCCGAAGAGTGAGCCAATTGGGCAAGGGCACCTTACGTGGTGCATCATGTCCATTGTGCATTGACATCTTTAGCCCACTTTCTCGTCGTGGCATTGCAGTCCCACTCATCCTCCATCTCTTGGGCGAAGACACCTTCCTGGGTGCGGTTTCCTCCAACCACTATGCAGTGTCGTTTTCTGTGCCGATGATGACCATGGAAATATTGGCACCTAATATCCAGCGTGGTAGACAGTTCACTGTGGTGGGGCCGCCATGTACATTGGTGGTAGTAGCCCCTTGACCGCACAGGGATCACACTGCTGATTCCTGTGTCGTTAATTCCCCAAGTATGCCGTGGAGTAGATTTCCATCTCCCTGGGGAATCGGGACTCCAGGCAATGGCCATTCTGCCAGGTGGCCCTTACTGAGGCTGGGCAGCGCCCGTGGGGAGGCCCCCTGGTTGGAGTGGGTGGCATCGGGGTGCATGACATGCCATGAAGCGTAGTACGTCATCTCTTGCTGGTGGTCTGCCGCCAGCCGTCTCTAAGCGGACAAATTCTAACTTCAGTACTAAGAAATATGACCCCAAATCGTTGCCCTCCCTGGAAACACCATGGTAGGAACGCCAAGCCAGGGATGGCAGTGAAGTGTATTCACCCCGTTACCTCGTGTGTACCAGAATTGATGGGACATCTTTCATGTCCATGAAGCCTGAGTTTTTTGTGGAGCATTTGGAGGACATGTTTGGGGAGGTGAAGGGCTTGTCCTAAATGCGGTCTGGGTCAGTCTTGATAAAAACAGCACCCTCTGCCCAGTCATGGGTATTACTCACTTGTGACAAGCTGGGGGATGTTTCTGTTACCATCACACCCTGTAAGAGCTTAATTATGGTGCAGGGTATTATATTCCACAGGAACCTTCTTCTGCAGACTGAAGACGAGCTGTGCGCCAATTTAGAAAAGCGAGGTGTTAATTTAATCTGGAGTGTCCATCGGGGTCGGAGGGATAACAAGTTGCCACCGGTGCCTTTATCTTGGCCTTCGAGGGTGACACATTGCCCGAGAAAGACAAGGTGACTTTAAGCCATATATCCTGCCCCGATGCAGTGCTTTAAAAACTGGGAGTTTGGCCATCTGTCTGCCCACTGTACTTTCAGTGTCACATATCGAATTAATGTACGTCTATCACATATCAATACTCCATGTGTCCCGCCTTCCATCTGTGTCAACTGTGAAGACCACAATTCACCTTGCTCGCCAAACTGAAGGATTTTACAGAAAGAGAGGAAAATCATGGACTATAAGACTCTGGAGCCACTGACGTGCACTGTAAATTTGAGTGCCTACATCTTGTGGCTATGACCTTGTCTTACACCACTGCTATGACAACAGTTCTCGCCCCCATCAGTTCCTCGCATGCCTGTCGTTTCTCAGAACAACAAGACTACACTTGCCCCTTTGATGGGGGCGGGGGGACCTTCCATCCCTATTGGTCTTGCACCACCTACTTCGGGAGCAACACCCCCCCCCCCCAACCCTCGGGGATATCAGGCCCCCCTTCTGAGCAGGAGAAGCACTTCTTTGGCTCTTCTTACTAGGAAGGGGTCCCTTGAGTCACTCCTTCCCAGGTTTCTGATAGTGGGAAAGATGACGCCTGCCAATGGTTGATGAGCCCAAAAGCAGATTGTCGTAGGGCTTTACGCTCATCGTCAGTCCCAGAGACTGAATCAGTGAAGTCCTCCCAGCCAGGGAAACTCAAGGAGCAGCAAGAGAAAACCAACAAGAAGGCCGCCAAGGCAAAGGGAATTGCAGTGGCACCCACACCACCGCTACCTTCAAGTTCTGTGTCGGTGGATAAGGTGGAGATTCTGATGTCTGCCGAGGACCTAGATCTCCCCAGACCCTGAGACAATGGATACAGACTGCTCAGGCAAAACGTTGGTGGCAGCAGGTGACCCTGAGACGTAAACTGTCACATTGAATGTTCCATGCCTTCCCAGTCTCACGATGACTCGATCTTCCAGTGGAATTTCAGCGGTTTTTTCCACTGCCTGGCTGAGCTACGGCAACTGTTAAGACTTACACCAGCTATCTGCATTGCCCTCCAGTAAACCTGGTTCCTGTCAGTGTGGACCCCTTCCCTCCGCAGATATAAGGGATATTACAGGAACCGTAGTGACTATAATCGAGTGTCTGGTGGAGTTCGCATTTATGCCTTGAAATCAGTCTGTAGTGAAACTGTGTCCCCTTCAAACCCCTCTTGAAGCCGTGGCTGTCAGAACAAGGATAACACAGGAAATAACTGTCTGCAATGTATATATTCCTCCAGATGGTGCAGTATCCCTGAACGTATTAACAGCACTAATTGATCAACTCCCTACACCTTTCATACTTTTTTCAGATTTTAACGCCCTTAATCCCTTGTGGGATGGAACCGTGCTTACTGGCCGAGGCAGAGATGTCGAAACTTTACTGTCTCAGTTCGACCTCTGCCTCTTAAATCCTGGGACCGCCACACATTTCACTGTGGCTCATGGTAGTTACTCGGCCATTGATTTATAAATTTGCAGCCCAGGACTTCTCCCATCTATCCACTGGAGACAACATGACGACCTATGTGGTAGTGACCACTTCCCCATCTTCCTGTCACTTCACTGCCCCACCGTCAGGCCCATGAATGCCTGCCCAGATGGACTTAAACCTAGGTGGACTGGGAAACTTTCACCTCTGCTGTCACCATTGAATCTCTCCCCACGCTAACATTGATGTGATGGTTGAGCAGGTGACCGCAACAATCGTTTCTGTGACAGAAAACACGATCCCTCGCTCTTTAGGGTGCCCCCAGCGAAAGGCAGTCCGTTGGTGGTCTCTGGAAGTCGCTGAAACAATTAAGGGGCGTGGGCGAGCTCTACAGTGGCATAAGCGGCATCCTTTCCTGGAGCACCTCACAGCTTTTAAACGGCTCTGTGCCTGCACTCGCCAACATATCAAACGACAGAAGCAGGAGTGTTGGGAGAGAAAAGCAAAGGTGAAATGTGTTTTCGGGTACCAGACCCCAACAGGTGTTCCCAGTGTTACCATAAATGGCGTGTTATATACCGACGCAAACGCGATTGCCAAACATTTTGCTGAGCACTATGTTCGAGCCTCTGCATCAGTGAATTACCCCAAAGCCTTTTGCACTCTCAATCGGCGGCTGGAAGGGAAAGTATTCTCGTTCACTACACGCCACAGTGAATGCTATAACGCCCCATTTACAGACTGGGAGCTCCTCAGTGACCTTGCACATTGTACCGACTCAACTCTTGGGCCAGATCGTATCCACAGTCACATAACTAAACATCTCACATCTGAAAACATCTCATCTTCAACGGGATCTGGTGCGATGGCGTCTTTCCATCGCAGTGGCAGGAAAGCACCATCATTCAGGTGCTCAAACGCGGTAAAAGCCCGCTTGATGTGGATAGATGTCGGCCCATTAGCCTCACCAACGTTCTTTGTAAGCTGCTGGAAAATATGGTGTCGGTGGTTGGGTTGGGTCCTGGAGTCACGTGGCCTACTGGCTCCATGTCAGGACGGCTTCCACCAGGGTCGCTCTACCGCTGATACTCTAGTGCCCCACGAGTCTGCCACTCGAACAGCCGTTTCCAGACGCCAACACCTGGTTGCCATCTTTTTTGATTCACGAAAAGCGTATGACACCATCTGGTGACATATCCTTGCCACATTATAGGAGTGCGGTCTCAGAGGCCGCTGCCATTTTTTATCCAAAATTACCTGTCGCTTTGTACTTTCCGTGTCAAAGTTGATGCCTCCCATAGTTCCCCCGATATCGAGGAGAATGGGGTTCCGCAGGGCTCTGTATTGAGTGTGTCTCTATTTTTAGTGGCCGTTAATGATCTAGCAGCAGCTTTAGGGCCATCCGTCTCAAGTTCTCTGTATGCAGACGACTTCTACATTTTGTACTGCTCCACCAGTACTGGTGTTCTGAGTGGCGCCTACAGGGAGCCATCAACAAGGTGCAATCATTGGCTCTATCCCCCTTTTTCCAGTTTTCGGCCGCAAAGTCGTGTGTTATGCACTTCTGTCGGTGTTGTACCATTCATCCGGAACCAGAACTTTACCTTAATGACATCCACTCACTGTAGTGAGGACATATCAATTACTAGGACCAGTTTTCGATGCACAATTGACTTGGCTTCCTCAGCTTCGTCAGCTTAAGCGGAAGTGCTGGCAGTACCTCAATGCCCTCCACTGCCTGAGCACCACCAATTGGGGTGCATATCGCTCTACGCTGCTGCAGCTCTACAGAGCCCTTGTTCAATCCCGCCTTGACTATGGTAGTGGGGTTAGTGGGTAATCACGGCGCAGGAGGTAGCCGTGATGGCCAATGCAGAGCTGGCAGATAACCACAGAGTCCCTCCAAGAGGCCTACATGGAGTACTGCCACACATTCATAGTCTCTTTAATGGCACGCAGTTTGTTGTGGCTGCTGAGGTTATGCCATTTGGTCTCCCAAAGCAGCAAAACCTTGTGGACTAGTACTGAACGCAGGTCAGTTGCAGAGAAGCTGATCTCCATAAGCGGTTTCTGCATAGCCTGTTTGGCTAGCCAGTCGGCAAGTTCATTGCCTGGGATTCCGATGTGACCTGGGGTCCAGACAAACAACACTGACTGACTGGACTGTTCCAGGGCACAGATGGACTCCTGGATGGTCGCTGCCGAAGGATGACTAGGGTAGAACTGGTCGATAGCTTGTAAGCTGCTCAAGGAGTCAGTAAACAGAAGAAACCACTTCCCAGGGCATGAACAGATGTGCTCAAAAGCACGAGATGTAGCCACCAGCTTGGCCGTGAAAACACTGCAGCCATCGGGTAAGGAATGCTGTTCAGTGTGGCCCCCATAGACATACGTGAAGCCGAGGTGATCAAGCCATCGAGCCATCGGTGTAAACCACTTGAGACCCACAGAACTCGTCAAGAATCGAGAGGAAGTGGCAGTGGAGAGCCGTGGGGTTAACTGAGTCTGTAGGGCCATGTGACAGGTCCAGGCGAAGGCGCGGCCTAGGGGTACACCATGGAGGTGTACGTCAATGGACCTCAAGTATAGGTGGTAACCGCGTGGACTCCAGTTCAGAAAGGAGGGATTGGACACATACTGCAATTGGAAGCCCTGATCTGGGTCGCCGATGCGGGAGATGAACCGCCGTGGGTGGGAAAAGGAGACAATAATTCTGGTGCACAGGCGAACTACGAATGTGTGCCACTTAACTGGCAGCAGTTGTGCACACCTAAACTGCAGTGGAGGGATTCCAGCCTCCACGAGGCCCCTGGTCACCAGACTCGTCGTAAAGCTCCTGTCGCTAGGCGAACGCTACAGTAGTGCACAGGGTCAAGTAAACACAACACTGTGGGCTGATAGCGGTCCATATCTTGGTGAGCTGCCCTTCTTTGGCTGACCTGCAAGACACTCTTCAGTTACCTGACTCGTTGCCATTAATTTTAGTTGACAACGCCTCATCAGCTTATTTAGTTATACATTTTATATGTGATGGTGGGTTTTATAATTCTATATGTTTTAGCGCATGTCCTGCGCTCTAATGCTTTTAGGGTGGATATTTTGTTTCATAGTGTCTGGCTTTTCCTTTTTACTCTCGTAGTCAGCCAGTTACGGTCATCTGCTCTCTTGGTTTTACCTCTTCTACCTGTTTCTTGTTCCTCCCTGTGGTTTCATTTCCTGTTTTGTCCATAGTAGTGTTGGTTATTCTTCTGTTGCTCTTGTGGTTCTTCCTTTCTCCTGTTATTGTGCTATATGTCTCCTTTCTTTTCTTCATTCCCTTGTGTAATAATTTTACAAGGAACAAGGGACTGATGATCTTGCTGTTTGGTCCCTTTCCCCCACCCCCTCTTTTAAACCAAACCAGCCAACCAGGCATGTCAATGTGTGTGTTTATCAGCATAATTAATAATTAAAGTATGTGAAATCCATCCCTAAGTAAATTGTTCCAAAATAAATACACTCCTTCCTCTCCCCAGCAGCCAGGCACAGAGTCCTTTTCCCTCCATTTTTCCCCAAGCTGCCATGAGACGACAGCACCCTCAGGTGGCAGTACTGCATACTAGGTCAGTAGGACTTCAGACCTCATGGTGAAGACACTGGATGGAGCTACTGCCTATGATAAGTCTAGTAGTTCAAATGAACACTGCATGTAAAATACTTACCTCCATCCTATCCAGCAGCCCAGTATAGGCTCGTCCTTTCCCACCAATTTCAAGGAACAAGTGGTGGTTGCATTACTTAGGTTAGTGGAGGTACCCCAATTGACCTCTTGTTCCCGCCAAAATTTGAACTTCCTACCATTTTCTTGTGGAGGGGAGGGAAGGGGGCAGGGGGATAGGTTAGTGGAGGTAGCCCAATCGACCTATTTTCCAATTAAAATTTCAGTTTCTCACTGAGTCATAGCGATATTGCCAGTGCAAAGTGGGGTTAAGCTCCCCTTTTCCCACTACTATTAAGCTCTCTATATATATTATTTTCAAAATTAAGTCTTTCTTTCAAGCATTTCTGCTATAATGTTTCAAAAGGGCACACTTACTGTGTGCGATAGGCGATGCAACTCGTATTCTTTTCCTGGCAGCAATGTAAGCCATTGGGCTTGCTCACTCTTCTGATGATACCAGCTGGGCGCATGTGGCGAAGGCTACAACATTGTTTTACTTTTGACAGGAGCGTAGCTGCTCCAAATTATATTGCTGTTTAGCAATGTAATTGTATGTAAGTAACCTTTGTGCATCATGAAAATCTTCATTGCTGACCATTGTGGCCAAGCAGTTCTAGGTGCTTCAGTCTGGAACCGCGTGACCACTACAGTCGCAGGTTCGAATCCTTCCTCGGGCATGTATGTGTGTGATGTCCTTAGGTTAGTTAGGTTTAAGTAGTTCTAAGTCTGGGGGACTAATACGTCAGATGTTAAGTCCCATAGTGCTGAGAGCCATTTGAACCATTTTTTTTTGTTGTTGAAAATCTTCATTATGTGTTCTTGGTCGTACCCCATTTACTCTGTATTGCCGTTCAGCAACATTTATTCTGATGAAGGCACTCCCACCCCCTCCCCCCGTATGTGTCGAAACCTAGGTCCATATACCTACCATTTATGTGTAACCAGTTGGCTTTTTAATCATATGTTGAAACCAGTCTAGGGTTTATGAATAAGAGCCATGTTCAAAACTCTAAACCTGCACTGCCTTTCAGAGAGAGACAAAAATACAGGAGTATAAGACTCTGGAGAAACTAACATACCAAGAGGCCAAGCAAGTCTGAGTTTCTACATCCTGCACATGTCAGAATGATGTACGCTACAGCTCTGACAACATTGTCCTCTCTGACGAGCATACTCTTGCCTTTACACCTCCTACTGTGTGCCCTCGGGGCGCTCAACTATGTGTACCTTCCTGATGGTTGGGGGCTCTCCTCTTGCTGCTTCCCTCACTCCCAGTTTGGGAGCAATAGCTCCCCAACTGCTGGTGACGTCTACCCCCATCCACCAGCCAGAGCTGCATCACATTCATCCGACTTCCCACACCATAGAGGGGACACTCCCTTCCAAGGTTTCTCATGGTATGCAGTACCTTCCAGTACAGCCAGTAGCTGAAGGAGTTACTACAGGCTGCAGGCTGTAGGGCTTCACAATCTTCCTCAGTACCTGGAACAATTTCAGAGAATTTCTCCCACTCATCTAAACGACCCAAGGAGGACAAAGAGAAAAATAAGTCTTCAAAGACAGAGATTCTGGTGACCCCCATGCAACTGGATCTCATATTCTCCTCTACTGTGCCTGAGTTGGAGATCCTGGTAGGACTTGAGGCAGCAGACAGCACCACACAACGAGTTTCATGACCTGTGTGTGCTGATACAATAACCTCTCACTCGGTGGCAGCAGGTGACCCTGGGACATAAGCTGCCTCCTTTGCCCCTGCACGCTCTCACAATACACCGACAGCATGATTTTCCAGTGGAATTGTTGCATTTTTTCCACCACTTGTCTGAGTGACATCTCTTAAGCTCTTCTGCTTTTGTGCATTGCGCTTTGTGGCTGCCCGGGATATTTTAAGAATATCGCAGACTATGATAGGGTGTTGGAGTTTGCATAAATTGTCTGGACTTTGTATATAGCGAACTTGTGCCTCTTGATAAAGCTTTGGAAGCTGCGGCTGTTCGGATAAAGGGCATAGCCGGATTGTACCATCTGTAACGTTAATCTCCCTACTAATGGTGAAGTGTCTCAGAACGTAGTGCCTACATTGGTTTCTTAGCTTCCTCCACCTTTCGTTATCTTGCTTGACTTCAGTGCCTATAACCCTTTGGAGTGTGGAAACATGATCACTGGCTCTGGTAAAGGCGTTGCAAAATTACGGACAGATCTTAATTTTCTTCTCTTAAATACTGGTGCCCCCATACATTTCAGTGTTGCATGTGGAACTTACTTGGCCATTCATCTGCCCATCTGCAGCTGTGGTCTTCCCCCATCCTTCCACTGGAGAGTCAAAGGAATGGAGGTACTGACACAGCTGTCCAGAATGCAGCAGCAGCAGCCATTCTGTCGGAAACTGATTAGCTATCCCCTATTCTTGGGCATCCCCCCTCACAAGACAGTACCTTGGTGGATCTCCGAAGTCGCCAAGGCTACTAGTGATCGCAGATGGTCTCTCCAACGTCATAAGCAGCATTCATCGATGGAGCAACTGATTTCCTTTAAGCAGCTCCATGCCTGGGTCAACTACCTAATAAAATGAAGAGGCAATCATGCTGGTAATGGTACATTTCAACCATTGGAACACATGCCACTCCTTGGTGAGTTTGGGCAAAGATCACAGGTGTACCTGGTATTTCCTTGAACAGTGCTGTCTTCATTGATCCAGATGCTATATAAGTATTCATTCAGTGAGTGGGAATTCATTGCCCTATCCCCTAGCCCTTTCACCTGTTACAGGTGTAGGGCCAGATCACATCCACAGCCACATGCTCCAACACCTATTGGTTTGTCAGCTTAGTTTCCTTACCATCGACGATTGTATCTGGAATAAGTGTGAGTTTACATGTCAGTGGCGAGAAAGCATCATTGTACCAGTACTGAAATTGGGTAACCACCCTGTAGAGAGTGTGTGTGAGCTGATGGCTGTGTGGCTCCTTGAGACTGGCAGCTTTCTGGCTGCCCTAGGACGGTTTTCGCCACGTCCATTCCACTGCTGATAATCTGGTTTGGCTGGAGTCTGCCATCCAGACAGCTTTTGACTGGCGTCAACATCTTATTGCTGTCTTCCACAACCTACAAAGGCTTACGACGCCACATCCTCACTGTCTAAGCTAAATTTGGTACTTCCCACAGTATCCCCCTTATTCAAGAGAATGTGGTTCCACAGGGCTCTGTACTAAGTGTTCCTTTCTTCTCTATCGCCCATCAATGGTCTATCAGCAGCTGTGGGATCCTCAGTACCACCCTCCTATTATCCTGACAAATTTTGCTTTTACTACTGTTCCTTTAATAAGAGTGTTGCTGAACACTGTCTGCAGGAAGCCATTCAAATGGTGAAGCCACAGTGCCTCACCCACAGCTTTCAGCTTTTAGCTGCCAAGACTCGCGTCATGCACATTTGTCGCCATTGTAGTGTTCATCCACAACCAGAACTTTTCCTAAACGACCAATTACTTAATGGAGTGGAGACTTATTGCCCTTTAGGACTGATCTTCAATGCCTGGTTGAGGCTTCCCCATCTTCGCTAAATTAAGCAAAAGTGCTGACTACCCCTTCGTACTCGTCACTGTCTCAGTAACACCAGCTGAGGTGCAGACTGCACGACCCTCACAGACCCCTAATCCTGTACCATCTTGGTTATGGCAGGTTGGAATATGGCTCAACGTTGCGCTCAGCATTGTGGTCACTGGATCAAATACACCACTGTGGGGCCCGACTTTCAACACGAGCCTTTCGAATTAGCGCTGTTATCAGTCTACTTACAGAGATTGAGGTCCCTTTATTGTGGCTCAGGCGCCAACAACAGCTACTCAGCTATGCTAGACACAGTCAAAGCTCCCCTAAGGATCCTAACTACCATGTCCTTTTCCTACTTGGGAAATCCACCTCCCACAACAGAGACCCAGTGTTGGGGTCACAATTGCAGTTCAACTACAGTGTCTCTGCTCTGAACACCAACTTCTCCCACTGTCACCTCTTGTCATGGAGCAATCGTGTCTGCCCCCATGCCGTGAACCCCGACCTTGGATCTGATCAATTTAACTTCTGGACGAGATTCAGTTAACCCCATATTTTTCGCTGCCTTTTAGTAGTTGTCCTCGATGCATTTATTGTTTTGGAAGTGCTACACACTGATGGCTCAACAGTTGATGGACGAACTAGTTTCGCATACACACAAGCAAGGTGCTGTTAACTATGCTCCCTGGCAAATGGGTGCAGCGTCTTAACTGCAGAATTGGTGGTCATGAAATGAGTACTTAACCATGCTTGTTCTTACCAACAGGATGCTTGTAATACGCAGTGACTTCTTGAGCAGCCTTTAGTCTATAGATCAGTGCTACCCTCGACATCCATTAGTCACGGCCATCCAGGATCTTCTTTCTGACCTCCATCAAGCTGGACAGCCGGTCGTCTTTGTTTGGATCCCTGGAGGTGTTGGGATGTCAGGGAATGAGCATGCCAACTGAATTTCAGGATGCCGATTTTGGAAATGAGGGTCCCAGAACTCGACACTATGTCGACTTTTTACCAAGCGTTGGAGGTCTGGAACTCGATATGGTCTGCCCTGGACACCCCAACTAACTGAGGCCAATAAAGGAGACCACGACCATGTGGCAGTCCTCCCGTCGTGCTTCCAACAGGGAATCCACTGTAGTTTGTTGGCTACACGTTGGGCACACTTGGCTGACCCATGGCCACATTCTCCAGTGTGAGGTCCCATCTTACTGCTGCTGTGATGTCCATCTGATAGTGACCCACATCCTACTACACTTCCAAAATTTGGCTCCTTTGCGGCGATATCTTAAACTTCCTGACACACAACCTCTGGTGCTAGTGGACGACGGCAAAGCGGCTGACCTGATTTCTACTCATCTCTGCATTGACCACCTGAGAAACTAGGGCACACCACGCCTGCTCTGGCCAAGCGGACCCGCAGCGGCGCTGGCTTGTTAGTCCAACCTGGCTTCTCCCCTTACCACCTTTTTACTCTCCTTATTCCTTTACACCCTAAAGAGGCAAAGAAACTTTTACACCTACCAAATATCATGTACTCCCCCCAGGAGCACACGCAAGTGCCACAACACGATGTGGCATGCACTCGACTAATGTCTGAAGTAGTGCTGGAGGGAATTGACACCATGAATCCAGGAGGGCGGTCCATAAATCCGTAAGAATATGAGGGGGTGCAGATCTCTTCTGAACAGCACATTGCAAGGCATCGCAGATATGCTCAATAATGTTCATGTTTGGTGGCCAGTGGAAGTGTTTAAACTTAGAAGAGCCACACTGTGGCAGTTCAGGAAGTGTGGGATGTTGCATTGTCCTGCTGTAATTTCACAAGTTTGTCGGAATGCACAATGGACATAAATAGATGCAAGTGATCAGACAGGATGCTTACGTACATATCACCTTTCAGAGTCGTATCTGGATGTATCAGGGGGCCCATATCACTCCAACTGCACACGCGCCACACCATTACAGAACCTCCAACATCTTCAAAAGTTCCCTGCTGACATGCAGGGTCCATGGCTTCATGAGGTTGCCTCCATACCCACACAGGTCCATCTGCTAAACACAATTTGAAACGACTCGCCCGACCAGGCAACATGTTTCCAGTCATCAATAGTCCAATGTCAGTGTTGACGATCCAGGCAAGGCGCAAAGCTTTGTGTCGTGCAGTCATCAAGGGTGCACGAGTGGGCCTTCTACTTTGAGAGCCCATATCAGCTAAGTTCCGTTGAATGGTTAGCACGCTGACACTTGGTGATGGCCTAGCACTGAATTTTGCAGCAATTTGCGAAAGGGTGGCACTTCTGTCACGCTGAACGATTCTCTTCAGTCGTCGTTGGTCCCGTTCTTGCAGGATATTTTTCCTGCCAGAGCTATGTCGGAGATTTGATGTTGTACCGGAGTCCTGATATTCACGGTACACTCGTGAAATGATCGTACGGAAAAATCCCCACTTCATGCTGTATCCTATCGTTCGTGCGCCGCCCATAACATCACATTCAAAGTCACTTAAATCTTAACCTGCCATTGCGGCAGGAGTAACCTATCTAATAACTGCGCCAGACACTTGTCTTATATAGGCTTTGCCTGCCGCAGCACCGTATTTGCCTGTTTATGTATATCCATATTTGAATATGCCTATAACAATTTCTTTGGCCGTTCAGTGTATTTGCCATTTTTAATATTTTTTCTTTCCTAAAATTTTATCATGGTCTGTGCTACTCATTTTCTTGGGGTAACGGAGGGCAAGATAATGCTGGTCAGATGCAGAGAATGCGTCTGTTACCAAATTCCGTGCCCCAGGTACTTCCAACTGCATTGTGGGCACAGCGGCTCTTCCAGTTTACTCCCTGTCACGCCTCTCCTACTTCCCCTTGCTTTTCTCTCTGTCTTATTGCATCTTGGCTACAATTGGGCTTCCCAGGGTTTGCCTTTGTATCCTTCCTCTGAGGACTATTCCCGGTTCTATACCCATAGGATGACCTCGCAGTCTGATCCGCTTAACTCCAAAAAATCAACAAGAATAGAATGAGAGTTCTTCTCGATTAGCCTCCTCTTGCACCAGACCTAAAGCCAGTCGAAAACTTATAGGCAGAGACGAAACGGAGCATGTGACAAAACTGGTCTGACCACTGTCAAGAACCCGTGAAGACTTTTGGAAAGTTGTTGTAGCTGTCTGGGAGGAGATGGTAGAAAATTAAAATTTGATATCTATCTCATAGATTCCTTCTCTTGCAGACTGCTGTAATTAATTGAAATTGTAGGGCTCTGAACGGGATATTAAGTGGTGAAGAAGCCACATTCCGTACCCTTTTGAGGGCCGAAAATATGTTATTAAGAACAGCGAAGTATTCTTCCTGTTTATGTCACGATTTCAACTGATTACACAAACTGAGGGAATAACACAAAAAATTACACCAAGCGAGATGTTAACCAAACCTTGTCGCCAGGCAGCTGCCTACTAGACGCCGACAATGCCACTGAACGAATGCTTTACGCTACAGATGCCGTATTTGGTCCACTCCTGTTCCTTATTTATATAAATGATATGCCCTCTAGTATTACGGGTAACTCAAAAATACTTTTGTTTGCTGATGACACTAGCATGGTAGTAAAGGATGTTGCGTGTAACATTGGCTCGGTTTCAAACAGTGCAGTTCATGACATAAGTTCATGGCTTGTAGAAAATAAACTAACGCTAAATCAAAGTAAGACTCAGTTTTTTAAGTGTCTAACACGTAATTCAACAAAACCGGACGTTTTAATTTCACGGAATGGATATATGATTAGTGAAACTGAACAGTTCAAATTTCTAGGTATTCAGATAGTAAACTGTCGTGGAAAGCCCACGTTCAGGATCTTGTTGAAAGACTTAATGCTGCCATTTTTGCTATTCGAAAAGTATCTGAACTAAGTGATCGCGTGATACGAAAATCAGTCTACTTTGCTTATTTCCATTCGGTTATGCCGTATGACATATTTTGGGGTAACTCTTCCCATTCTGAAAGGATATTTTTAATTCAGAAACGGGCAATAAGTGGTGTAAGTTCGCGAACCTCTTGTCAACCCCAGTTCACTAGTCTGGGTATTCTGACATTGCACCACCCCCCCCCTCTCTCTCTCTCTCTCTCTCTCTCTCTCTCTCTCTCTCTCTCTCTCTCTCTCTCTAGTGACAGGGCCAAATATCTCACGAAATAAGCAACAAGCGGAAAAACTACAAAGAACGAAACTTGTCTGGCTTGAAGGGGGAAACCAGATGGCGCTATGGTTGGCCCGCTAGATGGCGCTGCCATAGGTCAGACGGATATCAACTGCGTTTTTTAACATAGGAACCCCCGTTTTTTATTAAATATTCGTGTAGTACGTAAAGAAATATGAATGTTTTAGTAGGACCACTTTTTTTTACTTTGTGATAGATGGCGCTGTAATAGTCACAAACGTATAAGTTACGTGGTATCACGTAACATTCCGCCAGTGCAGACGGTATTTGTTTCGTGATACATTACCCGTGCTAAAATGGACCGTTTACCAATTGCGGAAAAGGTCGATATCGTGTTGATGTGTGGCTATTGTGGTCAAAATGCCCAACGGGCGTGTGCTGTGTGTGCTGCTTGGTGTCCTGGACGACATCATCCAAGTGTCCAGCCCGTTCGCCGGATAGTTACGTTATTTAAGGAAACAGGAAGGGTCTAAGGCGCTGGAGTCATGGACTGTGCGGCTGGTTCCGGCGGAGGTTCAAGTACTCCCTCGGGCATGGGTGTGTTTGTCCTTAGGAGCCGGCCGGAGTGGCCGAGCGGTTCTAGGCGCTAGAGTCTAGAACCGCGCGACCGCTACGGTCACAGGTTCGAATCCTGCCGTGGGCATGGATGTGTGTGATGTGCTTAGGTTAGTTAGGTTTAAGTAGTTCTAAGTTCTAGGGGCTGATGACCTCAGGTGTTAAGTCCCATAGTGCTCAGCCATTTGAACCATTTGTCCTTAGGATAATTTAGGTTAAGTAGTGTGTAAGCTTAGGAACTGATGACCTTCGCAGTTCAGTCCCATATGATTTGACACATTAGAAACAGGGTGTGTTCAGCTACATGTGAAACATCAACAACCACGACCTGCAACAAATGATGATGCCCAAGTAGGTGTTTCAGCTGCTGTCGCGGCTAATATGCACATCAGTAGCAGACAAATTGCGCGAGAATGCTACATCAACATCGATTGCACCCGTACCATATTTCTATGCACCAGGAATTGCATGGGGACGACTTTGAACGTCGTGTGCAGTTCTACCACTGGGCACAAGAGAAATTACGGGACGGTGACAGAATTTTTGCACGCGTTCTATTTAACCACGAAGCGTCATTCGCAAACAGCGGTAACGTTAACCGACATAATATGCACTATTGGGCAACTTAAAATCCGCGATGGCTGCGACAGGTGGAACATCAGCGACATTGGCGGGTTAATGTATGGTGCGGCATTATGGGAGAAAGGATAATTGGCCCCCATTTTATCGGGGGCAATCTAAATGGTCCAATATATGCTGATTTCCTACGTAATGTTCTACCGATGTTACTACAAGATGTTTCACTGCATGACAGAATGGTGATGTACTTCCAACATGATGGATGTTCGGCACATAGCTCGCCTGCGGTTGAAGCGGTATTGAATAGCATATTTCATGACTGGTGGATTGGTCGTCGAAGCACCATACCATGGCCCGGGGGAAAGTTGAAGCATATTTGCTATCGTGATCCACCGACAACGCCTAACATGCGTCAGCGCATTGTGAGTTCATGTGCGAACATTTCGGAAGGCGAACTACTCGCTGTTGAGAGGAATGTCGTTACACGTATTGCCAAATGCATTGAGGTTGACGGACATCATTTACGAGCATTTATTGCATTAATGTGGTATTTACAGGTAATCACGTTGTAACAGCATGTGTTCTCAGAAATAAGTTCACAAAGGTACATTTATCACATTGGAACAACCGAGATAAAATGTTCAAACGTACCTACGTTATGTATTTTAATTTAAAAAACCCTACCTGTTACCAACTGTTCGCCTAAAATAGTGAGCCATATGTTTGTGACTAGTACAGCGCCATCTATCATAAAGCGAAAAAAGTGGTCCAACTAAAACATTCATCTTTCTTTACGTACTACACGAATATATAATAAAAAATAGGGGTTCTTATTTTTAAAAAATGCAGTTGATACCCACATGACCTATGGCAGCGCCATCTAGCGGGCAAATCATTGCGCAATCTGGTTTCCCCCTTCAAGCTAGACAAGTTTCGTTCTTCGTAGTTTTTTCGTTTGACGCTTATTTCGTGAGATATTTGGCCCGGTCACGATCAATGGACCACTATATATGTCCTTTACTGTCGTTTCTTGTTTATAATACCAGATTATTCCCAAGCATAAGCAGCTTTCACTCAGTTAATACTCGGCAGAAATTCAACCTGAATTTGGATCGGACTTGCTTAACTCTTGTGCAGAAAGGTGTGCAGTATACTGCTGCATCCATTCTCAATAACCTACCACAAAAATTTATAAACCTTAGCAGTAATCACGCGCTTTCGACTTTTAACCTAAGAGTTTCCTAATGGATCGCTCCGCCTGTTCTGTTGGGGAGTTCATTGAAAAATTAAGCTTATTCTAATGTTATTTTGTTGACTACGTTTACTGAAACTTATGGCTTGATGTTTTTTTTTTGCTTCATAAACATTTTATTTTTATCTGTTATTACTTATATGTTGTAATTTCATGTCCTGTCCCGTTCCATGACCTTTGAGATTTGCTCCTCAATTTGGCCCTACGAAACTTGACGTGTAAATAAATAAATAAGCATCCTTATGCTAATGTGCCAAAAATGTTTTAATCTTTGTACTACACTCACAATTACAAATGTTCTTCATGTTTATGAGCAGATCTATACACCCATAATGTGAATGAATGGCTCCTGCATAACATAGAAGGTAATTCAAATTTCAGCGACGGTCATTTTTTGTGCTGTCATGCGCACATAAGTTTGCTTATTTCATTCTGCTAAACCAGTACTGAATTCCGAGAATGACAGATTAATCTATCGAAACATGTTAAATGAAATAAACATTCAAATTGTGCCGCTGACGACCAAATTTTGTTTTGAGATAATTATATATAAAACACAGTTGCTGAAAAAAAATGACAGCTATGAACGAAATCATGGCTGTACGCGGTTTTCCGCTCATGAAATCCCTTAGGCTTTGATTATTAAAGGAAGAAGGGACAGATGACCTCGCTGTTTAGTCTCTTAACTCCACTGGTCAATCAATTTATTGCAGTAAAGTCTGGCTGGCGATCCTGCCCACAGTTTTAACAATTTTTTTAAAGTTAGGTAATAATACACACCCCGACCTCCGCTCGGTGGAATTAGCTATCTACAGCCGTACGACTTGTCTGGCGTAGACTTTCCTCGTAAATGGTCTGTTCATTAGTGAAAACTGTGTCAAATTAACTATAATAGTTGCTAAGCTTAGCTTTCACATACAGGCAGAAAAAGCATCGAAGACTTAAAATTTTATGTAAGCAAAGTTGCAGCTCATTACTCTTCTTTTGTTTACGCACCAACATTGTTGGAAACTATTAACTCCATATAAAAAATTTTCCATTCAGCAGCAGTTCTCCTTAACCTTGTCCATCATTTGCGGTGCGTCTGGCTATTGGTGCCTTTCGCACTGGTCCTGTTGATAGTCGCAGCACGGGATTAGGCGAGCGGAGATTAGAGTCCTCCATCGTGTGTGTGTGTGTGTGTGTGTGTGTGTGTGTGTGTGTGTGTGTGTGTGTGTGTGTGTGTGTGGGGGGGGGGGGGGGGGGTCTCACTTCCCCCTATCAGGATCTCCATCTCCACTCACTCGACTGCAGCCTGTGGCTTTGCTCCAAACACCCCCCTCCCCCCCCCCCCCCCCACTTGGACGGTGGCCAGACCACGGATTAGGACCGATCTATTCCAAGGTCCCAAGGTATCTGTCACGCATATGGTTTTCCAGCGTCTCGTATGTGTCATCCTTGCAGAGTTCCATGGTCCCACCAAATTTTACACTGATGGTTCTAAGACAATCGATAAGGTGGGTTACCCTTTCACGTCTCCTACTGGCTTCAAACACCATTTATTGTCGAGGTCATGTAGTGTGTTCACAGCCGAGCTTCTAGCCATTCACAGGGCCCTCCTTTTTGTTTCTCAGGCCACCCTCCACAGTGTTTTAATTTGTTTAGACTCCATGAGCAGCCTTCAGGCTATCGACCGATGCTACACTCGTCACCCTTTGGTCTCTGCTATCCATAACCTTCTCTCTGCCCTTGAGCGTGCTACCTGTTCTGCCGTCTTTCTCTGTGTCCCAAGTCATGTGAGCATCACAGGGAATGAACTGGCTGACCGTTTGGCTAGACAAGCAGATACCTACTCCCCTCCCTCCCCCCCCCCCCCCCCCGATTTCCTTTCATGATACCATTTACGAATATGTGGATCTACGTCAAATCTCTCTTTGCCCAAAAGTGGAATGCCATCTGGAGCGCTACTGCTCATAGTAATAAACTCCGCACAATCAACGTGTCTACTGCAGTTTGGCCCTCTTCCTTCTGCTCCTCTCGGAAGGAGTCCTCTGTTTTACGTGCGGCTCACCCATTGTTTCCTCCTACATAACGGCTCACCTCCACAATATGGTTGTGGAGCCAGACTGACGAATCTCACATATTGGTGGAATGTCCCCTTCTTTCGACGCTTCGTGTTAAGTGTAGTCTTCCCGATCCCTTAAATTTAATATTAGCAGACGATCCATGGATGGTTGAACTGGTCCTCGGTTTCCTCCGTCAGTGGTTTTTATTTCCAGGATCTACTTTAGTCTTGGAGCAGGGGCAGGTAGGTGGTGGTTGGGACTTATTTCACAGTTTTCTCGGTCTGTGACCCGATGACCGCCCCCCCCCCCCCCCCATTTTTTTCCAGGTTTTATATTTGGTCTAACCTTTCATGTTTTTACTGTATGTGCTTAATGTTCATTATTTTATAAGTTGACTCCTCTAACTGGATCTGTCCACTTTTAGCAGACCCTCTTTCTTCTGTGGCTTACTTCGGAATTGCGGAACTGATGACCTCGCAGTTTGGTCCCATAAACCCTCTCAATTAATCAGTCAGTTAGTCAATCAGCAGCAGTTCAAAAGTAGCATCCTTAGCAAACTCTCCAGAGTTGTAAACACATCAGCACACTTTTGTCTCCTTCTCCTGTGTGTGCCACCGAGCGAGGTGGCGCAGTGGTTAGCACACTGGACTCGCATTCGGGAGGACGACGGTTCAATCCCGTCTCCGGCCATCCTGATTTAGGTTTTCCGTGATTTCCCTAAATCGCTTCAGGCAAATGTCGGGATGGTTCCTTTGAAAGGGCACGGCCGATTTCCTTCCACATCCTTCCCTCACCCGAGCTTGCGCTCCGTCTCTAATGACCTCGTTGTCGACGGGACGTTAAACACTAATCTCCTCCTCCTCCTCCTCCCTCCTCCTGTGTGTGCCATCCAAGTGGCTTTTATCGAGCTACTCAAGCTCTCCGTAGTCATACACATTGCCGTCCAATACGTCAATGATGCTTTACCTTACCGCGCGCCCTTACACAAAGATCTTAATACTTCGTCTAGGCACAGCCATTTCACTTACGTATTTTACAAGGAGTGCCAATGTGGTGTGGTACGGCACTGTTACAACTATTATGTCTGTGTCCTTTTTCTGGCTGAACTACATGAAGCCGTTTGCTGTTTTCCTCCCATTGAGTTAGGCGAAACAGTGGCTGAGTCGTTGGACTCCGGATGATCTCCTTTGTTGTTGTGCTTTGAAATCCAGAAGCTTGTTTAGGAAAAAAACTAATTTTCGAAATTAAAAATCGGGATGAAATAAGGTTTCTTGACAAGTAAAATGTTTAAATGAGCGTAAATTTTCTTACAAAGTTAAAACATTTTGGGACCTAAAACCTTCTTTAAAAATTTAAATTTTTTTTCGATAATACTTGGCTCTTCTCCCTTTGAATAATCTTCTGTCTTAATCAATTCTTCTCTGCTAAACTGTTTCTTTTACAAGACAGACATTTCAGAGATAATAGGAATAATCCTCGATCATTCTTCCGTCACTCACGTGGACAGGGTCAAATGCCTTCAGTATTTCTGTTTCTCTCTCTCTCTCTCTCTCTCTCTCTCTCTCTCTCTCTCTCTCTCTCTCTCTCTAGTAAACAGTATCTGCAGTCCCTGGCATCTTTATTACAGCTTCATTCTCTTCTGCTCGTGTTCTATTTTGTGAGTTTTCATGTGCATTCAATGAAAAAATCGGGTTATTTTGTTCTGTAGGATCAGAACAGTTTAACGTAGTTTCGTTTTTGTTTTAGTGAGAGCACATTTAGAACTCCTAGTAATTCACTGGAGCAAGCGTAACCTAATGGATATTAATGTGTCATATACTACATTATTGGTTGAGCACCTAGTTATTTCCGCTTACTTATTTACCCCAATGTTCTCTAAGACAGTGAAAGGAATCTAATCTTTCTGTAGTCTAGACTGAGATTAATTTTACGTTCACAGATTTGAGAGGGTAAATACAAATAATATAGTATAATCTTTTAACGGTTCACTGATGTTAATTTAATACAATGCATTTAAGTTTACGTTGCTGGGTGACCTGATCCTTCAGGAAACTACAGACAGATGCTAATAAACAAAGTGATCTAAATTCACGCACTCGGACGCTCTTTGGTTGTCGTTCATTGTCAGAAATGATCTGGTCCGAAGAGGGCATCTGAAAGGGTCTACATTTGGTTTGTACAAATGTTGTTGGTGAATGGACTCCCCTTCGTACCTCGTTTGAGCCAATAGCTGTGTGGGTACAAACGCCCCCAGCGATTACCATTTGCAGCGTTTCCCTACGTACGTTCATTGGACCACTTATGTTGAAATGACCACATTAATCTAATAACCTCCACCTCTGCCCCCCCCCCTTTCTCCTGCATGGGGCTTCAACGCATACTACCCCTGATGGGGAGCATTATTTCGTCTTGTAAGGACCTTGCAATTGATCAGATTCACACAGACCATGATTTGTGTCTCCTCAATGATTGTTCTCCTACCCACTTAAGTGCCACCCATGGCATCTTTTCACCTATAGATATAACGAAGTCTTTCCCTAATTTTGTAACGTGGCTACACTGGTCACCACACGACGACCTTCGTGACAGTGACCAGTTTCCGGTGATCCCATTGTTTTCTTGCCACTGCTAGACAGACCAACTACCACACTGGGAACTTCAGAGCCAATTGACCTTTGCATGCCTCTGCTGTTACATTCACTGCCCCTCTGTCGGATTGTACTGATGAGGTTGTGCAAGACGTCCGAGACGCTATTATCCTCGCCGCAGAAACTGCTATTCATTCCCATTTCTATGCGCCTCTCTCATGGTCGACCAATGCCACGATGGACCAAAGATATTGCAAAAGCTATTGAGGGTCACCAATGAGCCCTGCAACGATTCAAATGACATCCTTCGCAGACCAAACTTGTTTTAATGAACTTCATGCTAAGGCTCGCTGCTTAATCAAATACAGTAAGAAGAAATTCTAGGAGCTCTGTGTCTCTCCTCTTTGGGGATGTATGCCTCATCATCTCAGGAGTGTACAGAGTTCCATGGTCTTAAGGCCTTCTAACATTCAACAGCTTTTCCTGGTCTTGTCCTACACAGTGAGCTTTGTAACATTACATTGGTTCTTGCAGAACACCTTGTGACCCACTTCGTGATAGGATCGGTGTACTCTTCTTATTCTGTCACCTTTCTACTGCAGAGGAGACATGTTAGACATCCACTTATGCTTGACTCTCCACCAAGCTGCATTCTCTAATGAACCCTTCACTGACTGGGAGTTACTTCAGGATCTTGCCTGGGCCATGACATAGCCCCAGGCCCTAATTGAACTGACAATCAGATGATCAAACACCTGAATGTTCCCCAAAGGCAACATCTCCTCAGCGTCTTCAACTGTCTTTGGACCATGCGGGGTTAGCCGAGTGGTCTAGGGCGCTGCAGTCATGGACTGTGCCGCTGGTCCCAGCGGAGATTCGAGTCCTCCCTCGGGCATGGGTGTGTGTGTTTGTCCTTAGGATAATTTAGGTTAAGTAATGTGTAAGCTTAGGGACTGATGACCTTAGCAGTTAAGTCCCATAAGAGTTCAGACACATTTGAACATTTGAACTGTCTTTGGCTTCAAGGTGCCTTCCCCTCGCATTGGCGAGATAGCATAGTTGTCCCAGTCCTTAAGTCAGGCAGGAACCTAATGTGTCTCGTCAGTTACCGACTGATAGTCTGACCAACGTGCTCTGTAAGCTGCTTGAAAGGATACTTGCCCGCAGATTATGCTGGGCTCTCGAATCTCAGGGCCTTCTTTGCCCCCTATCAGTGTGGTTTCTGGGAGGAGCAATCCACAACCGACCATCTGCTTGCATTAGAAACAGAAATCGAACGGCCTCTTCCAAACGCCATCGCCTTGTTGCAGTCTTTTTTTGACCTACAGAAGGAATATGATACTGCTTGGCCTCATCACATATTACTCATCCTCGATGACTGGGGATTTTGAGGCCCCCAGCAGATTTTCGTCTGTTTTTATCCCACTGATTGTTGCAGGTTAATCTGTACGTCACTCAGCTCCCCACAGGTTTAAGAGAATGGCGTCCCACAGGACTCTGTGTTGAGCATCACTCTTTTCCTCATCGCCATTAATGGGCTAGTGACCTCTATTTTTGGCCACTGGTAACCCCTGTGTTGTATATCGACGAATTTTGCATTTGGTGCAGCTCATACTCAGTAGCCTCTGCTGTACACCATCTCCAAGGTTCCATCTAGTAGCCCTGTACATGGGCTGATCCTGTGGTTCCCATTTCTCTCCTACAAAAACACGGGTCATGCATTTCTGCTGTCATACCATGGTCCATCTTGACCCAGAACTCTACTTAGGTACCCATCACCTAGGAATTGTAGCATAGTCTCGGTTCTTGGGCATTCTTTTTGATAAAAAGCTGACGTGGCTGCCCCACATTCGTCACCTGAAGACCAGTTGCATGCAGAAGCTTAATGCTATCTGCTTCTTCACTCTCACTTCTTGCAGTGTGGATCGTGCTATTCTTATGCATACCTGCTGGGCCCTGGTTTCGTCTTGAGTGGATTGCAGTTGCCAAATCTATGGTTTGGTGATGCCTTCTGTCTTGAAACTGTTAAACCCAACCCACCATCATGGCGTGCATCTGGCCACCAGCGCCTTTCAGACGAGCCCCATAGCCATTGCCTTGCTGAAGTGGGCATCCTCCCCCTTTAGATACGACAGTACCAGATCTTGCTCTCCTATGCAATTGCCATTCGACAATTCCCCGGTCATCGCACCTATTCCATTCTCTTTACATACAAGGGGGTGTCGTCCTACTGGTACTGACCCATGGGTGGGACTACCATTTGGAAAGCACTTCTCTTCCCTCTGGCCAAGATCTCCATATTCCTTCTCCCCCATGGATTGTGCTTTCAGTGCTTTCTCGCGCACTTCTACTTGGATGGTGGCCAGGGCACAGCTTAGGACCGATATCTTCCAAGGTACTAAAGTCTCGGTCGCGCCCATGACCTTTTGGCGACTGTTATGTCCAGTTCTTCCAGAGTTACAGGGCGCTGCCATCTGTTATGCCTACAGCTCGGAAGCTGTCGCGGAAGCAATCCACAGTTCTACATATTTAGACTCTGCATTTGTCATACGAGCTTAAGCATACTATTCTTTCATGTAACGAGACACCCAAAGTTGTGGTTGTAGAGACTTACAATCAATAGCTCATATCTTGGTGGAATGCCCCCTCCTTTTGGCCCTACATGGTAAGTATGGACTTCCATGCTCATAGCCTCTAATATTCGTGGACGATTTATGGATGAGTGAACTGGTTCTTCGTTTCCTCCATGAAAGAGGTTTTTATTCTCAGTTTAGTCTACTACCGAAGGAGGACCAGGGTGGTTGGGGATGGGGCGTCTCCTGCTATACACTAGGTCTGGGAATACCTGATCCTATGTCCTTGACAGAGGCTACTTTTTCATCCCTCTCTTACTCTTTTTTAGTCGCTTTTAGATTCGGTTTGCCTCCTTTCTGCTGCATCTAATTTTTTGTTGTGGGTGTTGCTCTTGGTTTAATAGTAGGCGCTGTTGACTTTAATGGATCAGTAATGGGACAGATGTGGGTGGAATGTTTAGTGTCACATGCACAGCCTCAGAGATGTCCACCTGCTGACTTCCCTATCTCCTTCATTTTGCTTTTCTTAATGATGGTACAAAATATGTCCATTATGTTTTTAACCTTCACACTTTCACTGTTATGAATCTCCCAACTAGATCAGAAAATGTTCTTGGTTGATGTCTCTCTTTCTGGATGCACCAGTCCTGGATCAAGGGATTGATGATGACCTCTTTATATGCTCCCTTACCATTCGAACCCCCTGCCCCAACCAAGCAGCCGACCCACCTAAATCCTAGGATCCAAAAAATTAGTTGACTATCCTATAGTAAGAGAAATGCATGATTTCCTTAACCTCAATAAAAGGGTAATGACCTGCCCTGATGTACTGGAAATATTGGAAATTGACCCCACTGAATTCGAGGATGAATGGCAGTCACGGAGGTAAGCATTTTAAAGACTGTAAGTGTCTCAGTAGGAAAAATACTGAAATATGTATTAACATTTAAGCACCACGTACTACCAGCATAATCTCGGCCCGTATAATTAATGAAAAGGCCGTTCCAGCTGCTCTGTAGAACTTTGAGTCTCTTATAGTCTGTCTGTACATAAACATATGTAAGCTTTGTTTTATTTTTTGTTCTTATTAATCTTCAGTCGTATGGGTGTATACATCTATTATATGTATGGCAGTTTCAGATCCACTTGAGAATGGCTTAACAAAAAAGCCGAAACTGGTAGTTGACTCAATAAAGTTCCACAGAGTAACTGGAGCGGCCTTCCCGTTCAACACACAGTTGTAGTGCACATGGAGAAACTAAAACAGCTGCGTTTATCCACCTCAGTGGTAAATCTATGCATCGAACCCTACATGATTTTAAATACCAGAATTTGGACATGCAGCTAACGCTTACAGAGGCGAAACCGTGTGTGACAGATGAAGATAATCAAACTAGTCGTGTACATCTCCACCAAAGTGTTGAAGTTTCTTCTGGTGATAATATCGAATTGAGCACATGGGTTGCCGTGTTTGTCAAAAGAAAGTAAACTTCAGGGACTAAATGTGACGATGAGAGGCTAAGAAAGGCTTCATGGTAAAGCAATCTCCAGTATTCTCTACAGCCTTTGCGACAGATCTTAAAACAGTGTTGGTGAATCTACTTAAACACAAACACGAATGCAGCAAATTAAGGCTGGTGAAGCCTGAAATTCTGCCATTACGAATGTTTCTCCAGTCTTGCAGATGGAAAGAAGTGGCTTCAACAAGACTGAAAATAGGAAGCACTGTCTTATGACACACACACACACACACACACACACACACACACACACACACACACACACACACACACAAAAGCACCACCTGTGGTGAGAAGAGCCGATAATGAGTGGCGCTTGTACCATCGCCGATGCCCCACATTTCACTTGATTCCATTTTATATTCTAGCAATAGACCAGCAATTTTCCTTGATAAAGATTTGTCCACAGCTTTAAATGAGACGAATGTGGAAAACGTTTTAAGGTTTTTATGGTATCAAGACTCCTTTCCAAATAACATGGGAAGTTATTTTAATATATTTAAGAGTGGATGGATTATCTTTATGTAGTCAGTGATACAGCTAACCACGATTATCTAAAACAGTCTTCAATTTTAGGGCACATTAATTGAACTGTTACCGAATATTTACCTGTTCTTCTCACAGTGGCTGGCTCTTGACCTATTTTTATTAGTGGTCAGCTAGCCATCAGTACCGTGGAGTAGCTTTCGATATTTTTCAGCTAATTGTCCAACTATTTAGTATTTTGGCATGACTATTTTACAGTTCATTTATGGACGAGGAAGGGGCATGAACGCGCGAATATTATCCATTGTAATGCATTCATGAGCAGTCACTGTCTGTATCGTCATTCTCAGTCTGTCTTCAAAGTTTGTAATGTGTATTCATGGGGCCATTTCCCCAAGAAGACTGCTTGCGAGGAAACTATTCCTCCTCAAGCATTTAGTTCATATTCCGCAAGGGCGTTGATAACCATACTGTTGAGCGCCACGAAAATATCATCCTGATTAAAACCATCGGATTTCCGAACATTCATTTTCTGATGGCGAAGGCAATGTTGCGTACATCGTTATCGCCATAGAACAAGAAAAGAATCAGACGACTTTTACACCTGCAATCTGATGCACATCAACACTGTAAAAAGAAGTGAAAAGAGAATCCTCACTGACCAATGTCTCCCATTAGTCAATGGAACCGCAATTAATTCAGAGTTCATACAAAGGAGCTAGAACTCCTAGCATAGAAGCAGTCACTTTACGTGTGTCTGCAGGACACACACTAGATAACCACTAATGCCCCTATGCTAGGAACCTACTTTCTCAACAGAGAAAGATGACTTGATTGGCATGAGGGCTAAGGATGTGGTTGTGTTGTCACCTGACCCACTCACCACCAGCTTGTGGGTAGTAGATGTTGTCATCTATGCTTTGCTGAAAATCACAATAAGCACAGTATACTTCCCACCACATGAACCACTTGATAGAGGAGCTCGTAGACCACCTTAGAAGACCCCCCCCCCCCCCCTCCGAGCTGCCATTCGTAAGTTTTGGAGATTGTAATGACGCAAAGAACTGCAGGGTTCCCCAGAAGACAACTGCCTTCTGAAAACAGGTCAAGCAACGCATTTTGCTCAGCCACAATGTTGTTTTCGGCCATAGACCTTTTTGCCTGTTCACCTCATGACCTCACAGATAGTGCAAACTGGATGCAGATTTGCACTTAAGATCACCTTCCTATCGGAATAAAAGTCCCAGAGGAAGTCCTCAAGATTGGTGACAAATAGTGTGAAATGCAAACTCTATGGCCAGTCAGGTAGGTGCAAATGTGAAGACATGGCCCAGGACTGGGTGGGTCATGCTATAAGTGTGGTCCACCATGCAGCTGAGATGGCCACACCGAAGACCTCTGAATACTCCAAGAGGCAATCAGTTCATTGGCACTGTTGCACTGCAATCAGGAAAAGGTCGGCGGTACAGCGATGGTTCAGACTCATACCTGCAGGTGTCAATGTAAGAGCCTTCCAACTCACGAAGTCAAAAGCACAGCAGACAGTTAAAGAGAGCAGAAAGAGTTCGTGGCAAGATTCTCTGTATTCGATTAATTTATCCACACCAGCCCCAAAAATATGGGAGTATCAGAATGGTCTTCAGCAAAGGCAGATCCCCCCCCCCCCATCTGCCTCTGCCTGTGCGTGCGTGTGTGTCGTACCGAATGGCATAGCTAGGGTAATGGCTAATTCATTCCGTAACACTAACAGCAATGCAGAACCACATATGTACGTCGGAAAGAGCTCCAGAGAGGGCGCAGATGGAATTAAGTTCAGACAGTCGAGAAAAATTAACTCCTTTCTCCATGTGAGTACTGGAAAATTCTTTGTCTGTTACTGAGAATACAGTCTCAGGACCAGATATTAATATGCGTAACAGCTGTATGTTGTCAGTTGTGTAAAGTCACAACAGAAGTCCTTCTTGATCTTTTAAACTGCATATGGTCACAGGGACTATACAAGTTAACAGAGGGCATATTTATGACACACCTCATAAAATCAGTGAATAATATCTTCACAAGCAGTTACGGTAATATTTTCGTTAAAATGTGTGTAAGAAAAGCCATAGGACACATGGTAAACTGCCGTATAATGTGGTTGTTACAGAGGAAGCAGCTCATTAGCCTCTAGAAGGAGCGCTCTGCACTAGATAATCAGACACTTCTGGATGCATCTCTACAGGAAGCTTTCCTGAGCACATAGCACCTTGTGCAGGTATTCCTTGATACTTGAAAGGGATGTAACATAACGTGGAGGTAAAACATATTCGCCCATCTTCATGATAGGTGCATCTATGAAATGTTGCTAATCTTGAAATCTTTCATTGCAAAGTGGTCATTCCGTTACCTTATAGTACACTCTCGAGTCGTTTAGTATACGAGATACACAAGAATTGTGTTCCTAAATTGAGCACTATTTCACCCTTTTCGCCATTACTATAGGCAACATGAATGACAGAATGAAGATTTCAGTGCTTGTTGAAAATTTTATGATTCACTGCTCCACATCCTTCGTTTCATCAACAGCTGGTAATTTACAGTAAACACTTCAGGAATTGTAGGATTGGCCACAAGAGACAGGTTTTAAGTTTTCAGCAGATAACTGAAGATTTTCGGACATTTTAGCCAGAAAACAGCGGAAAACCACTACATTCTATTATAGATCATTTCTTCTGATATGTGGCAATGATCACTATTCCAGATCAACAGGCATACGTGGTAAAGTAAATAACCGGCTACTGAAGTTCGGTGTTCTGGAGACGGTAATTACGATCTAGGGCACCAACTTAATCAGACCTGATGCAGTTATGTCATTTGGTACATTCACAAACTGCGAACTACTCCATTACATCTTCAGACTATCGGAAAAATAGAACACGTTCATCGTATGATCGATAAGGTGCTGAGCTATTATGTCAACAGCCATCATAACTGGATTGTTTTCGTACCACAGATAGTAACAGCATATAATTCTAAAATACACGATAGCACAGGTCTGTCGCCATGCGAGGTATTGTGTGGAAGGAGAACGTCTTCACTGTTGAAGATAACCTTAATTTTAGATGGAAGGGAAGAAGTGTGTTGATGTCAGTAGATGAACTACGTCGTTGACAGAGAGCGGGTCACGATGCACCTGACTCAAGAGATCCAGAGGGCTTGTGAGGTGCAGATATTCTTGGGAGAGCAAGAGCCGAAGGTAGACCATGAGGCATGCTGGCACAGCAACCCTATTTTCAAAGAAAGAGCAGGGGAAATTTGTATGTACTCCATGTGCAAACTAAAGTACTCGCTGCGAGCTGCTATAGGCAAGGTCAACCTAGGGGCGCTATTTGACTAGAGCTGCAAGGCAGAGGTCTGTTACTTAACGGCACAACTTGTGGCACATCTAATCCAACTTTCCATCTCCCGACTGCCTTATCCGGAACTGCTATTGTTAATGTGACGGAACTTTTTACTGACCAGATAAAACACTGAAAGTACTCCTGCCCCAGAACCTACAGAACCTAAACTACCTCAATGACTCCCTGGAAACCAACCTTGTTCACTCACTGGACGAAGTAACAACAACTCAAAGGAACACACAATTGCGAATCAGATGCTCCAGCACATGCAGCAGTACCATAGTGATCGGCACCACAGAGTCGTGATAAGTTTGTTTCAGGAGCCATTATAGTCCTGACTCTGGAAGAGATCTGTCGGCTCCCTCTCAACTATTTTAGCTTATTTCGACTGTTCATTTGATTTTAGTGTTTGTTAAATGTTTGCGAAAATAACCAGCCTCTAGGACAGAAGGCCATTTTCTCCTTTAGGGTTGCATTTTTGATAAATGATAATCTGGGTCCACACTCCCTACTTTCTTCCTAATCCAAATAATATGAAAGTCGAATCTGACAATAAATAACAAAGAGTCAGATTAATGAAAGGAACATGGGAAGATGCTGGTGTGTCTCTCATCACTTGCATTTTGACCCAGACATCCTCCTGCTGTGATTGGAAGTCGGTTCAGATTGGTTTCCACTGGTAATCAGATTCTTTTACTAGGATCTAGATAGACAATTTGATACTCCTCTTAACAGGTTAAGGAACAATCAAGTCAGATCTTATTGAAATAAGTTTTTCGTTTGTATGAGATAACGTTAAGGTGGCAGTTTCACATGCGAGTTGCACACCCTTTCTGGCAAGACAGCCCTCCAAATGTCCTTCAGACGATGCGAAGACTTTGCATAGCTCGTACAGAGGAGATGCTGCCCTGGGTGGTCGTATTACATGCGTGGTTGGGGTTCGTCATGGCCCGTTCTCGGTAGAATGCTCTGGAGAGGACATTTCACTAATTAACGATGGAGACACACCTCTTGCAGATGAGATGGTTCCAACCCCAAAAGACAGCTCAGAATGGTCTTGTAGACTCCCAGGCGACATACTGGCGCTACGAGAAAGTTGACGGCCTGTGATTGAGTAGGAATTTACGCCCCTGGCAGACATACCGACGTCAAAGATGTTTAAAAACTCCATTGGAAATGTTAAGACGCTCTCGAAAAATATTATGGATGATAGGGGAGGAACGAGCGTTTGCTCCTCTCATATGCTAACGCCAAGACTAGAGCTCTCATTGGCCGCTAACATGTGATGTAGATCGATCTTAAGCTTGCAAGATGAGAAGAGAGGACTCGAGCGAAAAATTGGTTCTCTTCCGATAGGTCCAACGAATAAGCACAAGCCCTGGTTAGCTGACGGGAGTTTTTGGTGGAATTACTTTTTTTCACACCCCAAAGTTAGAGATACGAAAGAGTACAGAGAAAATTCTGTTCTGGAGAGCGGTAGGGAGAAATTTACTTTGGAGATCAATGGAGACCAGGTGGTCTTAGTTCGAGACACAAGGTGGCAACCAGAATGATGAGTATTCTCAATGCAGTACTAGGATCTGAGATCAGAACTGTTTACAGTTTAGGAAACTTGCGGCCAATTTAGAGTCCTTTTATAGCCTTAGTAATGATTTTTAACTTTTCCTTTCAGTTCTTTCGACTTTTAGCATGCAGCGTTTGTTACAGTGAATCTTGACGTACCTCTGACTTGCTCCTTAATTCGCCTAGAGCACACATTAATTCTGGTCCATGTCTAACCTCTTTTTAATACCATGGGTAATGCAGTTATTTCTGCCACTATTCGAAGTGTATGCAATCGTGATCTCTTGAAGTAACACCCCTTCTACGCTGTTTTTCCCAGGACCTTGTAGCCTTACTTGCAACTAAGATAGTTTAAAAATTCATGTATTTCTAGTTATGTTGAACGATGACATTTGCCGTGTTTAGCTTTTGTGTGTGTGTGTGTGTGTGTGTGTGTGTGTGTGTGTGTGTGTGTGTGTGTGTGTGCGCGCGCAGATCTGTCTAAAATAAATGTATAGTAATTGAATTCTTCTTGATATCGTTTCGGTTGTTCCCATTTTATTTAAATGTGAGTTAACAAAGGCTGTCACTCATACTTACATGTCGGGGCATTGTTTCCTATACAGTTCTACCTATAGCGCAAATCGTCTTTTAAATAACAGACAGCTTCCAGTCAGCCTACAGGCCATAGGATATAGTCCTTTAGTTTGTGTTAATCACTGATACTCAGGCACCTGACGACCCTTGTATTAACTCATTAGCAGAATGTAACAATTCTTACTACTTTCCCACAAATAGGATAGTAGTATACATCTTTCATATAGCTCACCCTTCCAGGTATGTTGTCCCCACATTTTTTTTTAGCTCGCCTTTCCAGGATATCCATAGAAATCCCACCATAGTAGATGTCTTTCACTCTTCTTTGTGCTTTATGTATCAATGTAAGGCGAAAACCAACCACCCAACTGAGCTCCCTTCTCACTTTTGTTACCTGTTGACTGGGTCAGCCTTAGGAATAAGAATTAGTTAAGTAAAATGGTCGATCAACTGAAATTGAGTAAGGAAAATCTAAATGTGTTGGTCATACGTGTAAGGGGTAGTAGATGTGGCTAGACTTTTCTTAGGAGGATGGACAGTCTGCATCTAACAAAGAGGCAGATATGCTACACCACGGCCCTGCTGGCCTAGCAGAAGAGACATGTCACTGACTCAGCTGACAGACGTCATTGCAAGGTAGCGCAAGAAACCTCAATAACAATGTTCCTGGGCAAGAACTGTCATCTGGGTCTCCTGAAAATCAAAGCACCCTCATAGCACATGAGAGTAGTGGGCAACAAAGGCATAACCAAACACTGCATTGTTGCGAAACTTATTTAAGATGGCGATTCCAAGATGGCGGCGGTAGATGTGGCAACATTGCAGTGACGTCATGGCCAGAAGTTTAAATTTTGGTAGAAAAATAGATCAATTGGGTTACCTCTTCCCTCGCGCCTGCCTGCCCCCGTCGCGCCTGCCTGCCCCCGTCGCGCCTGCCTGCCCCCGTCGCGCCTCTCCGCCCCACCCCCATCCCCCTTGTACTATGATGTAATCCAAGAAGGCAGTCTGGGCAAAAAATGGCGGGAAAAGGACTTAGTCTTTTTCTAGCTGCTGGACTAGGACAGACGTAATTGTTCAGTGTGTTCAGTCGATGAGATGTCTGTGCTGGAGGAGTAGGAGTAGTATATTAGCTGTAGCCAGGCATCTGAGGGCCATGTTGATAGCAAGGATATTTGAAGCATGTGCACGAATAATGCTGCATGGTACATTTTGCAGTTGTTGGGAAATTGACAAAAACTGTTAGTTCCAGAGAATTAATATGATATAATAATGTAATAGCAGATATGTATTGTTTGGGCATATAGGCTGTGGAAAATACCAATTTCTGGTTTTTAAAATTGCGCTAAGCATAGATTTTTCGAAAATAAGTAAGTTTTAAAATGGAATAACACGGTATGGCAATGGAAATACAGCATTATTCCAGATCAGCCAGTGCTCTGCTGTAATTATAAGGTGTCTAGAATCCAAAAATAGTAAGAGATTTAAAACAAGATACTAAGTGATATTTATTGTAAACTGAATTGCTTGATTTAAAAAAAAAATACGCCATAAATTTATCAAGTTTAGGCTCAAATCTAGTACATTATAGTCAGTTGTCACACTGCAGGTTTTCATAAAACTGCCTGTATTTTGGTTCCATATATTTCGCCAAGTCCAATAGAATCCTTTTCTTCTCCTTATGAACTTTGTGTCCCGCTATAGAGCAACCACCCCCTGCGGATCCGGGGTAAGAATAGGCCCGAGGTATTCCTGCCTGTCGTAAGAGGCGACTAAAAGGAGTTTCAACCGTTTCGGCCTTCCATGTAATGGTCCCCCTTGGGGTTTGACCTCCATTTTTCAAAATTCTACAGAAGTACGAGCCTTTTGGGGAAGGACACCTTACATGGTGTACCACTGGTCCTAAGTGCACTAAGACCTTGGCACTCAGCATTGCACCGGCGTTGTAACCATACCCACTATTCCTCAAATTGGGCCTAAACGCCTGATGGGTTGTCCAAGTTACGCCCATAGTGCATCTCCATCTGCACCAGCGATAATGATGGACTTTCCATGGCACCAGAAATCCAGCACGGTAGCCAGCCCGTTGTGGTGGGGTCGTCATGTACCCTCTAGGTTGTAGCCCCCTGACAACACAGGGATCGTACTGCCGATACCTGAGCTGCACCCTCCCCACGTCGGCCAAGGAGTAGATGCCCGTCTCCTTGGGGCATCAGGACTCCCGGCAATGGTCATCCTGCGAGGTGGCCCTTGCTGCGGCTGGGTGGCGCCCGTGGGGAGAGCCCCTGGTCGGAGTGGGTGGTATCAGGGCGGACGTTTCGCAGATGAAACGTCAACATGTATCTGGTCGCTCTGCGGCTGAGTCTTTCAAAAGAAAAGGTACCGTTTCTAGTTCTGGTTCTCCTGCCCTTTCCCCCTTGGCCACTCCATGGGAGGAGGGACAGGCCCGCCGGCTTGGGGCGAAGTACTTCCCCCGCTATTTGGTCTGTTCTCGAACCGATGGGGGGACGTTCGCCACCTCCAAGCCCATGTTCTTTATTCAGCACATTGAGGACGTCTTCGGGGAAATCGAGGCTCTCAGCAAGATGCGTTCAGGGTCCGTCCTTATCAAGACCACCTCCGCCACACAGTCGGCGGCGCTCCAGGCGTGCGACCGCCTAGGGGACATCCCAGTATCCATTGTCCCACATCTGGCACTAAATAGGACGCAGGGGGTTATTTTTCATCGTGACCTGCTACAATCTGATGAGGAGCTCAGGACCAACCTGGAGCGCCGAGCCGTGCATTTCGTCCGGCGAGTCCAGCGCGGCCCCAAAGACCGTCGCATCAACACTGGGGCCTTTATCCTCGCCTTCGAGGGGGATGTTCTCCCAGAGAAGGTAAAGGTGATGTGCTACCGGTGTGACGTGCGACCTTACGCCCCGCCTCCTATGCGCTGTTTTAGGTGTTTGCGCTTGGGGCACATGTCATCACGGTGTGAGGCTGAGCCCCTTTGTGGCGATTGTGGACGTCCTCTTCGTGAGGAACATACATGCACCCCACCACCTCGGTGCGTTAATTGTCCTGGCGTCCACTCGCCTAGATCCTCAGACTGCCCCGCATATCAGAAGGAGAAGAAGATACAAGAAATCAAAACTTTGGATCGGCTCTCTTATTCTGAGGCCCGGAAGAAGTACGACCGCCTCCATCCCGTGCCATTGACCACCTCGTTTGCCTCAGTTGTGTCCACTCCTTCCGCGGTATCCTCACCCCTATCCTGTCCCCCCTCCACCTCCTCCGCCCATCAGGGGGCCCTGCCTCCGCCTCCCAAATCCCTCCCTTCCTAATCCTCCTCCCCCATGGCCCCCACCCCCTCTGCCCCAGGGGCCACCCTTCCTCCTCCTCCTCCTCCTCCTCCTCCTCCTCCTCCTCCCCCGCCACCTGAGAAGCAATCCTCTTCTCAGGCGTCCATCGGGGAAACGTTCCGGACCCCAGCTTCCGAGGTCCGGCGTTCCAAAACGGACCCCGCGCGTGAGGACCTTCTTTGGGTCCAGCCTACCATCCCTGTGACTCCTCGGCCTTCCAAGAAGGCCTCCAAGAAGTAGTCTCTATCCCCCTCTCCACACTGGCGCGTTTCGTCTGACGCTCCATCCGTGAGTCGCTGCTCCTGGCCGTCCTCAGTTTCGCCGGGACGCTCTGCTGCCAGGGGCTCCGCCGGCCTTTCGTCAGCAAATCATGCGGCCCGTCCTACACAACCAGGGACAGCGGCCGCAGCTGGCGACGAGTCGATGGAACCGGATCCGCCTCCCGTCTGTTGTAGCGTAGTTCCCTCGCAATCTGGCCCTCCGCAGCCGTCGAGGTGACCAGCTCTTCCCCCGTCTCGTTCCCCCAACCTTTTGACTAGCGATGGCGTTGTTTCATTGGAACATAAGAGGTATTCGATCTAATCGGGAGGAATTACAACTGCTCCTCCGCCTGCACTGTCCGCTCGTCCTTGGTCTCCAGGAAACCAAGTTGTGCCCGACTGACCGTATTGCCTTTACCCACTATACCTCGGAGTGGTATGACCTCACCCCTGTGGACGGTATCCCAGCTCATGGTGGGGTCATGTTGCTCGTTCGGGACGATGTTTATTCCCATCCCATTGACCACCCCACTCCAAGCAATAGCTGTCCGCATTACTCTTTCTGCTTTTACTTTTTCAGTTTGTACCATCTACACTCCACCATCATCTGCTGTTGGTCGGGCTGACATGATGCACCTGATCGTTCAGCTTCCCCCGCCGTTTTTATTGTTTGGCGACTTCAATGCCCATCATCCCCTTTGGGGCTCTCCTGCGTCCTGTCCAAGAGGCTCACTCTTGGCGGATGTCTTCAACCATCTGTCTTGTCTGTCTCAATACTGGCGCCCCGACTTTCATCTCGGACTCTACTCATACCTACTCCCACTTGGACCTCTCGATCTGTTCTACCAATCTTGCCCGTCGGTTCGAGTGGTATGTCCTTTCTGACACCTATTCGAGCGACCACTTCCCCTGTGTCGTTCGTCTCCTGCACCACACCCCATCCCCACGTCCTTCGAGCTGGAACATACTGAAAGCTGACTGGGGACTGTACTCCTCCCTGGCGACCTTTCCGGACCACGATTTTCCCAGTTGTGACAGTCAGGTCGAATACCTCATGGCTGTTATCATCAATGCTGCCAAACGTTCCATTCCTCGTACTACTTCTTCTTCACGTCGCGTTTCCGTCCCCTGGTGGAACGAGGCTTGTAGGGACGCTATCCGTGCTCGACGACGTGCTTTACGCACCTTTCGCCGCCATCCTACGTTGGCGAATTGTATAGAATACAAACGACTCCGAGCGCAATGCCGTAGAGTCATCAAAGACAACAAAAGAGTTTGTTGGGCCTCTTTCACCAGCTCCTTTAACAGTTTCACTCCCTCTTCTGTCGTTTGGGGTAGCCTGCGCCGGCTGTCGGGCATTAAGGCCCACTGCTCAGTACCTGGCCTGACCTCAGGTAATGAGGTCCTTGTTGATCCTGTGGCTGTCTCCAACGCCTTTGGCCGCTTTTTCGCGGAGGTTTCAAGCTCCGCCCATTACCACCCTGCCTTCCTTCCCAGGAAAGAGGCAGAAGAGGCTCGGCGACCTTCCTTCCACTCGCTGAAGCTGGAAACTTATAATGCCCCCTTTACTATGCGGGAACTCGAACGTGCGCTTGCACTGTCCTGGTCCTCTGCTCTGGGGCCAGATGCCATTCACGTTCAGATGCCGGCACACCTTTCTCCGGCGGGCAAAAGCTTCCTTCTTCGTACCTACAATCGCATCTGGTCAAGTCCCCATGCGTTGGCGTGACGCCATTGTTGTTCCTATACCCAAACCCGGGAAGGATAGACACCTTCCTTCTAGTTACCGCCCCATTTCTCTTACAAGCTGTGTCTGTAAGGTGGTAGAGCGCATGTTTAATGCTCGGTTAGTCTGGATTCTTGAATCTCGACGACTACTTACTAATGTCCAATGCGGCTTTCGTCGCCGCCGCTCCGCTGTTGACCACCTTGTGACCTTGTCGACATTCATCATGAACAACTTTTTGCGAAGGCGCCAAACAGTAGCCGTGTTCTTCGACTTGGAGAAGGCTTATGATACCTGTTGGAGAGGAGGTATCCTCCGCACTATGTATAGGTGGGGCCTACGCGGTCGCCTGCCCCTTTTTGTTGATTCCTTTTTAACGGATCGAAAGTTTAGGGTACGTGTGGGTTCCGTATTGTCCGACGTCTTCCTCCAGGAGAACGGAGTACCTCAGGGCTCCGTCTTGAGCGTAGCCCTTTTTGCCATCGCGATCAATCCAATTATGGATTGGATTCCACCTAATGTCTCAGGCTCTCTCTTTGTCGATGACTTCGCGATCTACTGCAGTGCCCAGAGAACATGCCTCCTGGAGCGCTGCCTTCTGCGTTGTCTAGACAGCCTCTACTCATGGAGCGCGGCAAATGGCTTCCGGTTCTCTGAAGAGAAGACAGTTTGTATCAATTTTTGGCGATATAAAGCGTTCCTTACGCCATCCTTACACCTCGGTCCCGTTGTTCTCCCATTCGTGGACACAACTAAGTTTCTAAGGCTCACGTTGGACAGGAAACTGCGTTGGTATCCACATGTCCCTTATTTGGCGGCCCGTTGTACACGTTCCCTTAATGTCCTAAGAGTTCTTAGCGGTTCATCTTGAGGAGCGGATCGCACTGTCCTGCTTCGCTTGTATCGGTCCATAGTCCGATCGAAGCTGGATTATGGGAGCTTCGTCTACTCGTCCGCTCGGCCGTCCCTCTTACGCTGGCTCAACTCCATCCACCATCGGGGGATACATCTTGCGACCGGAGCCTTCTACACTAGTCCTGTGGAGAGTCTTTATGCTGAAGCTGCCGAGTTACCATTGACCTACCGGCGCGACGTACTGCTGTGTCGGTATGCCTGCCGGCTGTTGTCTATGCCCGACCACCCCTCTTACCAGTCCTTCTTCGCCGATTCTCTCGACCGTCAGTACGGGTTGTATGTGTCTGCCCTGCTGCCCTCCAGAGTCCGCTTCCGTCGCCTGCTTCGACAATTGGATTTTGCCCTCCCTACCACCTTCAGAGAGGGTGAGAGCCCGACACCACCTTGGCTCCAGGCTCCGGTTCCTATTTATCTCGACCTCAGCTCACTCCCGAAGGAGGGTACTCCGGCTGCAGTGTATTGCTCACGGTTTGTCGAACTTCGTGCTCGACTTGCTGGTCACACCTTTATTTACACCGATGGCTGCAAAACTGACGATGGTGTTGGCTGTGCCTTTGTCGTCGGGGCCGCCACCTTTAAATACAGGCTCCTCGACCAATGTTCCAGCTTTACGGCCAAGCTTTTTGCTCTCCATCAGGCCGTTCAGTATGCCCGCCGCCACCGCCATTCATCGTATGTACTCTGCTCTGACCCACTCAGTGCTCTTCAGAGCCTTGGAGCTCCCTATCCGGTCCATCCCTTGATTCAACGGATACAGCAGTCCCTCCATTCTTTCGCTAATAATGGTGGTTCTGTCAGCTTTCTGTGGGTTCCCGGACATGTAGGAGTGCCTGGGAATGAGGCTGCGGATGCTGCAGCCAAGGCTGCAGTCCTCCTGCCTCGGCCAGCCTCCCATTGCGTCCCGTCATCTGACGTTCGTGCGGATGTATGTAAGAGGCTTGTGTCGTTGTGGTGGGATGCTTGGTCATCCCTCCAAGGAAACAAGCTCCGGGCAGTATAACCGCTCCCAACTGCTTGGACAACATCCTCCCGACCATCTCGGCGCGAGGAGGTCTTTCTGACCAGGTTGCGGATTGGGCATTGCCGGTTTAGCCACCGCTACCTGCTCTCCGGTGATCCAGCCCCGCAGTGCCCTTGTGGTCAGGCATTAACAGTGCGCCATGTTTTATTGTCGTGTCCCCGTTTTAGTCAATTTCGTGTTATCCTGTCCCTGCCATCTACTTCACCGGATGTTTTAGCTGATGACGCTCGAGCAGCTGCTCGTATTCTGCGTTTTATAACTTTAACTGGCTTGTCCAAAGACATTTAACCTTTTTACTTACTTTATCTGCATCTTTGTCGGGTACTTCTGGTGTCCCCCCATCCCCTTGAGTTTTAGCAGATTCCATTTGCTCTAACACTAGTGACTGGGCGCTAATGACCTCAGCAGTTGAGCGGCCTTAAACCCTACCAAAAAAAAAAAATAGAGCAACCGGAATTCAGAAGGCAATGGACAATTTTTTACTTCATGTTCACAACCATGATTTACAATACAGTGTCTTTCCCATGGGCGAAGCACTTTGTGGGTATGGCGCACGCTTAAACTTCGAGGATCGTCACTACACAGCTTCAACCAAAATACATCGGTAATTTACAAAGCAGACGGCGTCTTCAAAAGTAGCTCGGTGGATCCTGTGTCCTTGAAGTCTTCCACCATCATCTCGTGAATGGTCAGTTTTGAAGGATCGACAAAGGCCTCAGCAATGACGTGCTTCCATTCTGAAGGAACCATAACTTTTGACATTTTCTTTCTTTTCTCGATGACTGCAAAATCCCCGTCACAAGGTAGGAAACTGTGACCCGAACATAAAAACTTCTGATGTATTTCTGTAAAGTTCTTGCAGCTGGTCAGATAGAAAGCGCTAAAACTCTCCAGTTGTTGTTCTGCCCGACACAGCGCTCTGACCAATCAATCGGTTATCGATCCATACCTTCTTCAAGCGTATCATAATTGTGCGTCACAAATTTAAGCAGACGGGAAACTATTTCGGCTGAACCTCTCCTCCTTGCGGTGGATTCATCCCACAAATTTACGGTGATGTTTCCAATACCAACGTCATGAATCGTGAAATTATACGACAGCTGTCTCTGGTAGAATACCGTGGAATGAGTCAATGTAGGACAAAGTAAAACCTATTGTAGGTCAACACATATAACATGTATATTGTTGTTCCTCTTAGCCATTTCCGTATCGTTTTTTAGGGCTTTGTATGCTTGGTCTGCCCTTTTTTGAATGATGCAACTCAGTCTCAATTTCGATCTTGTGCAGTTCTATTTCATCTGAAGCTGCAATCATTTTGTTAAACAACAAATCGCACAGTCTGCAAATATCTGATCTAGGTTTTCCGAAACGCAGATTAAAATCTGTTTGAAACACATTTTGATAGTATGACCTGCTTATTGACTTATCAGGAAACTTTCCGGTAAACAACCGATACATTCTACATAGGTTGAGATCGGGGTGCAGACATTCTTTTGAGGATTTATTCCTGCTGTAATGTCTCATCTGCTTTGGGAAAGTCGATATGTGTTGCCGAATAAGAGCCCTGTCGTCATTTGATATGGCATGTGGCCTATTGCAATGTTTTCCTCTACCGTCTTTAGGAGTGGTTATTCCACTTTTTACTTTACGTTGCAGAGTCTGCGTTCGTCCCTGGGTGATAGAGAATATGTCAAGCAATATTTTTTGACACACTTCTTTTGAGTAAACTTTGTATTTGAAAGTAGCCTGTTTCCGTGAAGTATCGTCTGTCTTACCTCTCTTGCGCCTGGCTGGCACGCCTATTTCCATGGATTTTATTAAATATATGGACTGCTCGTCGTATGTTAAGGCATGATATTCTTCGTACAGCTTTAACTTCATTTCCAGGTTTATAACCTTGCATTCTTGTTTTGAGCACACTTCTGCATTACATACACGATCCCGAATCACGAAAACGATCACTATTACTGCCTAATATTCAACTACATTATCAAATTTCACATTCTCTTTTAATAATACAGCATTGCTCAGACTGAGTATTCTATTTTTTCGCCAATGATAACTACAGAACTGTAGTTCATTTCATTCATGTTACATACTTTTACTGTAATGTTTTCAGAATATACACATAACATGTCATTAGAGCCATGTACTCTACAGGGCACATCGCCGCTTTACAGGACACATATGCTTCTCTAAAGACATACACTTTTCTGCAAAAGCCATAAAGCATTATTCCACTCACCTGTGTTGGAAGCTGTTTCGCAGGAACTACCTTTTCATTTCGTGATTTATGTTCCAGTCCAGCATCACGAAGCCTTTTCCTTTTAATATCCTGCCAACTACCAATGTTAATTTTCCTTTGCCGTGCATTATTTGCACGTTTCAAACCACTTGCGGTAAGCGTCACCTTGCTGCACTCCACCATTCTTGTAACATAAGGCATTGTTCGCGCAGAGGCGCGAAAACTGTGCGCGTCTCGTCGCTCTTTAGTGCAGCCCTCGGACGGTGAACATGTCAATTATAACAGCAGGTGATGCAGACTGCCGTATAGAGCATTATTCCATGCGATTCTAAGAGATGTCAAAATGTGCCATACAGAGTTATTCGTGGGCACGCTTCATTTGTTGAAGACAAATATGCATCAAGAAATAATGACTATGCAGCACGATGGGGCTAAGTTATGCTTCACAACTCATACTGATAAATGCATGTACTGCAACCATAGACCACTTCATAAAAGTCCAGTCAGTCAGTATTCCAATTGGCAAGAGGAAAGTCGTTCATTCCACTCCTGTACGTGTGAGTGTGCAGACTCGGGCAGGGAGTGTGCTGGCTTACAGCATCACCACACAGTAGCCACAGGGCCATGCGCTAAGCAGTTACTGTCGCATTGCAAATACCCATAGCCTTCCTCACCCTCCCCTCCCTCTCCAACTCCGCCCCCCAACCCCAACTGTCCCCTCCGCCAAATGTCACTTCCATCTGATATTCCCCTCGCCGTCCTATCCATCCTCCTGTCCCCTCCCCCTTCCTCCATGCCTCATCCTCTCCCCCTCCCCTCACCCCTCCCACTCATCATCACTTCCCCTCCCTTCAGCCAGCCAACTCATCATCCCTCCTACTGCCCGCTCCCTCCTACTGCCCGCTCCCTCCTACTGCCCGCTCCCTCCTACTGCCCGCTCCCTCCTACTGCCCGCTCCCTCCCACTGCCCGCTCCCTCCCACTGCCCGCTCCCTCCCACTGCCCGCTCCCTCCCACTGCCCGCTCCCTCCCACTGCCCGCTCCCTCCCACTGCCCGCTCCCTCCCACTGCCCGCTCCCTCCCACTGCCCGCTCCCTCCCACTGCCCGCTCCCTCCCACTGCCCGCTCCCTCCCACTGCCCGCTCCCTCCCACTGCCCGCTCCCTCCCACTGCCCGCTCCCTCCCACTGCCCGCTCCCTCCCACTGCCCGCTCCCTCCCACTGCCCGCTCCCTCCCACTGCCCGCTCCCTCCCACTGCCCGCTCCCTCCCACTGCCCGCTCCCTCCCACTGCCCGCTCCCTCCCACTGCCCGCTCCCTCCCACTGCCCGCTCCCTCCCACTGCCCGCTCCCTCCCACTGCCCGCTCCCTCCCACTGCCCGCTCCCTCCCACTGCCCGCTCCCTCCCACTGCCCGCTCCCTCCCACTGCCCGCTCCCTCCCACTGCCCGCTCCCTCCCACTGCCCGCTCCCTCCCACTGCCCGCTCCCTCCCACTGCCCGCTCCCTCCCACTGCCCGCTCCCTCCCACTGCCCGCTCCCTCCCACTGCCCGCTCCCTCCCACTGCCCGCTCCCTCCCACTGCCCGCTCCCTCCCACTGCCCGCTCCCTCCCACTGCCCGCTCCCTCCCACTGCCCGCTCCCTCCCACTGCCCGCTCCCTCCCACTGCCCGCTCCCTCCCACTGCCCGCTCCCTCCCACTGCCCGCTCCCTCCCACTGCCCGCTCCCTCCCACTGCCCGCTCCCTCCCACTGCCCGCTCCCTCCCACTGCCCGCTCCCTCCCACTGCCCGCTCCCTCCCACTGCCCGCTCCCTCCCACTGCCCGCTCCCTCCCACTGCCCGCTCCCTCCCACTGCCCGCTCCCTCCCACTGCCCGCTCCCTCCCACTGCCCGCTCCCTCCCACTGCCCGCTCCCTCCCACTGCCCGCTCCCTCCCACTGCCCGCTCCCTCCCACTGCCCGCTCCCTCCCACTGCCCGCTCCCTCCCACTGCCCGCTCCCTCCCACTGCCCGCTCCCTCCCACTGCCCGCTCCCTCCCACTGCCCGCTCCCTCCCACTGCCCGCTCCCTCCCACTGCCCGCTCCCTCCCACTGCCCGCTCCCTCCCACTGCCCGCTCCCTCCCACTGCCCGCGGTGGAGCATTTGGAGGAAAAGTTTGGGGAGGTGGAGGGATTGTCCAAAATGTGCTCTGGGTCAAGTCTGATAAAAACAGCATATTCTTCCCACTCACAGGCATTACTCGCTTGTGCCCTAAACTCAGTCTGTAGTGAACCTGTGCCCTTTCAAAGCCCTCTTGAAGCTGTGGCTGCTCCCTACACCTTTCCTACTTTTGGCAATTTTTATCGCCCGTAACCCCTTGTGGGGTGGTACCATGCTTACTGGCAGAGGCAGAGATGTCGAAACTTTACTGTCTAAGTGCGACATCTGCCTCTTAAATATTAAGTCCGCCACACATTTCAGCATGCCTCGAGGTAGTTCCTCAGCCATTGATTTATCAGTTTCGAGCCCAGGACTTCTCCCATCTATCCACTGGAGAGCACATGGCGACCAATGTAGTAGTTACCACTGCCCCGGCGTCATCCCGACGGACTCGTGCCCAGATGGGCTTTAAACAAAATGGACTAGGAAACTTACACCTCTGATGTCACCATTGACCGTGCCCCACATGGTATCATCGATGTGATGGTTGAGTAGGTGACTACAACGATCCCTCGCACTTCAGGGTGCCCCCAGCGAAAGACAGTCCCTTGGTGATCCCCAGAAGTCGCTTGGGCAATTACAGAACGTCAGCAAGCTCAACAGCGACATAAGCGACGCGCTACCCTACAGCACCTAATAGCATGTGAAGGACTCTGTGCCCATGTACGCCAGCTTATAAAACGACGGAAGGAGTGGTGATGGACGAGGTATGTCTCGACCATGGCTTATGGTCATTTTGGCTTCGCCTACGTCCACACAGGCCATTTTGAACACCATTCATTGCCCAATGGTTGCAGTGTATTCACTGCAGAGCTGGTAGGCATCTCTCGTGCACTTCAGTATATCTAATCATAGCCTGGGGAATCGTTTCTTTTGTGTAGTGACTCCTTGAGCAGCCCACAAGCTATCGACCAGTGTTACCCTCTCCATCCTTTGGTAGCGTCCATCCAGGAGTCCATCTATGTCCTGTACAAGTCCCGTCATTCAGCAGGGTTTGTCTGGATCCCAGGATACATCGTCATCCCAGGCAACAAACTTTCCGTCAGGCTGGGCAAACAGGCTACACAGAAATCGCTTCTGGAGATGGGCATATATGAACCTGACCTGTGTTCTGACTTACGCTGTAGAGCTTTTCGGCTTTGGAAGATGGCATGGCATTACAGTACACACAACAAACTGCGTGTCCTTAAGGAGACTACGAATTTATGTAAGTCTTCCATGCGGCCCTCTTGCTGAGCAACAGTTGTCCTATGCTGGCTCCACATTGGCCACGCTTTGGCTACCCACAGTTCCCTCCTGCACCATGAAGACCCATTTCAGTGCTGGTCCCATTATTTGTAAGTGGTCACTCAGCCACCGTTAATTATTTTTACCTGTTTTGTTCTGCTATTTTATTGTTAGTTTTATTTACCTGTTTTGCTGTGCTGTGTCCAATCTTGCAATTTGAACATTACCAATTCTCGCAAAGATCGGCTCTGAATTGATCTTTTGGGAATGGGCGCTGATAACTTCGTTGTTGTGCGCCCTAAAAAACTAATCATCATTATCATCATTCAGTGCTGGTGCGGCGCCCGGTTGACAGTGGCCCATATTCTGGTACATTGTCCCACTTTGACTGCCCAGTGACGAAATCTTGGGTCACTGGACTGGTTGCCACTAATTTTATCTGATATCGACTCATCAGCTGATACAGTTTTATGTTTTATTCCTGAGGGTGGGTTTTATCATTTGATCTGTTTTAGCTAATGTTCTTTGTTTCTGTGTGTCCTTCACCCTATGCTTCTAGGGCGGGGGTTTTAATGTGTTGCCGAGAAGCTGGCTTCTCCTTTTTTCTCATGGTCAGCCAGTCATGGTAATCTGCTTTGTCGTTCTATCCTCTTCATCCTGTTTCTTGCATTTCTGTGGTTTTCTTGTTCCGTTTTGTCCATTTACATGTTTGTTGCCCTTCATCGTTCTTGTGATTTTTCCTTTCATTCCGTTTTGAGTTGTCAGTCTCGTTTGTTTTGTTCTCACACTTGTCGCATTGTTTTATTCAGAGTAGGAGACTGATGACCTCGTAGTGTGGTCCCTTTCCCCCTCTTTTAATCAATCAATCCATCCAACCAACCAAGTGTGAGCACGCAAACCGTTTGACGAAACATAATTGATATGGGCTCTCGGAGCCAAAGACACACTCGTATACCCTTGATGACTGCACAACACAGTTTTATGCCTCACCTGGGACCATCAGCATCGGCATTGGAGTGTTGATGACTGGAAACATGCTGTTTGGTCGGACAAGTCTCACTTCAAATTGTATCGAGCAGATGGATATGTCTCTTCTGGTGACAACCTCATGAATCCATGTATCCTGCATGTTAGCAGGGCACTGTTTAAGCTGGTGGAGGCCCTGTAATGGTGTGGGGCGTGTGCAGTGGGAGTGATATGGGACCTCTGATACTTCTCTATACGATTATGACAGATGACACGTATGTCAGCATCCTGTTTGGTAACATTCATTCATCCATTCATGTCCATTGTGCATTTCGATGGACTTTAGCAATTCTAGCAGGACAATGCGACACCCCAGACGTCCAGAATTGGTACAAAGTGGCTCCAGGTACACTCTTCTGAGTTTAAACTCATGCGCTGGCTACCGAACTCCCCAGACATGAACATTATTGATGATATCTGGAGTGCCTTCCAACATGCTATTCAGAAGAGATCTCCACTCCATTGTACTCTTAGAGATTTATAAACAGTCTTGCAGTATTCATGGTGTCAATTCCCTCCAGAACTAATTGATATTGGTCGAGTCTGTCACGTCATGTTGCGGCACTTCTACATGGCCGCTAGGAACATGCACGATATCTGCAGGCGTGCCAGTTTCTTTGGCTCTTTACTGTATTTCCTCAATAACTGAATGCTGGTGACAACAATATTGAGTGAAAATCCGCGATGGATGTATATGTCTCATTGATTTTTTTCTTTCTTTTCCAATGGTACCAGTATGTCTTAAGAACAGATACGTAATCGTCTTATAAACGACCAGCTATTAAAAAAATAAGATTGCAACGACTATGTTACTGTCACAATCTGTCTTGGTTCTATTGGCACACTCAAATGTCGTTAACGATATCCATTTTAAAAAGTACAGAAGCTTTAGAACTCGAGATATGGTATTGCTTCTGAGTGAAATGTTTTTCCTCACAAATACCTCGACGTTGAACATAGACAGTGATTGCTGGGTGTGTATTAACGGACATTGTATTTGCAACTTACTGCTGTGTATTACTCCAGTATTTGTAGTACATTCTATCCTGATGCCATTTCAGAGGTCCTGTGATATATCCACTGGATTATGAGTGATGGTTGGTTGAGAATGTTCGCATCCAGTAGTTGGTGTGCCATACGATGAATCACTTTAAAAAATGTAATGCTAGATTGAGGTTACATGAAATATAAACCAGCTTTTTAGATCTATAGTGTTACACTTTATTCTAGAAATGCTGTCTGTGATTAGGAGTCAAGTCTTTCTATTCTACCATATGCATACATTGGATTCTATAGTGATGTCTTTCAATGATTACAGCCACTTGTGAATCATCTCACATCTCGAAAAGATTCACCCCGTTCGAATCTGTCTGCTATAGTAAAATTCCAGTTTGGTTTTAGACAGTCCCTATACATCTTGAACTCTTTTGTGGATACGTGTGTAGCGAGCACGGGACCCCGAGCTAATGTGGCCCTCCTTCCTTTCCAGGCTGCATACCTTCCTTTTCCGCATCCTTCCCTATCCCCCCATCTTCGCCCTCCCTCCCCTCACCTCTGGCTCTTTCCTTCCCTTTCTCCCCATCTTGGAGTATGGTTTGTGCCTACGTCCAGAGACGGACGCTCGTAAATGTAACGCATTCTTCGCCTTTTCTGCTTGCATGTCTTCATCCTTCCATTGTCCTTCTCTTTTCCTTACCTCTTCTCTTTACCCTTTTCTCTGCTGCGGCGTTTGAGACCTCTCTTCTTTCCTTTCCCCTTCTTTGTTTTTCCCTTTCTCTTCCTTCCTCCCTGTGCGTGTCGGAAGGCCAACCCACGCATTTTCGTGTATAGCTGGTGACGGGGTAACGCGTAATTCCCCACCCCGGGTAGACAGGTAGGACACGTACGTACACCCTGGTAACGGCCAGGCCCAGGGAAGGGTGATTACCCGAGCTGATACCTTCCGAAAGTGCCAATTGGTCCCTCCGTCCGTTTGTTGGGAGGTGTGACCTGAGGTGTGAACAATCACCTAAGGCGGGAGTGCCATCAGAGAGGGGCCCCACAAGGGAGGAGCGTCCCATCGGAGACGCCGGTAATCATGGGGGATTCTTCCGCAATGGTTTCCTCACCTTCCACTATGTCTGCTCACAAACGTAAGTTCACTGAGTCTCAGCCACAGACGGTTCTTCCATCGTTGCCACAGTTCCTTGTTGTTTCTCGGTCTGACGAAGGTCACGACTTCTCCACAGTCAACTCTTTCATTATTCAGAAAGGTGTCGACGCAATTGCAGGTCCTGTAAAGTCTTGTTCCAGATTACGGAATGGCACCTTGTTGTTAGAAGCAGTCAGTGCCCTCCAGGCACAAAAATTGCTGCGTACTTCACTTCTCCACACCTTCCCTGTCCGGGTGGAACCGCACCGTACTTTAAATTCCTTGTGTGGAGTCGTTTATACACGCTCCCTCGATGGATTGTCTGACGACGAAATTCAGCACTACCTGTCTGATCAGGGTGTAACGGCTGTTCATAGGCTTACGAAAAGGGTTGACATGAACATCATTCCAACCCGCGCTGTCTTCTTGACATTTGACAAAGTTCAACTCCCATCCAAAATCAAAGCAGGCTATGAGATAATTTCCGTTCGCCCTAACGTCCCAAACCCTACGCATTGCTATCGGTGTCAGCGGTTCAATCACACCAGCCAGTCCTGTTCCAATCCGGCCAAATGTGTTACGTGTGGTAAGGATGCCCATGAGGGTGCTTGTCCACCTCCATCCCCTCGCTGCATCAACTGTATGGGTGACCACGCTGCTTCCTCTCGAGATTGCCCCATTTTTAAAGACGAAAAGCTCATCCAGGAAATCAGAGTGAAGGAAAAGGTGTCGACCTTTGCTGCTCGAAAATTATTCGCCAGTTGACAGCCCACCGTGCCTCAGACAGGAAAATACAGCACTGTCCTTGGTTCTCCTCGGCCAACAAAGGAGGCGGCCACGCAGACTTGCGACCCTCACCTTTAGTGCCATGGTCGTCAGTTCGGCCAGCGCAAAGATCGCCCGTTCAACCTCACCACTTTCGCCTGCCCACTCTACGGCTCGCCCTTCATCGGATTCTGCTAAATCTCGAGCCCAAAAGTCAGACACCAAGAGTTCGAAAAAAGAGCATACTCGTGAAGATTTTTTACGTACCCCAACTTCACAACCATCGGTTCCACCTTCACCTAAACATCATATTTCCAAGAAGGCTAATAAGAAATCCAGTTCATCTCCTTCTCCGCCAAGGCATGTCTCATCTACAGCACCACCTGGCGGAAATCGCCCTCGGCCATCTTCTGTGTCGCTGAGGCGCACTGCTGGCGGCCGATGAACCGGCCGATCGCTGGTGGCAGGAGCTGCTCCTGAACAACCTATGGATCAGGATCTTCTGCCTTCGGCTGAATGCTATAACATGCTGTCGGTCGCAAGCTCTGAGCAGTCGTTGAGTTGACGGCAACCTTGGTCACATTCCTCCATTTTCTGTTCACCCTACGTCCATTATCCACAGGAATATTTGCGGCATTCGAGCCAATCGGGATGAATTGTCGATCCCCTTACGATCCTACTCGCCGGTCATCTTCTGTCTTCAGGAAACAAAGCTATGTCCCCATGACCGCTTTGTTCTCCCCCATTTTCAGTCCGTCCGATTTGATCTCCCATCTGTTGAAGGCACTCCAGCCCATGGAGGACTCATGATTCTTCTCCATTATACTCTCCATTATCACCCAATCCACTTCAACACTTCCTTCCAAGCTGTCGCTGTCCGTCTTTCCCTTTCTGGATATACCTTTTATCTTTGTACTGTATACATTCCATCGTCCACACCAATGGCACGAGTTGATCTCCTTCATCTTCTTGGTCAGCTTCCACCCCCCTATTTGCTGGTTGGGGACTTCAATGCCCACCACCCGCTTTGGGGATCTCCACATCCTTGTCCACGTGGCTTACTATTGCTAGACATCTTCCACCAAGCGGATCTAGTTTGCCTCAACACTGGGGTCCCTACATTTTTGTCTGCCTCCACGACAAATTTCTCTCATTTGGACCTTTTGGTCGGTACTGTTCCGCTAGCTCGGCGCTTCGAATGGTTCGCCCTTGATGATACACACTCGAGTGATCACTTCCCATGTGTCCTTAGACTCCATCCTCAACTGCCCTATATGCGCCCGCGACGCTGGAAGTTTGCCCAAGCTGATTGGACACTTTTTTCGTCTCTAGCGACATTCGATGACCGTCACTTTCCTAGCGTCGACGATGAGGTCACACATATTACCGACGTTATTCTTACAACTGCGGAACGTTCAATACCACGCACCTCCGAATTGCCCCGGCGCCCCCCAGTTCCTTGGTGGAACGAGGCATGCCGTGACGCAATACGAGAGCGGCGACGTGCTCTTCGCGTTTTCCGCCACCATCCTACTTTGGCCAACTGTATCCGCTATAAGCAGTTCCGTGCGCGATGCCGTCGCGTCATCCGCGATAGCAAGAAGGCTAGCTGGAAATTCTTTATTAGCTCATTTAACACCTTCACTCCCTTCTCGGAAGTTTGGAGTCGGATTCGACGGTTATCAGGCGCGCCTAGTTTCTCCCCGGTCTCTGGGCTCACTGTCGCGCGTGATACGTCAGTGGACCCCGTCGCAATTTCTAACTCCTTGGGTAAACACTTTGCTGAGATTTCGAGCTCTTCAAACTACCCGCCAGCGTTTCTCACGAAGAAACGTGCAGCGGAAGTGCAACCTCTTGCTTTCTTCTCTCAAAATCGCGAAATCTATAATACTGTTTTCTCGATGCGGGAGCTCCAGCATGCACTCTCTTCTTCTCGCTCCTCCGCCCCAGGACCGGATGGTATCCACATTCAAATGTTGCTGCATTTATCAACCCATAGTCTGCGTTACCTCCCTCGCCTTTGTAATCGAATTTGGACCGACAGTACTTTTCCTAGACGATGGCGGGAAGCTATCGTCGTTTCTGTTCCGAAACCTGGAAAGGACAAACATCTCCCCTCTAGCTATCGCCCCATTTCTCTCACGAGTAGTGTATGTAAGGTTTTGGAGCGTATGGTGAATGGCCGTTTAGCTTGGTGGCTAGAGTCCCGCAGTCTTTTAACACCTGCCCAATGCGGTTTCCGAAAGCATCGTTCTGCAGTTGACCATCTTGTTTCTCTCTCCACTTATATCATGAACAATTTTCTCCGGAAACGCCAAACAGTAGCAATATTTTTTGATCTGGAGAGAGCATACAATACCTGTTGGAGGACAGGCATCCTCCGCACACTGTTCTCTTGGGGCTTTCGAGGTCGGCTGCCCCTTTTTCTTCGCGAATTTATGGCAGAGCGCACATTTAGAGTGCGGGTGAACACTACTCTCTCCCGTACTTTCTCCCAAGAAAACTGGGTACCCCAGGGCTCCGTGCTAAGTGTTGTACTGTTTGCTATTGCCATAAATCCAATTATGGATTGTCTCCTTCCTGATGTCTCGGGCTCCCTCTTTGTGGACGATTTTGCGATCTACTACAGCTCTCAATAGACAAACCTTTTGAACGATGTCTTCAAGGATGTCTCGATCGCCTCCACTCTTGGAGCATCGAAACTGGCTTCTGCTTTTCTCCCAGTAAGACTGTTTGTATCAATTTTTTGTGTCGTACAGTGTTTCTTCCGCCTTCTTTACATCTAGGCCCTGTCAACCTTCCATTCGTGGACGTCACTAAATTCTTGGGACTTACGTTTGACAGAAAACTGTGCTGGTCCTCCCACGATTCCTATCTTTCGGCTCGCTGTCTGCGATCGCTCAACACCCTCCGTGTCCTGAATGGTACCTCCTGGGGAGCGGACCGAGTGGTCCTTCTCCGCCTCTATCGCGCCTTAGTGCGCTCGAAATTGGTCTATGGAAGCATAGTTTACTCATCTGCTCGGCCGTCTATTCTTTGTCGTCTCGACTCTATCCACCACCGTGGATTACGCTTAGTGTCTGGAGCTTTTTACACCAGCCCTGTGGAATGCCTTTATGCTGAGACTGCTGAACCTCCGCTGTCCAATCGGCGAGCAGTCCTTTTGAGTCCTTATGCTAGCCATCTGTCTTCCATGCCTGCTAATCCAACCCATGACATTTTTTTCGACGACTCCTTTGAAGTAGGGTATGCAGGCCGCCCCTCCTCCCTACTACCCCCGGGAGTCCGCTTCCGTCAACTGCTCCATTCGCTTTCCTTCCGCTTTCCTAAAACCTTTTTGACAACTTGGGGTACAGCACCGCCTTGGCTCCATCCCTGGATCTGCCTGCTCCGTGACCTTCGTCAATTTCCCAAGGATGGTACCCCTTCACTTGTTTATCGTCGGGCATTTGCTGCTCTATGTGCACAAGTGAAGGAAGCCACATTTATTTACACTGACGGCTCGAAAACATCGTTATGTGTAGGGAATGCCTATATTGTTGGCGACACCCCAAATAAATTTCGGCTTCCCGACCAATGTTCGGTTTATACTGCGGAGCTTTACGCTGTTCTCCAGGCTGCCCACTACATCCGCCGCCATCAGCGGATACAGTATGTTATCTGCTCAGATTCTCTCAGCTCTCTCCTCAGTCTCCAAGCTCTTTACCCTGTGCACCCTCTGGTCACCGGATTCAGGACTGTCTGCGCTTGCTCCACCTGGGGGGCGTCTCGGCGTTCCTCTGGCTCCCGGGACACGTTGGTATCTGTGGAAATGAGGCGGCCGATATTGCGGCCAAGGCTGCAGTCTCTCTTCTTCGGCCAGCTATTCAATCGATTCCCTTCGCCGATCTAAGGAGCGTTTTATGTCGTCGCGTTGTTCTTTTATGGCACGCACATTGGTCGACACTTCCCCATAATAAATTGCGGGACGTGAAAGCTCTTCCTTGTGCTTGGACCTCTTCCTCCCGAACGCGTCGTCGGGAGGAGGTAATTTTAACTAGACTCCGGATAGGGCACTGTCTTTTTAGCCATCGACATCTTTTAAGCGGCGATCCTCCCCCACTCTGTCCCCACTGCTCTCAGCTGTGGACGGTAAGACACCTTTTAATTGAGTGCCCCTATTTTACTCCGTTACGCGCCCATCTACAGCTGTCGCCTGATATATCGTCAATGTTAGCAGATGACACGCGCTCGGCCGATCGCGTTCTCGAGTTTATTAGTGCCAGTGAAATGACGTCAGTCATTTGAAGCTTTTTTTGGGGGACAACCAACCCCTTTCTGTAGTGGATTTTTAAGCCTTCCTTCTGCTTTTAGTTTCTCCAATTTTTTGAGTTTCGTTCCCATTACTGCTGGTTTCAATTTTAGGTTTTTACAGTTTCCTAAGTCACTGACCGGGCGCTAATGACCATAGCAGTTTTGCGCTTTAAAACCAAAACAAACAAACAAAAAAAAAGCTCTGCCCCACTATCCCTGCAGCTTTGTGCACGTGATCGTTTCAATTGGAACTGAGCAGAAGTTGGAGAGCGCTATATCTCTCATTTTCTGCAACCCGTGTAGAAACAGGGTAATCAGAGTTAATGCAACAGGACTGTCTTTTGACCACTCGATGGAAATGGGAACATGTCATAGATTTGCCAACCATGTACAATGTGTAAGGCCAGCGCCAACGAAGCTTTCTCCTCCGACACGAGGTCATAGTATAAAAGCACAGTACAGGAACTGGAGGAGGACGAAGATTTAGCTTCTGCAATTGTGGTACATCTTCAAACTACATCAGGGTACTGCAGTACAAAGCAGATCTGCTTCTGTCAGGGTCCAGTAATGTCTGTCACTCAAACATACTATCAGCGTTGTTTTGTACCATCCAACAGAGAATAAAAAACTACAAAATACAGAAAACTCATCAGATTCATCTGATGGAGAACTCAGTAAGATAATACTGCATTCTTGTCTTCAGATACATGTACATCGAATAACGTCTGTGTGATGGCATCGAGCATATGCGCTGACTCTATTAAACATACAGGTATTGATCCACTCAACGACCGTTCTCGCTTCCACAGACCGGTGCAAAATGTCATCGCCTGTACTATAGGAGGACCATATCTCACAGATCATCAGTCTCAAGAGAGGCTCCCTGTGTTGTTGTTTGATACATTGGTTTTTATGCTGTAGCACATCAAAGCAGCGCATGAGTGCACCTTTGATCACCGCCATACGTTTTGTTTTTTTCCGTTATGACTTCAAGGTCAGTGTCAGATTCTAAACTGACATTAACACATTTCGATCCAGAGGCTCTGACTGAAAGCCTTAAATCATGCAGTGTAAATTATACATTGTGCATATATCACAAAGAATCAATGCTTTGGGAAGTAGTTCATTGATTTTACAGTTTGCCACCGTAGTTTATCGTAGAGAAACCTGCAAGGAGAATGTATGTCATGTCTGGAAATATATTTCTTACATTGGAATATTAATGGTGTTGCATTCCATATGACTATTAGGTCGGAAACAGCAACGATCTAACATTATAGCGTGTTTTAAGTGCAGAACTGTGTAGCAGCACGAGTGCATGTGCTTATGTTCTCTCTGACCAATACCTCTTAGGTAATGATCCCAGACACTATAACAATACTTTAGAATTGATAGCGCAGCTGTTTTTTGTAAAATGCTTCAAACACCATCCGTCTGGAGCTCCATCATGCATAAAAACCATCCGTTTCCTCTCTTAACTATCTGTTATATCATCACAACACTTCTGTATCTATTCTACACCAATAAGGGGTACTAACCTTCTCGACACACACGCATCTGGAGAAATCTTGTTCACTTGGATAGGTATGGTAAGATTGGTGTGGAACAGCAGTTACGGACTCGGCTCGCTCTGTTCCTTGACGAGGTGTGGAATGTAGCCGTCTACTTCTAGTCAGCTGCAAATTTCATCAGTGACAGTGTTGCAGGGAAGATCGGTCAAAGACAATGCAAGGAGATTTTTCAATCTCTAACTTTATCCTAAGAATGCTAGAATGCTTTGTAACCTCCATCCATGTAGATAAAGATCGAAAATTACGTCCAATAATCGAAGCACTAGAAATATGTAGAACACTGTCCAGTATACATTGGTGTACATTTTCGAGAGTTAACAATGAATGGATGTAGTGTACAGTCATATATCTACATTCGCAATCTAGTATATGGCACTCACAAATCAGAACAGTTTACAGAGCATTCTCGCATTCTTAGGATAAAGTTAGAGATTGACAAATCTCCTTGCGTTGTCTTTGACCGACCTTCCCTGCAACAATATCACTGATGAAATTTGCAGCGGACTAGAAGTAGACGGCTACATTCCACATCTCGTCAAGGAACAGTGTCAGTTTAGCGATAATATAGAAACTGGTAAGCATACGGTCATGTCATTGGTCAGTGTTGAAATTACAGTAAAATTGCTGAAATTGATTGCACTATCAAGTGGGATGCCAATTATTACATTATTTCTATGGTGTCTTTTCCATGCCATATGTCCATTGGTACGCTGTTGATTACCATGTAATGATCGACTGACATCACTTGTTAGAGATGGAGAGTGAATCTTGGTGGAGGAGCAACACCTTCTGAGGATAGCTAGCACCAAAACAATGAGCACATGCATGACTGCAATATAAGGAATGAATCGAAACAGAACACCAAACCATCAGCTGTCCCGTCACTGAAAGACGAGTTTAAACGTAGATGTCGCCAATCACATGTGGACAGCTGTTTGGAAACACTGCACAATGCCATAAAACTATTACAGTTTCCGTATGTTTTGACTGTCCTTACTTAAAATCGTGTGTATGTGTGTTGTTGCGATTCAGTCAGAGCCAATGGATGAGAACATGTTAATGTCAGTTTAGAAGCTCACACAGACCTCAAAGTTGTGATGGGAAAGACACAAATGTATGGCACTGTACAAAGCTGCACTCATGCACTGCTTGGATGCGTTGCAGCAGAAAAACAAATGTATCAAACAACACAGGGAGCCTGGGAGCCCCTCTTGCAACTGATAGTCAGTGGGATATGTTCCTCCTACAGTACAGGCAGTGACACTTTACACCGGTCCATGGAAGTGACTGCAGTCACTGAGTGGATCAATACCTGTATGTTTAATGGGGTCATTGCTGATGATGGGTGCCATCATGGAGATTGCATTCGATATATACACACATCAAAAAAGTTTTGCATCACCTCTGTTCTGAGAGTTCCGGAACCTGTACATAAAGTTGGAATAGCAATCAACATAAACATGATTTCCTCCCCTTTTATTGCTTATGAAAATTAAACATTGCATGTTGTACCACGCTACAGTGAGACCTTCAGAGGTGGTGGTCCAGATTGCTGTACACACTGGTACCTCTAACTCTAATGCCTAGTAGCACGCCCTCCTGCATTGATGCACATCTGTATTCATCGTGGCATACTATCCACGAGTTCATCAAGGCACTGTTCGTCCAGATTGTCCCACTCCTCAACGGCGATTTGGCATAGGTCTCTGAGTGGTTGGTCCCCCCAGGGGGTCCACAACTCTTTTGTGGACACGTGCGTAGCGAGCACGGGACCCCGAGCTAATGTGGCCCTCCTTCCTTTTCCGGGCTGCATACCTTCCCTTCCCTTTCCGCATCCCTCCCCGTCCCCCATCTTCACCCCCCCCCCCTCACCTCTGTCTCTTTCCTTCCTTTCTCCCCCTCTGGGAGTATGGTTTGTGCCTACGTCCGGAGACGGACGCTCGAAACTGTTCCAAATTCCTTGCTCTTACACTTGCCAGTCCTCGTCCTTCCTCTGTCCTTCTCTTTTCCTTCCCTCTTCTCCTTGCCCTTTTCTCCGCTACGGCGTTTGAGACCCCCTCTTCTTTCCTTTCCCTTTCTCTTCTTTCCTCCCTGTGCGTGTCTGAAGGCTGACCCACGCACTTCCATGTGTAGCCGGTGACGGGGTAACGCGTAATTCCCCGCCCCGGGTAGACAGGTAGGACACGTACGTACCCCCTGGTAACGGCCAGGCCCAGGGAGGGGTGATTACCCGAGCTGATACCTTCCGAAAGTGCCGATTGGTCCCTCCGTCCGTTTGTCGGGAGGTGTGACCTGAGGTGTGAACAATCACCTAAGGCGGGTGTGCCCTCGGCGAGGGCCCCCACAAGGGAGGAGCGCGCCATCGGAGACGCCGGTAATCATGGGGGATTCTTCCGCAATGGTTTCCTCACCTTCCACTATGTCTGCTCACAAACGTAAGTTCACTGAGTCTCAGCCACAGACTGTTATTCCATTGTTGCCACAGTTCCTTGTTGTTTCTCGGTCTGACGAAGGTCACGACTTTTCCACGGTCAACCCTTTCATTATACAGAAAGGTGTCGACGCAATTGCGGGTCCTGTAAAGTCTTGTTCCAGATTACGGAACGGCACCCTGTTGTTAGAAACACACAGTGCCCTCCAGGCTCAAAAATTGCTGCGTACTTCTCTGCTCCACACCTTCCCTGTCCGGGTGGAACCGCACCGTACCTTAAATTCCTCGCGTGGAGTCGTTTATACGCGCTCCCTCGATGGATTGTCTGACGAAGAAATTCAGCATTACCTGTCTGACCAGGGCGTGACAGCTGTTCATCGGGTTATGAAAAGGGTTGATTCGAACATCATTCCAACCCGCACTGTCTTCTTGACATTTGACAAAGTTCAACTCCCATCAAAAATCAAAGCAGGCTATGAGATAATTTCCGTTCGCCCTTATGTCCCAAACCCTACGCGTTGCTATCGATGTCAGCGGTTCAATCATACCAGCCAGTCCTGTTCCAATCCGGCCAAATGTGTTACTTGTGGCAAGGATGCCCATGAGGGTGCTTGTCCACCTCCATCCCCTCGCTGCATCAACTGTATGGGTGACCACGCTGCCTCCTCTCGAGATTGCCCCGTTTTTAAGGATGAAAAGCTCATCCAGGAAATAAGAGTGAAGGAAAAGGTGTCGACCTTTGCTGCTCGAAAGTTACTCGCCAGTCGACAGCCCACCGTGCCTCAGAAAGGTAAATACAGCGCTGTCCTTGCTTCTCCTCGACCAACAAAGGAGGCGGCCACGCAGACTTGTGACTTCACCTTTAGTACCACGGTCGTCAGATCGGCCAGCGCAAAGATCGCCCGTTCAACCTCACCCCTTTCGCCTGCCCACTCTATGGCTCACCCTTCATCGGGTTCTGTTAAATCTCGAGCCCAAAAGTCAGACGCCAAGTCTTCGAAAAAAGAGCATTCTCGTGAAGCGTTTTTACGTACCGCAACTTCACAACCATCGGTTCCTCCTTCATCTAAACATCATACTTCTAAGAAGGCTACGAAGAAACACAGTTCCTCTCCTTCTCCGCCAAGGCGTGTCCCATCTACAGCACCACCTGGCGGAAATCGCCCTCGGCCATCTTCTGTGTCGCCGAGGCGCACTGCTGGTGGCCGGTCAACTGGCCGATCGTTGGTGGCAGGAGCTGCTCCTGACCAACCTATGGCTCAGGATCTTCTGCCTTCGACTGAATGCCATTCCATGCTGTCGGTCGCAAGCTCTGAGCAGTCGTTGAGTTGACAGCACCCTTGGTCACGTTCCTCCATTTTCTGTTCACCCTATGTCCATTATCCACTGGAATATCCGCGGCATTCGCGCCAATCGGGAGGAATTGTCGATCCTTTTACGATCCTACTCGCCGGTCATCTTCTGTCTTCAGGAAACAAAGCTGCGTCCCCATGACCGCTTTGTTCTCCCTCATTTTCAGTCCGTCCGATATGACCTCCCCTCTGTTGAAGGCACTCCAGCCCATGGAGGACTCATGATTCTGCTCCATGATACTCTCCATTATCACCCAATCCCCTTAAACACTTCCTTCCAAGCTGTCGCCGTCCGTCTTTCCCTTTCTGGATACACGTTCTCTCTTTGTACGGTATACATTCCATCGTCTACACCAATGGCACGAGCTGATCTCCTTCATCTTCTTGATCAGCTTCCACCCCCCTATTTGCTGGTTGGGGACTTCAATGCCCACCACCCGCTTTGGGGATCTCCACATCCTTGTCCACGTGGCTCACTATTGCTAGACGTCTTCCACCAAGCGGATCTAGTCTGCCTCAACACTGGGGTCCCCACATTTTTGTCTGCCTCCACGGCAAATTTATCTCATTTGGACCTTGCGGTCGGTACTGTTCCGCTAGCTCGGCGCTTCGAATGGTTCGCCCTTGATGATACACACTCGAGTGACCACTTTCCATGTGTTCTTCGACTGCAGCCTCAACTGCCATATATGCGCTCGCGTCGCTGGAAGTTTGCCCAAGCCGATTGGACACTTTTTTCGTCTCTAGCGACATTCGATGACCGTCGCTTTCCCAGCGTCGACGATGAGGTCACACATTTTACCGACGTTATTCTCACAGCTGCGGAACGTTCAATACCACGCACCTCCGAATTGCCCCGGCGCCCTCCAGTTCCTTGGTGGAACGAGGCATGCCGTGACGCAATACGTGAGCGGCGACGTGCTCTTCGCATTTTCCGTCACCATCCAACTTTGGCCAACTGTATCCGATATAAGCAGCTCCGTGCGCGATGCCGTCGCGTCATCCGCGATAGCAAGAAGGCAAGCTGGAAATACTTTATTAGCTCATTTAACACCTTCACTCCCTCCTCGGAAGTTTGGAGTCGGCTTCGACGGTTCTCAGGCGCGCCTAGTTTCTCCCCGGTCTCTGGGCTCACTGTCGCGCATGATACCTTAGTGGACCCCGTCGCAATTTCTAACTCATTGGGTCAGCACTTTGCTGAGATTTCGAGCTCTTCAAATTACCCGCCAGCGTTTCTCCCGAAGAAACGTGCAGCGGAAGTGCGACATCTTGCTTTCTCCTCTCACAATCGCGAAAGCTACAATACTGTTTTCTCCATGCGCGAACTCCAACATGCACTCTCTTCTTCTCGCTCCTCCGCCCCAGGACCGGATGGTATCCATGTCCAAATGTTGCTGCATTTATCAACCCATAGCCTGCGTTACCTCCTTCGCCTTTATAATCGAATTTGGACCAACAGTACCTTTCCCAGGCGATGGCGGGAAGCTATTGTCGTTCCCGTTCCGAAACCTGGAAAGGACAAACATCTCCCCTCTAGCTATCGCCCCATTTCTCTCACGAGTAGTGTCTGTAAGGTTTTGGAGCGTATGGTGAATTACCGTTTAGCTTGGTGGCTGGAGTCCCGCAGTCTTTTAACACCAGCCCAATGCGGATTCCGAAAGCATCGTTCTGCCATTGACCATCTTGTTGCTCTCTCCACTTATATCATGAACAATTTTCTCCGGAAACGCCAAACGGTAGCAATATTTTTTGATCTGGAGAGAGCATACGATACCTGTTGGAGGACAGGCATTCTCCGCACACTGTTCTCTTGGGGCTTTCGAGGCCGGCTGCCCCTTTTTCTTCGCGAATTTATGGCAGAGCGCACATTTAGGGTGCGGGTGAACACTACTCTCTCCCGTACTTTCTCCCAAGAAAACGGGGTACCCCAGGGCTCCGTGCTGAGTGTTGTACTGTTTGCCATCGCCATTAATCCAATTATGGATTGTCTCCTTCCTGATGTCTCGGGCTCCCTCTTTGTGGACGATTTTGCGATCTACTACAGCTCTCAACGGACCAGCCTTCTTGAAAGACGTCTTCAAGGATGTCTCGATCGCCTCCACTCGTGGAGCATCGAAACCGGCTTCCGTTTCTCACCCAGTAAGACCGTTTGTGTAAATTTTTGGCGATGTAAGGAGTTTCTTCCGCCCTCCTTACATCTAGGTCCTGTCAACCTTCCGTTTTCCGACGTCGCTAAATTCTTGGGTCTTATGTTTGACAGAAAACTGTGCTGGTCCTCCCACGTTTCCTATCTTTCGGCTCGCTGTCTGCGTTCGCTTAACGCCCTCCGTGTCCTGAATGGTACCTCTTGGGGAGCGGACCGAGTGGTCCTTCTCCGCCTCTATCGCGCCTTAGTGCGCTCGAAATTGGATTATGGAAGCATAGTCTACTCCTCTGCTCGGCCGTCTATTCTTCGGCGTCTCGACTCTATCCACCACCGTGGATTACGTTTAGTATCTGGAGCTTTTTACACCAGCCCTGTGGAAAGCCTTTATGCTGAGACTGCTGAACCTCCGCTGTCCAATCGGCGGGCAGTCCTTCTGAGTCGTTATGCTAGCCATCTGTCTTCCATGCCTGCTAATCCAGCGCATGACCTTTTTTTCGACGCCTCCTTTGATGTCGGGTATGCAGGCCGCTCCTCCTCCCTACTACCCCCGGGAGTCTGCTTCCGTCAACTGCTCCATTCTCTTTCCTTCCGCTTTCCTAAAACCTTCTTGACAACTTGGGGTACAGCACCGCCTTGGCTCCGTCCCCGGATCAACTTGCTCAGAGACCTATGTCAATTTCCCAAGGATGGTACCCCTCCACTTGTTTACCGTCGGGCATTTGCTGCTCTATGTGCACAAATGACGGATGCCACATTTATTTACACCGATGGCTCGAAAACATCGTTAGGTGTAGGGAGTGCCTATATTGTTGGCGACACCCCAAATAACTTTCGGCTTCCCGACCAGTGTTCGGTTTATACTGCGGAGCTTTACGCTGCTCTCCAGGCTGTCCACTACATCCGCCGCCATCAGCGGATACAGTACGTAATCTGCTCAGATTCTCTCAGCTCTCTCCTAAGTCTCCAAGCTCTTTACCCTGTGCACCCTCTGGTCCACCGGATTCAGGACTGTCTGCGCTTGCTCCACCTGGGGGGCGTCTCAGTGGCGTTCCTCTGGCTCCCGGGACACGCTGGTATCTGTGGAAATGAGGCGGCCGATATAGCGGCCAAGGCTGCAGTCTCTCTTCCTCGGCCAGCTATTCAGTCTCTTCCGTTTACCGATCTACGGAGCGTTTTATGCCGCCAAGCTGCTCATTTATGGCATGCGCATTGGTCAACACTTCCCCACAATAAATTGCGGGAAGTGAAAGCCCTTCCTTGCGCTTGGACCTCTTCCTCCCGAACGCGTCGTCGGGAGGAGGTAATTTTAGCTCGACTCCGGATAGGGCACTGTCTTTTTAGTCATCGACATCTTTTAAGCGGTGATCCTCTCCCACTCTGTCCCCACTGCTCTCAGCTGTGGACGGTCAGACACCTTTTAATTGAATGCCCCTATTTTAATCCGTTACGCTCCCGTCTACAGCTATCGCCTGATCTATCGTCGATTTTAGCAGATGACACGCGCTCAGCTGACCGCGTTCTACAGTTTATTAGTGACAGTGAAATGACGTCAGTCATTTGAAGCTTTTTTTTGGGGGACAACCAACCCCTTTCTATAGTGGATTTTTAAGCATTCCTTCTGCCTTTAGTTACTCAAATTTTATGATTTTGTTCCCATTGCTGCTGATTTTAAATTTCGTTTTTTTCCTGTTTTCTATGTCACGGGCTGGGCGCTAATGACCATAGAAGTTTTGCGCCCTAAAACCACAAACAAAAAAAAAAAAAAAAAAAGAGTGGTTGGTGTGTCATGTCGTCCATAAACAGCCCTTTTCAATTTATCCCAGGTTCAAAAAAATGGCTCTGAGCACTATGGGAATTAACTTCTGAGGTCATCAGTCCCCTAGAACTTAGAACTAGTTAAACCTAACTAACCTAAGGACAACACACACATCCACGCCCGAGGCAGGATTCGAACCAGCGACCATAGCGGTCATGCGGTTCCAGACTGAAGCGCCTAGAACCACTCGGCCACTCTGGCCGGCAATCTATCCCAGGTATGTTCCATAGGGTTCATGTCTGGAGAACATGCTGGCAACTCTAGTCGAGCGATGTTGTCATCCTGAGGGAAATCATTCACAAGATGTGCGCGATGGGGGCGAGAATTGTCGTCCTTGAAGACGAATGTCTCGCAAATATGTTGCCCATATGGTTGCACTATCGGTTGGAGGATGACATTCACGTATTGTACAGTCGTAACAGCGCCTTCCATGACTACCAGCGGCGTACGTCGGCCCCACATAATGCCAACCCAAAACAGCAGGGAACCTGCACCTTGCTGCACTCGCTGGACAATGTGTCTAAGGCGTTCAGCCTGACCGGGTTGCTTTAAAACACGTCTCTGACGATTTTCTGGTTGAAGGCATATGTGACATTCATCGGTGAAGAGAACATGATGCCAGTCCTGGGCGGTCCATTGGGCATGTTGTTGGGCCCATCTGTACCACCCTGCATGGTGTCGTGGTTGCAAAGATGGAACTCGCCATGAAGTGATGTTGTGCATAATGCACCCTATTGCACACAGTTTGAATCATAACACGACGTCCTGTGACTGCACAAAAAGATTCACCATCGTGGCGTTGCTGTCAGGGTTCCTCTGAGCCATAATCTGTAGGTAGTGGTCATCCACTACAGTAGTAGGCCTTGGACGGGATGAGCGAGGCATGTCATCGACAGTTCCTGTCTCTCTATATCTCCTCCATGTCTGAACAACATCGCATTGGTTCACTGTGAGATGTCTGGACACATCCCTTGTTGAGTGTCCTTCCTGGCACAAAGCAACAATGAGGACGCAATCGAACCGCGGTATTGACCATCTAGGCATGGTTGAACTACAGACAACACGAGCCATGTACTTCCTTCCTGGTGGAATGACTGGAACTGATCGGCTGGCGGACCCCTCCATCTAATAGGCGCTGCTCTTGCATGGCTGTTTACATCTTCAGGCGGGTTTAACGACATCTATGAACAGTCAAAGAGACTGTGTCTGTGATACAATATCCACAGTCAGCGTCTATCTTCAGGAGTTCTGGGAACTGGGATGATGCAAAACTCTCTTTGATGTGTGTATATCAGAAGACGAGGACGTAGTAATATCTTATCGAGTTCACTGTCTGATGAATTTAGCGGGGTTTTTATAGTTTCCAGTTTTTTATTCTCTGTTGGATGGTACAAAATAACTGTGATAGGGAGAAGTTTTGGGTGACAGATGTGAATGGACACTGAGGGAAGCAGATCTGCTTTGGACTGGAGTACCTGTATGTTGTTTGAAGATGTACTGCAATGCAGTATCAAAATTCTTGTCCTCCTTCCAGTTCCCGTACTGTCTCTTTTTACTATGACCTTGTGTTTCAGGAGAAAGCTTAGTTTGGCGCTGGCCTAAAACGCTGTACACGGTTGGCAGAGCTGCAACATGTTTCATTTCCACCAAGAGGTCAAAAGACGGTCCTGTCGCATTAATTCAGCTTACCCTGTTTCTACACAGGTGATAGATATCGCACCCTCGTACTTCTGCTGAGTTCTGACTTAAATTGGACTGATCACATGCAGAAAGCTGCAGGGATGGCGGGGCAGAGCGTGAGGAACAGTTACAAGATGCATAGGGACTGTGTAAAACCGCTTTGGAGTTTTACTATAGAAGATAGGTTCCAAAAAGATGACTAGTTTGGAGATATGAGAGTGCCACGAATATGATTCACTGGTGGCTGTAATCATTAAAATCCATTTCCATAGTATTCCAAATCGCAGACAGCATTTCTTGAAGAAAACGGAACACCATAGCTCTTAAAAGCTGGTGTATATTTCTTGTGACCTCAATCAGGCATTGAATTTCTTTAAAGTGATTCATCGTATAGCACACAAACTACTGTCTGCGATCATTCTCAACCAACCATCACCCATAACCCAGTGAATTTATTGCAGAACCTCTGACGTGGCACTGTGACAGGATGCATTACAAATACTGGAGAAATATCTAGCAGAAGTATGAGGGAGCTGCAAATACTGGCTTCATACCAATGTTCCTTATCCAAGTCACTTTCTAAGTTCGGTGATTTTATTCTGAGGTTACACCACTGGCGACTTGAATCCGCACTTTCGGTCTGTTAATACACACCCCAGCGATCACCGTCTGTATTCAGTCACGAGGTATTTGTGTGGAGAACCACTTCGTTCAGAAGCAATACCATGTCTCGAGTTCTAAGGTTTGTGTAGTTTTTAACATGGATATCGTTACCGATACTTAACGTGCGCCAGCAGAACCAGGACCGCTTGTGACAGTAGCATAGTCGTTGCGATCGTTCCTGATTAAGAGTTGGTCGCTTATAAGACGATTATATTTCTGTTCCTGAGACACACTGGTACCACTCGCAAGGAAAACAAATGAGACATATCCATCCATCGAGGATTTTCACTCAATATTGTTTGGTATCACCAGCATGTTGGCGAAGTAATATCCTTAGTAGAGGATGTGTGATAGATTCGTCGAGATCAGCAGTCTTATAAAGTATGAGTGTATTCCGACATGTGCAAGAAAACTGTGTCCTGTCGTAAGGAACGTATGGATTTGATGTGGAAAACTACGACAGCTGTAAGGGAATGAAAGATTTTCTTTATGCAGGAAATTAAGTCCAGTCATAAGAATGCTACAGATATTTATATTTCCAGAGCCACAGCCGTCATGAGGAGGTATTTCCAATACTTCGCTTATTGTCGAATGTCATCAGATTGAGACTGCAATTGTAATATTTAATTATAAAGACCAGTGCAGTGCTAAAACATATTGCTGATTTCCTATGACAATTTTGTCTGGGGTACCGGAGTACACGATGCAGGGGTTGCTGGTCACCAGAACGATTGACATTTTCAGCCTACGGCGGGAGCCATCTGGACTGGAGAAGCCCTCTAGGCGGGTCAACAGCGAACTAACACTCAGTATGTGTTGGGCAGCCTTAGTGATCATGTGTGTTCTCTGTGGGAATTTGAGAAGATTCAACATAGGAATGTGTTTGCGCATGACCGTTATTCCCTCCCATGTAAATTGTCCGGTTGACTGCTACTGCACATTTCCTGTCACTATTTTGTTGAGATAACACCGATTGTGGTGTGTTGTGTGCATCTAGATGATGAAAGACCGCTGGAAGAGACATTTGCTGTTTCCCTAAACATGAGAAACGCCTTAGTTGACTTTGGAAAGTAGGATGATTTGGAATCTGTGTTCATGAGTGGAATTACCAGTTTCCTCTAATTTTCCGAGTTTTGTGGTAAACATCTTCGCAGACGAGATAAGATTCTAGTTACTCAGTTGTTTGCAGCATGTTCCACATCGCTGCACCTTGCTAAAGTATCTTGTTTCTAGAGCAATAATTTCCACTCTTTATCTCCGGAATTATATTGTGCAAGCGATGCTGCTATCTGCTTGATATCGAGAACTATCGCGTAAATGGTGTGATATTGTGGCAAACCGAGTGAAAATACGTGTGTTCTTGTAATCCCAGAGTATAGAGATGGGTGTGGAAACCATGGTAGCAAGCAAGCAAGCAAGCAGGTCAGGGCAGCGCAAGGAAGAGTAACGCCTTTGTGCGAAGGGAAACCAGCCCAGCCTTTGTACAACAGTTTGGAGAGTAACCGCTTTTCGTGAAAGACACTCATACTGCAATTTGGACCAGTGTGTTTGTAGGGGCAGTTGACTCATGGCTGTTGGCTGTGGTGGATGACCGACCGACCTCTCCGGAAATATCTAGTGCTGCGAAGATTATAAATGGTGCATATGCTTATGTTTGTTTTTTGAGATCTGTCTGTCTTTGCGGTATATTTACGAGTGTCTGGTGGTCGATAGCTATATGCTGGTTGCAGAAGTGATGATTTCGTATGGCGGAGGATACGAATTGTGTGTTTTCTACAGTGATATAGTATGTGGTGATATAGGATGGTTGGAGATCAGTTTCACACTAAAATATTCAAGCTCTCCACGGCAGTAGCAAAGCAGTATAATTGAGGAAGTATCTTTGGCAGTAGTCTCCGTATTTCATGATCTGTAGATCACTTTTGCAAGGTTTAACTGTCAGTGCAGTATGACTGCTGTGTGTTTTTCCTTTTCGATCAGTACAAAATAGTTTTTCCACTGAAAGTCTCGTCTGCAGAAAATGGCGGTCAGTGCTCCTACACTGGCGGCGGCGGCGGCGGCGGCGGCAGCAGCAGTAGTAGTTTGGTGGGGAAATGCAGCAAGAACCAATCAAATCCTTCATTACAAGACATCCTTTGTGTGGGGCATAGGAAGCTCTACATACTGGTTCAAACAAGATGGGGGCAAGGTATCTATGGAAAGTTCTGTGACTTCTGAGAGGAACATGATGTTTTTTTTGTTAGTGTTCAGATACACATCCAAGCAGACCATCCACCTCTGGCGTTACACCACTTCTCGGTCATGTCACGCTTTGTCAGCGTTGTGAGATGTCACACATACAAATATCGGAGGCAAGTGTGTGCCTCAACCACACTACCGCTGTTTGTAATGAATCACTGCGGAGTCCTATAATAAAGGAATTTGAAAGGCTCAAAACAAGGCTACTGACTACAGTCCTACTTCACAGCAGACACACAGCCAACATGCATCCCTATTAGCGAACTGCGGACGTGGCGATGCCAGTGGGAGAGGGAAGGAGCAAGTTTAATGCCCTGCATCGGCTCCTAGGCAATCAGTTAATCAGCGCACCAGAAGACTGCAATGTTGTTGGTTGCCAAAATAATGTTCCTGTTAGCCACTAACATAATGCCACCCACCAGTGAACTATTTTGTCATGAATTATGCTGGGAGTAGTTGAAAAATCATAGTTACAATTAAAAAGATGTTACATGCTGTTATGCTGTGGTCGAAGGGATTTCATATTAGAAAAGAACGTTTCGTCTCCATCTGCAGTGGACATATTCAAGGGGGATAGTATCTTCTTTGAATGTCGGATTCACACCCGGCTCGCTACTGACTGCAGCAAAATTCCGCTTCTGCGCGCTTTCGCGCAGTGGCGCGACGTCAGATGTTTTGGTTCTAAAATGAAGTCCATTCGACCACGGCATAACAGCCAGGAACATTATATTAATTGTGACATTTTCGGTCACGAAAGTTTACGTTTTACAATTGGAATCGTAGTTGTCAGCGTGTCGTTGAACGAGAAATACTTAAAGGTGAACGAAGGTTGCTGAAATGCTAAGCTGACATTTATTGTTCTACGACAGCGACTGCCAAGAATTTGGCACGCAAGAAGTGCTGTTGCTCATGCGTCATAGCTCTTGCCTGTCTGCATACTTACTCCACCACCACGCCACCCTTTCTGAAGAGGGAAAGGGGGGGTATGGGACTGCGAAAGCACTGCATTTAAAAGGCAGTGCATTCACGTTGCAGATGATTTGATTTCATATTTCTCAACAACGTAAATCACAAAACAAATTTTCTGCATTATTCAGTTATTTTCGGCAGGCTGAAGGCATAATTTTTATCTGGTACAAACTGTACAATTAGGGAGAATGGGATGGCCAAGGCAGTTAAGGCGACTGCTCCCATGAAGTGGAAAATCCGGGTTCGTACCAAGAATGACAGTTCATGGTATATTAAATGGTGGTAATTGTCGACATCTACACTCTTCGTCAATTGAATTTGAGTTCCAGTTTTTGCAGACGAAAAATCTGGTCAAATGCATAGCTGCAGCATACCAAAACAATTAAAGTGGTTTACAAAATTTTAGAACCCGAGAATGCAGGTAGCTTTTTTTTTACTCACACAACCCTCTAGCCACAGGCATTTTAAAGTGTGTCTTCATAAGCTCTGTAGTGCAGATGTCTTTAAAAAAATGTATACAGAGGGTGTCCCAGAAATGTTGCAACAAACTTCAAGTGTCTTTAGCGGTTGTAGGGATTGTAGAGGGTGTCTCGATGAACATACGAAGATAGGAACCTGTGTCCAGAAACGTCATCCAACGATGATGTCTCTTGGGGGCTCACAATTCTCCGGTGAATTCGTGCTTGGTTACCTCTGGGCCCCAGCCTTTGCAGCACCAGTTCCCTTTCTGTGCTGCATATCTGTTCTCCTGCCACCCTTCTTCCCATCCCTTGGGAAACATGTCTTGGGTAATTTCGGGAATGCTTTCTAAAGTTTCGGTAGCCCAGCATCTGAATAGTCCCTCGTCTGCCTTCGTCTCCCCCCCTTCCTCCAGTTCGGCGTTTGTGGTTTCTCTTTGTTTCTTCTTTCTCTCTGTTCGCTCCTGAAGGCCAGCCCACGCGTCATACACTTGACATGTAACAGCTGAATGGGTAACGCGTTATTACCACCTCCAGGTCGACAAGTAGGGTTCATATATATACCCACTAGTACTGGCCAGGCCCAGGGAGGGGTGATTGCCTGATCCGTTACCTTCTCAAAAGCCAGTTGGTCCTGCTGTCTGAAGTTTGGGGTGTGTTATCTGATGTGGGTGAGCCAGCCCTCCCCCTCCCCCCCCCCCTTCCCCGCTATCCCTTGAGTCGCTCCCCCATCAGAAGGAGTGAGCCATTGGAGGTACTGGCAATCATGGCGCATTTTGTTTGCAATGACCCAATCCTCTCCATCTCAGTCTATGTCTACTAAATAAATATTAACGAAATAAGGCTAAAGATTTATCGACTCTCCCAGCTGCACATTGGCCCCTGCACTTTGCTTCTGGAGACCAATTGTAATATTTGAGCCCAGCAACTGCCAACAACTTCACTCCTCGACAGTTATCCTGTTCATACTGAGGCCCAACGTATGCTGAAATCTTTGCATAGTGTTACTTACTCTCAGCTGCTTGATGGTCTGAACAAGGGGGAAATCGAACATTTTCTCTGTGACCACGGCATCACTGTGGTCCATTGGGTAATGAAAAACGTTGACGCAAACTTAATGACTACAAGCAATCTCTTTCTCACATTTGATTGAGTATTGCTTCAGTCGAAGATTAAGTTCAAAATGTTCAAATTTGTGTGAAATCTTATGGGACTTAACTGCTAAGGTCATCAGTCCCTATGCTTACACACTACTTCACCTAAATTATTCCAAGGAGACACACACACACACACACACACACACACACACACACACACACACACACACACACACACACACACACCGGTGCCCGAGGGAGAACTCGAACCTCCGCTGGGACCAGCCGAAGATTAAGGCAGGCTGTGAAGTCATCATGGTGTGACTGCAAATTCCAAAACCAATTGGTTACTACCAGTGTCAACGTTATAACCACAGTCGTGTGTCCTGTCAAAACATGGCCAAATGCGTTACTTGTGGTAGATATGCTCATGAGGGCAATTGCCTGCATCATTCTCCACGCTGTATCAGTTGTAATGATGTCCATGCTGCCTCATTCCGTGAGTGTCCAGTGTATCTCGATGAGTGGGCCATCCAGGAGATCCTGGTGAGGGAGAAAGTTCTGTACCCAGTCACTCGCAAACTGCTGACTAGTCGAAAGCTCTGCATTTTACCATCTGACATTTACAGTACTGTTCTTGCTATTCCTCACTCCACAAAGGACATGGCCACGCAGTCTTGCTACCTCCAAATCAGTACTGCAGCTGTGATATCGTCCAGTAGCATGGTGGCATCACAGTCTCCTTCACCTACAACTGTGCAACAAGCAACTAAATCTTTGCCGCAGCAGCGAAATCACCTGCTACACAGGCCAGAAAGGACGAAAAGAACACTCCCGTGAAGATTTTTTAAGGCCTTTGGGCCAACAAACGACTGAGTCTTCGTCTGCCAACAGCAAAGACCCTAATAAATCGAACAAAAGCAAATGTTCTCCTCCTTCCGTGACTTGGAGATCCTCTTAAATGATGTTACCGCATGATACCCTCACTTGGCCAACCTTCATTTCCCCAATGTGCACTGCCTACCATTTTTGCACTGAAGTCTGCAGGCTGACCCAGGGAGAATGCAGACACCTCTGTAGATCTCGTGGAACAGGGTTCTGCAACCTCTGCGCCCTGTAGCAGTAAGTTTTTGAAGGAAGGCACTCGAGAGCTGCCAAGGTGACTACCCTATATTTGTTCCTCCTCCCCATTCCCAATTATAACTTTTCTCCGATGGAACATTCATGGCATTAATCCAACCAGGAGGAATTATTGACTCTCTTGGAATCGCAGCATCGAGTTGTTTTCTGCCTCCAAGTAACTGTTACATCCTCGTGACAGCTTTGATCTCTCGCATTTTCTTCTGGTCTGCTTTAACCTTCCTCTTGATGATGGCACTCCATCTCATGACGGAGTGATGCTGCTGATTCGGAATGATGTCCATAGTCTAACAATCTCACTGAACACCCAGCTGCAAGCTGTTGCAGTCTGCATTTTCCTTCCTCATATCACCTTTTCTCTTTATAATATCTACATCCCTTCATTTGCTATTGCAAGGACAGACTAGCTCCAGCTTACTGGTCAGCTTCCTCATCCCTTTTTATTGCTTGGTAACTGAAACACCCACCATCTCCTTTGGGGCTCTTTGATAGCCTGTCAGCAAAGTCCGCTCGTGGCTAGGCTGACCACCTCAGTCAACTCTATCTCATGTGTCTTAACACTGGGTCACCCACGTTCCACTCAGACTCCATGCACACATATTCCCATTTGGAGCTCTTGCTCTTCATTGCTCAACTTGTTCATTATTTCGATTGGTCCATTCTCTCTGACATGTACCAAAGTGACCATTTCCCATGCACTTTCCATTTGCTGGCTCGTACCCCACCTTTGTCTAAACCCAACTAGTAGCTTTCTGAGGCCAACTGGAGGCGTTACTCCTCCCTGGCGACATTCGAAGAAAACATTTCAGCAGTTGTGATTTGTCCAGTTTCTCCAGTTGTGATGATCCTTACTGCCACAGAATGTTCCATACCTTGCACTTCCTCTTTACCGCACCAGGTCCCGATCCACTAGTCATACCTGTACCTAAGCCTGCTAAGGATAAACACCTTTCTTCTAACTACCACCCTATTTCTCTCACGACTTGCGTTTGTAAGGTGATGGAACATATGATCCATTGCTTCCTGGTATAGTGGCTTGAGTAGCAATCTTCTAACCACTGCACAATGTGGATTTTGTGTGCACTGTTCTGCAGTTGACCATCTCGTCACTTTGTCAACTTGTGTTGTGAACGGTTTTCTGCGGAAATACCAGACTCTGGTCTTTTTATTACCTCAGAAAGCTTATGAAGCCTGCTGGATGACCAATATCCTCCATAGTCTGTACATGTGGGGCTTCAGAGGCCTTCTGCCCAATTTCTTTCAGAAATTTTTTAAAGACCAGGTTTTCAGGGTATGTGTGGGTTTGGACTTGTCAGACACCTTTCTACAGGGGAACAGGCTGCCTCAAGGGTCTGTCCTGAGCATCATCCTCTTTGTTATAGCCATTAACCTTATTATTGACTGTCTCCCACCAGAAATCTCTGGTCCTCTTTTCGTCGACGGCTTTTCTATCGTTTGCGCTTCTCCCTGGACTTGTCTTCTTGAGCGGCGTCTTCAGCGATGTCTCCATCGTCTTTACTCGTGCAGCATCAACAACGGCTTGCACTTTTCCACTGATAAAACCATTTGTATGAACTTTTGGCGGTGCAATGGATTTCTTCCTTCGTCTTTATATCTTGGGCCGATTGTTCTTCTGATCGCTGAAACTACGAAATTTCATGCTTGATAGGAAACTTTCTTGGTCCACCCACGTGTCATACCTGTCTGCACACTGTACCCAATTCCCTCAATGTCCTACATGTCTTAAGTGGTCCTTCCTAGGAAGTGGATCGGACCACCCTCCTCCATTTATACCGATCGCTTGTCCGTTTGAAACTAGACTATGGGTGTTTCGTTTATTAATTTACACTTTCATCCATATTACACCATCTTAACAGAATCCACTGGCATGAAATACGTTTGGCCACCGGCGCCTTTAACACTAGCCCAGTTGCAATTCTGAGTGCAAATTGTGCCGAACTGCTACTGTCATACTGGTGTGATGTTCTCCTCAGCAAATACGCCCGCCATTTGCCTTCCATGCATGCGGCCACCCATATTATGCCTCCTTTTTCCGTGACTCCCTTGACCGCCAATATAGGGTGCGCCCTTCTTCTGTAACCTCTCGGAATTTGCTTTCGGCAACTGCTCCGCCAGTTTGACGTCACGCTACCTGCCACATTCCCATTGGGTGTGAACCCTTCACTGCCTTAGCTTCGTGCAGTGGCCCATGTTAATTTTGGACTTCAATTGCTTCCCAAGGACATTACTCTCACGAAGTAGGCGAGTGTCAGCAATATGTCTCGTGGTCTTATCGTGGCGTGTTTATCTTCTGCCATTAGGTCCGATGATAGAAATGCCACTTGCACGCTTAGAGTAGCAGATTGACGGTGACCAGCTTTAAACAGAACTTGATTAATTTTCATACACATTTATTAAAATAATAAAAAGGATAAACATTACGTAACTTGACTCCGGATTCTATTTACAATTCACAATCTGAAGTTCCTTTGGTCTTGGTACGTTAATCTTATTCTCACATATCTCTGATACTTGACAAAGTGTCTATACATTTATCTTCATGGCTATGTACAGGAATATGATAATCTTATTAGGTGCAGACTGAAACTTGGCTATAGGCTGGTACAGACTAATGCAGACTGGTGCAGACAAATGCAGACTCACTAATCGGAGGCCTGTACACTCCTTATAATACCTCGCGCGTTCAGGTATCACTGCGCAAGTGTGATCCGCAAGGAGAGAAGGTTCTACGTTAGCAGCAATCTCATTGGCTGCGTTACATATTAATACGCGGATAGGCGGAAGCAGAATTTGGTCCATCTCTAAGGCAGCGCCATCTCGTAGTGCAGAGACGGACGAGCGCTGCGCCTGTGCTGTTGTGCTTAGCGGGGCGCGCTCTAGTGGGAAAGTTGTGTACGTGCTGACTACACGGAACTATGTATAAAACACTCAGCCTGCTAGCTCTTCTGTTCCTTTGGACGATCTCTGTGTTGAAGTCTGTCGGCAAGTGGTGTCGCTTTGGCATGACCACTGATCTTCTCTTCACAGGAATAAGCTGTGGGCAATTAAACCTCTCCCAATGGCTTTGCCAACTTACTCTCAGCCCTCTCTTGGCAAGCAGATCATTTTAGCTGGGTTGTGTATTTGACAGCTTCTTCTTAGCCACCACCATTTGTTAAGTGGTGTTCCACCACCACTTTGTGCCCATTGTCATCGACTTTTGACGGTTCGCCATATCCTGACCGAAAGCCCTCTTTTTATCTACTTACATTGTAGTGTACGTTTGCTGCCTGAATTACCGGCCGTTTTAGCTAACGACACGCGGGCTGTCGACCGCGTTTTGTTTTTACCCCTTCGTAGCAGTATGGCGAAGGACATTTAATTTTGGGTTAGAGCTCCCTTCTCTCTCTCTCTCTCTCTCTCTCTCTCTCTCTCTCTCTCTCTCTCTCTCTCTCTCTCTCTGGGTTATTTTGTGGACGTTTGTTCAAGGTGAAGTCGTTGTTTTTAGCTCTTTCCTTCCGCTGATTGGGCTTAAGTATAGTCTCTTTTAACTTCTTTTTCTTATTGGTGTTCTAAGGCTCTGACATGGGCGCTTATGACCTGAGTTGTTTTTGCGCCCTAAAACAAAAAAAGAGAAAATACTAGACCAGTCTATGCAGCAGCTAGTACCATCATGATCACTGTCGATCGTGGCAATAAATCGAGATCACTTAATAACCAAGTTGCGAGACGTTCCGCCAATGGTCTTCAGTGTACAAAGTCATGTCTGCTGCCGAAGGCATGGCCTATTGGTAGGCGCCGGCGCCTATAACTTCGACGCTCCATAGAGTCGTTGGATGACATTTCGGGACAAGAGTTCTTATCCTCGATTTGTTCCTCAAGACATCCTCTACAACCCTTCGAAGTTTGTTGCAACATTCCTGGGTCACTCTGTAGTATTTATCTGGTTTTGCTCAAACTGCAGGTGTACCATGTATAAGCTTTGTGCTGTAGTCAGCGAACTACCATTTCCTATCCAACAGTAGCTCCTAATCATACATCATGTCTCAAGACACCCTACGAGGTATGCTGACGCAGTGATTAGCACACTTAACGTGCATTCAGAAACATCATGGTTCTAATGTGTGTAAGGCATATGCCAAGATGATTCTTCCAAAACGGCATGGCAGACATTCTTCCCCATCCTTCCATAACCAGTGCTTCTGCCCCGTCGCTGATGAACTTGTTGCTGACAGGGCGTTAAACTCAGGTCATCCATCCATCCATCAAGAGACTATCCACATCTTAAACACTCTCCAGCGTGCACCATCATAGCTAACCAACCAGCTAAGTAACTATTCCTGGATTGCCCACCAGCCAGGAAGCCAGTTGTCGTGGTCAGAAAGGCGTTTATTGTATTTGCGATTGCATTATGTGGCAGCTAAGTGAATTCTAAAGTGGGCAAACTGTTGGTGTCGTATGGTAGGTGCTTCCATAACCAAGGCAGCGAAATGTTTGGTGTCAAGAGGCACCTCACTATAGATTTACACTGCATACGGGGTAAGCAGAAATACATCAGCTGCTAAGTCGAAGTGAACGAAAGTGTGTAGCGAGTGATCATGATGGACGTCCATTGAAGAGGATTGTGACAAAAAATAAAGATGACAGTTACAAAAGTCAATGCAGAACTGAATCTCGCACTCGCAAACCCTGTCAGCACCAAAGCAACATGAAGAGAGCTCCATAAGCGTGGTATTTTAGGACGAGCTGGAATTCCAAAACAACTCATCAGTGATGAGTGTGTCTGTAAGAGGTAATCATGCTGTGGAAGCTACCAAACTTGGACTGTGGAATAATGGGAGAAAGTCATCTGCTCACACGAGTCTTACTTCCCAGTGTTCCCAACTTATGACAAAGATTACGTTACATTCCAAGACTGGAACATGGTGTGAGTATGGTAGTGATATGGACAGCCATATCGTGGTATTCCACGGGCACCACGGTTACACTGCAAGGTCGCGTTACTGCTTATGATTATGCAACCATTTTACTTGATCAGGTCCATCCCATGGTACAATGGGAGTTCTGCGATAATGGTGCTGTTTTCAAACGCAACAGGGCCCCTATTCACACTGCTTGCATCACCCAGGACTGGTTTTTTTGGCATGAGAATGAATTTTGATATCTCTTCTGGTCGTCAGTCACTAGATCTGTCATTGAGGCTTTGTGGTCTACTTTGCAGAGAAAGGTGCATGATCGCTATTCACTTACATCTTCATTACCTGAAACAGTCACTATTTTGCAGAAAGAATGATATAAGATTCCCTTCACACAGGACCTGTATTTACCAACTTTTAGAGGACTAGAAGCTGTTTCGACTGCAACAGTTTTCCTACATCATATTAGACATCGTAATGTGTTGTGATTGCAGGGTTTCCATATTTTTTTTGCCACCTGGTGTACCTGGTTTCCTGCCCCCTTTGGGTCTGGGGGTTAGATTAGACCTGAGACATTCCTTCCTGTCGTAAGAGACGACTTAAAGGAGTCTCCCACGTTTCAGCCTTTATGTGATGGTCCCCTGTGGGGTTTGACCTCCATATTTCAAAATATTCCCGGAGAGCGAGCGAACTGGGGAAGGGCGCCTTACATGGTGCATCGTGTCCATTGTCCACTGTGACCTTTTGCTTCCTACATTGGCGTGGATCTGCACTTCCGCTCATTTTCCAGCTGTTGGGCGAGGTCACTCTCCATCCACTGTGTAGTATCGTTTTTTGCGCTGATGATGGTAATGCACTAGTTTGCATTTGATATCCAGCGTGACAGCCAATCTCTTGTGGTGGGGTCACCATGTACCCTGTTGGTTGTAGCCCCCCTGACCACACAGGGATCGCTCTGCTGATGCCTGCGTTGTTAACTCCCCATGTGTGCCAAGAGGTAGATGCCCATCCCCGTGGCATCGGGACTCCAGTCAATGGCCGTTCTGCCAGGTGGCCTTTGCTGCAGCTGGGTGGCGCCTGTGGGGAGGGCCCCTAGTCGGAGTGGGTGGCATCAGGGTGGATGACACACGATGAAGCACAGTACATCATCTCTTGTTGGTGGTCAAATACCAGCAGTCCCTAAGTGTTCACGGACTCAATTCAATGCACAGAAGTACGACCCCAAATCGTTCCCCCCTGGCCACATCATGGGAGGAACTTCTGACTAATGACAGCAGCGGCTCTTATTCGCCCCCCTCCAGTACTGGTGTTGCTGAACGTCGCCTACAGGGAGCCATCCACAAGGCTCTAGCCCATAGCTTCCAGTTTTCTGCCATGAAGACATGTCATGCGTTCCTGTAGGCGTCGTACCGTTCATCCGGAACCAGACCTTTACAATATTGACGATCCCCCGACTGTAGTGGAGAAATATCGATTCTTAGGTCTGGTTTTCGACGCTCGTTTGACTTGTCTTCAACTTCGTCAGCTGAAACTGAAGTGTTGGCAGCACCTCAGTGCTCTCCACGCCTGAGCAACACCATCTGGGGTGCAGATCGCTCCACGCTGCTCCAGCTCTACAAAGCCCTTGTTCAATTCCGCCTTGATTATGACAGTGTGATTTATGGTTCTGCGGCGTCCTCAGCGTTGCGTTTGCTCGACCCATTGCACTATTGCAGAGTTTGACTATCGACAGTTACCTATTAGGACGATTCCAGTGACAAGCGTACTGGTGGAAGCTGGAGTCCCTCCATTGAAGATCAGACGTGCACAACTGCTCGCCAGTTACGTTGCACACATTCATAGCGCTCCTGAACATCCTAATTATCGTCTTATTTTCCCAACCACGGCGGTTCACGTCCTGCATAGGCGGCCCATGTCAGGGCTAACGATTGCGGTTCGTGTGCGATCGCTTCTGTCCGAACTGGAGTCCTTCCCTTCACTACCTCTCCTTGAAGTTCATTCACATACACCTCTGTGGTGTAGCTGCAGGCCGAAGCTTCGCCTGGACCTGTTGGAGGGCCCTAAGTACTCCGTTAACCGTATGGCTCTGCCCTGTCACGTCCTCTTGATTCTTGAAGTGTTCCGGGGCTCTGAAGTGGTTTACACCAACAATGGCTCATGGTAATGTTAGCTTCGCCTTTGTCCACAGAGGTTATTTTGAACAGCATTCCGTGATGTTGGTTGCAGTGTATTCATTGCAGAGCTGGTGGACACATCTTGTGCACTTCAGTGTATGCGTTCATGCACGGAGGAATCGTTTCTTCTGTGTACTGACTCCTTGAGCAGCTTACAAGCTATCGACCGATGCTACCCTCGCCATCCTTTGGTGGCATCCATTCGGGAGTCCATCTATGCCCTAGACTGATCGCGTCGTTCAGCTGTCTTTGTGTGAACCTCAGGACACGTTGGCATCCCAGGCAACGAAGTTACTGACAGGGTGGCGAAACAGGCTACGCGGAAACCACTTCTGGAGATAGGCATCTCTGTACCTGACCTGCGTTCTGACTTACACTGCAGGATTTTTCGGCTTTGGGAGATGGCATGGCATTACAGTACACACAACAAACTTCATGTCATTAAGGAGACTATGAATGTGTGGAAGTCTTCCATGCAGACCTCTCGCAGTGATCAGTTGCCCTCTGCCAGCTCCACACTGGCCACGCTTGGGCGACCCACAATTACCTCTTACGCCGTGAAGACCCACCTCAGTGTCGGTGCAGTGCCCTGTTGACAGTGGCCCATAATCTGGTCCACTGTCCCACTTTGACTGCCCATCGACAAAATCTTGGGTTACTGGACTCGTTGCCGCTCATTTATCTGACAACGTCTCTTTGGCTTATTTATTTAGATTTTATTCGTGAGGGTGGGTTTTTCCTTTGTTTTACCACATGTCCTTTGTCCCTCTGTGTCCTCCACCCTAATTCTATTAGGGTGGAGGTTTTGATGTGTTGTAGAGTGGCTGGCTTTAATTTCTTATTCTCGTGGTCAGCCAGCAATTGTAATCTGCTTTCTTGTTTTACACTCTTCTTTTCCTAGCGTCTCTGTTGTTTTATTGTCCTGTTTTGTTCCTTTTAGTGTTTGTTGCCTTTCCTTCGTTCTTGTGGTTTTTCCTTTCTCTCCGTTTTGTGTTATACATATTGTCTGTTTTATTCTCACACTTGGGGCACTGTTTTATTAGGAACAAGGGACCGATGACGTCATAGTTTGGTCCCTTCCCTTCCTCTCTTAAACCAACCAACCAATCTTCGCCCAGTACCTTGTATGTTCGATAGCTGATGGTGAATCTTTCATGACAATGAAGCCTCAGTTTTTGTTGAGCCTTTAGAGGACAATTTTGGGGAGGTGTAGGGCTTGTCCAAAATGAGATCTGGGTCAGTCTTGATCAAAACAGCATCCTCTGCCCAGTCACGGGCGTTACTCGCTTGTGGCAAGCTGGGGGATGTTTCTGTAACCATCAAGCCCCTCAAGGGCTTAAATATGGTCCAGGATATTATATTTAACAGGGACATTCTTTTCCAGTTTGACGATGAGTGCCGTGCCAATTTAGAGCGGCGAGGTTCGTTGTGGCCACTGGTGTCCAAGGGATAGTCTGGTTGCCACCAGTGCCTTTATCTTGGCCTTAGTGTGATACATTACCAAGGTTGGCTTCTACCAGTTTTTCCATTCTTCTGTAAAGGACTTGTCTCAGTATTTTGCAGCCATGATTTATTAAATTGATGTTGTTGTTGATAATAACGTCAGTTTCTTTGAAATTAGAATTATTATATTCTTTTTGAAGTCTGATGGTATTTCACCTGTCTCATACATCTTGCTTACCAGATGCAAGAGTTTTGTCATGGCTGGCTCTCCCAAGGCTATCGGTAGCTCTACTGGATTGTTGTCCACTCCGTGGGCCTTGTTTAACCTGAAGTCCTTCAGTGCTTTGTCAAATTCTTCATGCAGTATCATATCTCCCTAGTTGCCTTCATCTGCCCCTCCCCCCTTCCATTTCTATAATACTGCCCTCAAGTACATCTCCCTTGTGTAGACCCTCTACATACACAACTTCCACCTATCTCCTTTCTCTTCTTTGCGTAGGACTGGTTTTTCATCTGAACTCTTGACATTTATAGAGGTAGTCCAATTTTGTCCAAAGGTCTCTTTAATTTTCCTGTAGATTAGATTAGATTAGTACTTGTTCCATAGATCATGAATACGACACTTCGTAATGATGAGGAACGTGTCAGGTTAATAAAAGTTGTATATACAAGATATTACATTAGACAAGATATTACATTAGACAAAATATTACATGACACTAAATAATTTTTAATTTTTTTTGGAGGTTGGGAAATTACCCACTTACTATATCCAAAAATTCATCTAATGAGTAGAAGGAGTTGCCATTAAGAAATTCTTTTAATTTCCTTTTAAATGCTATATGGCTATCTGTCAGACTTTTGATGCTATTAGGTAAGTGACCAAAGACTTTTGTGGCAGCATAATTTACCCCCTTCTGAGCCAAAGTTAGATTTAACCTTGAGTAGTGATCATCCTTTCTCTTAGTGTTGTAGCCATGTATACTGCTATTACTACTGAATTCGTTCAGATTGTTAATAACAAATTTCATAAGTGAATATATATATATATTGTGAGGCTACAGTGAAGATTTCTAGCTCTTTAAATAAGTGTCTGCAGGACGATCTTGGATGAGCTCCAACAATTATTCTGATTACACGCTTTTGTGCAATGAACACTCTTTTACTCAATGATGAGTTACCCCAGAATATGATGCCATACTAAAACCGAGAATGAAAATAGGCGTGGTAATTTAATTTACTCAGATGTATATCGCCAATAGCCCTAATGCAATGACCCTAATAGCATAAGTAGATGAACTCAACGTTTCAGCAGATCCTCAGTGTGTTTTTTCCAGTTCAACCGCTCATCAATGCATACACCTAGAAATTTTGAATATTCTACCTTAGCTACCGCTTTCTGATCGAAGTCTATATTTATTAATGGGGCCATTCCATTTACTGTGTGGAACTGTATATACTGTTTTGTCAAAGTAGGCAGTGTCTATCATACCCCCAGTGATATGTCTCTACATCCTTACATTTGCCCTCTAGCCATCCTTGCTTAGCCATTTTGCACTTCCTGTCGACCTCATTTTTCAGACAGTTGTTTAGTTTTACCTGCTTCATTTATTACATTTTTGTATTTCCTCCTTTCACCAATTAAATTCAGTATCTTTTCCACTACCTAAGCCCCCCTGCGGGTGCGGGGGTTAGAATAGGCCGAGGTATTCCTGCCTGGCGTACGAGGTGACTGAAAGGAGTTTCACAAGTTTTGGCCTTCATGTGATGGTCCCCTGTAGGGTTTGGCCTCCATTCTTCAAAATTTTCCCGAAGAGTGACCCAATTGGGTAAGGGCGCCTTACAAGGTGCATTGTGTCCATCGTTCATCGAGATCTTCAGCCCACTTTCTCCTCATCGCATTGCAGTCCTGCCCATTCTCCATCTCTTGGGCGAGGACACCTTCCTGGGTGCATTGTCGACCATGCACTATGCAGTGTTGCTTTCTGCGTCGACGAAGAACATGGACTACTTGAACCTGATATCCAGCACGGTCGCCAGTCCTTTGTGGTGGGGCTACCATGTACCCTTCTGGTTGTAGCCCCCAGACCACACAGGGATCACTCTTCTGATGCCTGTGTCATTAACTCCCCATGTATGCCAAGAGGTAGATGACAATCCCCCTGGGGCATCGAGACTCCTACCAATGGCCATCCTGCCAGGTGGCCTTTGCTGCTTCTGGATGGCGCCCATGGGGAGGGCCCCTGGTCAGAGTGGGTGACATCAGGGCGGATGACACGTGATAAAGTGTAGTCCATCATCTCTTGCTGGTGATGAAATACAAGCAGTCTGTAAGTGATCCTGAGCTCAATTCAACAAATAGAAGTACGACCCCAAATCGTTCCCCTCCCTGGCCACACTGTGGGAGGAACGTCAGGCTAAGGATGGTAGCAGATCTTATTCACCCCGGTACCTTGTATGTTAGAGAGCTGATGGGGAATTAGGGGACACGTTTGGGGAGGTTGAGGGCTTTTCCAAAATGAGATCTGGGTAAGTCTTGATCAAAACTGCATCCTCTGCCCAGTCACAGGAGTTACTTGCTTGTGACAAGCTGGGGGATGTTTCTGCAACAAAAAGAGCTTAAATATGGTCCTGGGTATTATATTTCACAGAGACCTCCTTTTGCAGTCCGACGATGAGCTGCGCGCCAATTTAGATTGGCGAGGTGTAAATTTCATCCGGCATCTCCACCGGGGCCGGCTGGAGTGGCCAAGCGGTTCTAGGCGCTTCAGTCTGGAACCGCATGACCGCCACAGTCGCAGATTTCAATCCTGCCTAAGGCATGGATGTGTGTAATGACCTTAGGTTAGTTAGGTTTAAGTAGTTCTAAGTTCTAGGGGACTGATGACCTCAGATGTTCAGTCCCGTAGTGCTCAGAGCCACTTGTCCACCAGGGTCTGAAGAATAATCAGGTTGCCACTGGTGCCTTCATCTTTGCCTTTGAAGGTGGTACATTGCCCAAGAAGGTCAAGGTGATGGTCTACCAGTGTGATGTAAAGCCCTACATCCCTCCCACAATGTGGTGCTTTAGGTGCTGGATGTTGGCCCATTTGTCTTCCTGCTGTACTTCCAGCATCACATGCTGAGATTGTGGATGCCCATCACATCCCAATATTGCATGTGCCCCGCCTCCCATATGTGTCAACTGGAGAGAGCACCATTCGCCTTGCTTGCCTGAATGCAGTATTCTCCAGAAAGAAAGGAAAATCATGGAGTACAAGACCCTGGACAGACTGACCTACACTGAAGCTAAGAGAAAATTTAAACGCCTGCACCTGTGCGTATGACATCTTACGCTGCCGCTACCACAGTTCTGTCACCATCAGCTCCACCAACCCGGGGCACCTCTCAGAGCTGGATGACTGCACCTGCCACCTTGATGGTGGTGGGGGTGGGGGAGGGAGCAGCATTTCCCTCATCGTTGCTCCTGCACCACCTACTTTGGGAACAATACCCCCCCAACCATCAGGGACGTCTGTCCCTACTTCTAAGCCAGAGAAGCGTAAGTTTTCGGCTTCTCTCGGTAGGGAGGGGTCCCTTGGGTCACCCCCTTCCCAGGTTTCTGCTAGGGGGAAAGACGACACCTGCCAGTGGCTAAAAAAGCCCAAAAGTAGCTGGTTGTACAGCTTCACGCTCATCCTCAGTCCTGGAGACTGAGCCCCTCAGTCCTGGGGACTGAGCCAGTGAAGTCCTCCCAGCCAGGGAAACCCAAGGAGCAGTGAGATAAATCCAAAAAGAAAACCCCTAAGAGCAAGGAAACTGCAGTGGCACCCACACCACAGCTACCTACAAGCTCTGTGGCTGAGGATGGGGTGGAGATTTTGGCGTCCGCTGAGGACCTAGATAATCCTCAGACATAGATATACACTGCTCAGGCTATAAATCGGTGGCAGCAGGTGACTCAGGCATAAACTGCCTCATTGAATATTCTATGCCTTCCAAGTCTCACGATGTCGTCCTCCAGTGGAATTGCGGTGGCTTTTTCCACCGCCTGGTTGAGCTATGGCAACTGTTAAGCTTTACATCTGCTATCTGCTATCTGCAATGCCTTCCAGGAAACCTGGTTCCCAACAATGCGAACCCCTGCTCCACAGCTACAAGGGGTATTAGAGGACGACACAGGAAATAATTGTCTGCAATGTGTGTCTTCCTCCAGATGCTGCAGTACCCCTGAACATATTAGCTGCACTGATTGATCAACTCCCTAAACCTTTCCTACTTCTGGCAGATTTTAATGCCCATAACCCCTTGTGGGGTGGTACCATGCTTACTGGCCGAGGCAGAGATGTCGAAACTTTACTGTCGCAATTCGACCTCTGCCTCTTAAATACTGGGGCCGCTACACATTTCAGTGTGGCTCATGGTAGTTATTCGGCCATTGATTTATCAATTTGCAGCCCAGGACTTCCCCAATCTATCCACTGGAGATCACATGACGACCTGCGTGGTAGTGACCACTTCTACATCTTCCTGTCACTGCCCCAGTGTCAGGCACACGGACGCTTGCACAGATGGGCTTTGAAGAAGGTGTACTAGGGAACTTTCACCTCTGCTGTCACCGCCGCTTGCACAGATGGGCTTTGAAGAAGGTGTACTAGGGAACTTTCACCTCTGCTGTCACCGCCGAATCTCACCCACACGGTAACATCGATATGATGATTGAGCAGGTGACTACAACAATCGTTTCTGTGGCAGAGAACACGATCCTCGCTCTTCAGGGTACCCCCGACGAAAGGCAGTGCCTTGGTGGTCGCTGAAGCAATTAAGGATGGTCGGCGAGCTGTACAGCGGCACCCTTCCCTGGAGCACCTCATAGCCTTCACACACGCCCCCCCCCCCCCCCCCCCAGCCTTTGGCACACTCAAATAGCAGCTAGAAGGGAACGTCCCCTCATTCACTACACGCTGCAGTGAATCCTATAATGCCCCACTTACAGAGTGGGAGCTCCTCTGTGTCCTTGCACATTGCCCCCGACACAGCTCCTGGGCCTAATCACATCCACAGCCAGATGATTAAACATCTCTCATCTGTCACTGGCTCTGGTGCGATGGCGTCTTTCCATCGCAACGGCGGGAGAACACCATCATTCCGATGCTCAAACCCGGTAAAAACCAGCTTGTTGTGGTTAGCTATCGGCCCATCAGCCTCACCAACGTCCCTGGTAAGCTGTTGGAACGTATGGTCTGTCGGCGGTTGGGTTGGGTCCTGGTCACGTGGATTGCTCGCTCCATGTCAGGGCGGCTTCCGCCAGGGTCGCTCTACCACTGATAACCTTGTGTCATTCGAGTCTGCCATCCGAACAGCCTTTTCCAGACGGCAACACTAGATTAACGTCTTTTCTAACTTGTGTAAAGCATACAACATGACTTGGTGACATCATATCCTTGCCACATTGTATGAGTGGGGTCTCCGGGGACCACTCCCGATTTTTATCCAAAGCTTCCTGTCGCTCCATACGTTCCGTGTCCGGGTTGGTGACTCCCATAGTTCAATCCATATCCAGGAGAATGGAGTCCCTCAGGGCTCTGTATTAAGTGTCTCTATTTTTAGTGGCCATTAACGGTCTAGCAGCAGCTGTTGGGCCGTCCGTCTCACCTTCTCTGTATGCACACGACTTCTGCATTTCGTTCTGCTGCTCCAGTACTGTTGTTGCTGAGCGGCGCCTCCAGGGAGCCATCCACAAGCCGCAGTCATGGGCTCTAGCCCACGGCTTCCAGTTTTGAGCTGCAGAGTCGTGTGTGGTGCACTTCTTTTGGCGTCGTACCATTCATCCAGAACCTGCACTTTACCTTAATGACGATCCACTCACTGAAGTGGAGACATCAATTCCTAGGACTGGTTTTTGATGCTCGATTGACTTGGCTCCCTAATCTTTGTCAGCTGAAGTAGAAGTGCTGGCAGCACCTCAATGCTCTCCGTCGCCTGAGCAACACCAATTGGGGTGCAGATCGCTGTACGCTGCTGCAGCTCTACAGAGCTCTTGTCCAATCCCAAATTGACTATGGGAGAATGGTTTATGGTTCGGCAGCGCCTTCAGCATTGCGTTTACTCGACCCTGTGCACCAATGTGTGGTTCGATTAGCGGCAGGAGCTTTTAGGACGAGTCCAGTGACCAGCGTCCTTGTGGAGGCTGGTTTTCCCCCACTGCAGATCAGACGTGCGCGACTGCTCGCCAGTTACACAGCACACATTCATAGTTCGCCTGAGCATCCGAATTACCGTCTTCTTTTCTGACCCGTGGCAGTCAATCTGCCGCATCGGCGGCCCAGATCAGGACTAACGAATGCGGTTTGCGTGTGATCCCTTCTCTCCGAACTGGAGTCCTTCCCTGTACCACCTCTACTTGCGGTCCGTTCACGTACGCCTCCATGGTGTACACCTCGGATGCAGTTTAGTCTGGACCTTTTGCATGACCCTGAGGACTCCATTAACCCCACCGCTCTCTGCTGTCACTTCCTCTCGATTTTTGATGTATTCTGGGAATCTGAATCGGTTCACACAAACAGCTCAATGGCTGATGGCCATGTAGGCTTTGCATGTGTCCATGGAGGACATATTGAGCAGCAATCCTTGCCAGTTGACTGCATTGTTTTCACTGCAGAGCTGGCGGCCATATCTCGTGCTCTTGAGCGCATCCCATTCCGTGGTGTTTGTGTGGATTCCAGGACGTGTTGGAATCCCCAGCAACGAACTTGCCGACAGGTTGGCCAAAGAGGCGACACGGAAACTGCTTCTGGAGACAGGCATCTCCGAAGCTGACCTGCATTCTGTGTTACACCGCAGGGTTTTCCGGCTTTGTGAGATGGAATGGCATAACAGCATGCACAACAAACTGTGTGTCATTAAGGAAGCTATGAATGTGTGGAAGTCTTCCATGCAGGCCTCTCACAGGGAATCAGTTGTCCTCTGGCGGCTCCGCATTGGCCATACATGGCTAACGCATGGTTACCTACTCCATTGCAACAACCCACCTCAGTGTTGCTGTGGCTCCCAACTGGACTACCCACTTTTAGCCGCTCTGCGGCAGACTTTTAACTTTCCCAGCACCCTGCCTTCAGTGTTGGGCGACAATGCCTCCACAGCAGCTTTACGCTATATTCGTGAGAGTGGGTTTTATACTTCTATGTAGGTTTCAGCGCATGTCCTTTGTCCCTCTGTGTCCACCACCCTAGTGCTTTAAGGTGGAGGTTTTAATGCGTTGCAGAGGGGCTTGCTTTTCATTTTTATTCTCGTGGTTGGACAGCCACTGTAATCTACTTTCATGTATTACTCTTTCCTGTTTCTAGCGTCTCCGGTTTTTTTTTTTTTTTTTTTTTTTTTTTTTTTTTTTTTTTTTTTTTTTTTTTTTTGTTCTCTTTCTGTTCCTTTTAGTGTTCGTTGCCTTCCCTTCGTTCTTGTGGCCTTTCCTTTCTTTCCCTTTTGTTATATGTTTCGTCTGTTTTATTCTCACACTTGTGGCATTGTTTTATTAGGAACAGGGGACTGATGACCTCGTAGTTTGGTCCCTTCCCCCTGCCTTTAAACCAACCAACCAACCACCCACCCAACCATTACCTTAGGATTTATACTAGCCCTCACCTTTTTACCTACTTGATCCTCTGCTGCCTTCACTATATCATCTCTCAAGCTACTCATTCTTCTTCTACTGTATTCCTTTCCCCTGTTCTTGTCAATTGTTCTCTAAAACTCCCTCTGAAACTTCTGGTTGTTTCAGTTTATTTATGTCCCATCTGCATAAATTCCTGCCTTTTTTAAGTTTCTTAAGTTTTAATCTGCAGGTCATAGCCAATAAATTGTGGTCAGAGTTCACATCTGTCACTGGAAATATCTTGCAATTTAAAATCTGGTTCCTAAATCTGTCGAACCATTACACACTGAAATGCCAAAGAAACTGGTATAGGCACGCATATACAACTACAGAGATATGTAAAAAGGTAGAATATGGTGCTGCAGTCAGCACTGCCTATATAAGTATCTGGTGCAGTTGTTAGATCAGTTAAATCTGTTACAATGGCAGGTTATTAAGATTTAAGTGAGTTTGAACGTGGTGTTATAGTCGGCACATGAGTAATAGGACACAGCATCTGTGAGATAGTGATGAAGTGAGGATTTTCCCATATGACCATTTCGTCAGTGTACCATCAGTATCAGGCATCATGTAAAATTCCGACATCAATGCAGCTGGAAAAAGATCCTGCAAGAATGGAACCAATGATGGCTGAAGAGAATCGTTCAGTGTTACAGAAGTACAACCCTTCTGAAAACTGCTGCAGATTTCAGTGCTGGTCCATCAAGTGTCGGCATGCAAACCATTCAATGAAACTTCATTGATATGGGCTTTCAGAGCAGAAGGCCCACTCATGTAGCCTTGATGACGGCACAACACAACGCCTTACACCTCACCTGAGCCCATCAACACTGACAGGGAAACACCGACGACTGGAAACATGTTGCCTAGTTGAATGAGTCTCATTTCAAATTGTATCAAATGGATGGACATTTATGGGTATGGAAACTATGGACCCTGCATGTCTGCAGGGGACTATTGAAGCTGGTGGAGGCTCTGTAATGGTGTGGGGCATGTGCAGTTGGAATGAAACTGGACCCCTGATATGTCTAGATATGACTCGGACAGGTGACATGTATATAACCATCCTGTCTGATCACCTGCATCCATTTGTATCCATTGTGCATTCCGACAGACTTGGGAAATTACAGCAGGGCAATGCGACACCCCACACGCCTAGAATTGCTGCAGAGCGACTCCAGGAACACTCTGCTGTGTTTAAACACTTCCGCTGGCTATCAAACTCCCGAGACAAGCATATCTGGGATGCCTTGCAACGTGCTGTTCGGAAGAGATCTCCACGTTCCGGTCTCTTCGGGATTTATGGACAGCTGTGCAGAATTCGTGGGGTCAATTCCCTCCAGAACTGCTTCAGACATTAGTCGAGTCCATGTCATGCCGTGTTGTGGCACTTTGCGCGGGGTCCTACATGATATTAGCAGGCGTATCAGTTTCTTTTGCTCTTTAGTGTATAATCAGTCTGAAACCTTCCTGTGTCTCCAGGCCTCTACCATGAATACAACCTTATCTCATGAGTCTTAAACCAAGTGCTAGCTATCATTAAATTATGCTCTATGTAAAATTCTACAAGGCAGCTTCCTCTTTCATTACTTTCCCTTGGTCCATATTTAACTACTACTTTTCCTTCTATTCCTTTTCCTACTATAGAATTCCAGTCCCCCATGACTATTAAATTTACAGCTCCCTTAACTATCTGTATAACTTCTTTTATCTGATCATTCATTTCTTCAATCTCCTCCTCATCTGTGGTGCTTGGTTTGCATATAAACTTGTGCTGTTGTGGTGGGTGAGCGCTTAGTATCTATCTTGGCTACAATAATGCATTCACTATGCATTTCATAGTAGCTTATCTGCATTCTCATTTCATTATTAAACCAACCCCTGCATTACCCCTATGTGATTTTGTATTTATAACCCTTTATTCACCTTATCAGATATCTTATTCCTTCTGCCATTGAACTTCACAAATTCACACTATATCTAAATTTAACCTATCCATTTCTCTTCCTAATTTTCTGACCTCCCTACCTGATTAACGGATCTGCTATTCCACATTTTGATCCATAGAATGCCAATTCACTATCTCCTGATAACGTCTGCCTGAGTAGTCCCCGCCTAGAGTTTCAAAGGGGGGACTATTTTACCCCCAGAATATTTCACCGAAGAGGGTGTCGTCATCATTTAACCATACAGTAGAGCTGTATGCCATCGGTAAAAATTGTAGCTGTAGTTTTCCCTTGCTTGCAGCCGTTCAGTTCCATCACAGCAAGGCCGTTTTGGTTGATGTTACAAGACCAGATGAGTCAATCATCCAGACTGTTTCCCCTGCAACTACTGAAAAGGTTGTAGCCCCTCGTTAGGAACCACATGTTTTTCTGGCCTCTCAACAGATACCCCTTTGTTACGGTTGCACCAACAGTATGGCTATCTGTATCATTGAGGCACAGAAGCCTCCCCAACAACAACAAGGTCCACATTTCACAGGGGAGGATGGGGGTGCGGTTTATATATCAAGGTTTTCTGATATTGATGTAACATGTTTTTTGAGACTATATTTTCTACTTGAACAAGAGAGTTAGACGACAACACAAGCAACATGATCAAAGTTCTCCAGGCTACCATCCCAATTGTTGAACTAGTTTTTGTGTCAGTTGCCAATTCATCCTTTATTTTCATTAGTGATCAATCATCCACACATCTTACTGTTTTATCCACTTCATTATTTCATATTGCTTTCAGCGTACATTCTATACTAGTATGGGTTAAAGGGTTTTTGACATTTGCACATGTGAGTTTTACCGTATTTATCAAATTCTAGTAATTAAACTAATTCCTCTTCCCATTTTTCACACTTCACTTTCATACACTATATGAGCAATTACATCCCAGTTATCACAGGACAAAAATCTTACCCACAGTGGAGTTTTGATACTCAACACACAGATTACTCCATGTAGTCTGTAGTGTGGCATAGGTTGACACCTCCAAAACATATCATTGAATCTTCATAATTCCTTCAAAATTATATTATCTGTTTTCTTTTGGAGGTGAATGTTTAGTGTTTAATAAGCTGTTATAGTAATACTATTGTAAATTGGTTTTCAACATTCAAAAGAAACATAGATAATGTTTATTTTAATATCTGTAGGTAGAAAATAGTGTTTGAAAAAGTTATTATTGAAAAAGTTTATTCTTGAAATTTTTCGTAGAGAACATACCACATTAGTCTGGACATACATCCACAAATGACATAAGGCAGTTGAAGGAAAACAGTCTGACACGTATTCCAATATAACTGTGCCTAACAAAGCACTACTGTGTTCATATCAACTTTTCCATTTGATGTTTGCTTGATAATGTTAGCATTATAGTGGTCACTTTTTGAGACTGGTCCATAATGAGTTCATATCCTGTTAAAATTCTGTGATCCAAGTAAGCCCTATGTGTATCCATATGCATTAATAAGAAAAATGAATTCCACATTTGTGTCTGCAATCTTATTGCACTCAAACATGTTTTTCTTGCCTAAGTCACACTGATGATCTGAATTAACAGGTTTGGGCACAACTATCTTCAGCTGTTGTAGCAATGAAATAAAAAAAGTCTGTGGATTTATGGCAAAGAAATGTGACATTTTATGAACATTGTAATATTTCAGTTACATTTATTTTCATCTTCAATATAACCTTCACTTGTGTAGATTACAAGTTTATAAAATGATATGACAAGTTTTCATTGCGCTAGCAGTCATCTTTAGACCATAAAATATTGTTACAGGGTGTATCACATCAGTTGTTGTACAATCAAGTACTGGGTCATTAGAAAATGCTCTTTCATTTTAATAACTGAGTACCTAATTGTACAAAAGATGTGTTACACTCTGTGATGATAGGTTATCATCTGAACATGATTACTAACACAATCGAAACCAGTCATTACATTTTATAAACTCTCAATCTATACAAATTAAGGTTTATTGAAAATTAAGACCACTTCCACACATCCTTGGCCATGTCAAGCCATATAAAATGTTTTTTCTTAATATTATGGACCCTCAAGATAGCTGAGGTGAAAAATCTTACTAATAAAAACATTTGTATGATATGGGCCGGAGAAATTTATTAGCCTCTGTGACAGTGACGTTTGTGAAGTGCATTGTTACAATACTAATGCAGATTGTTATGGACAAGTAGTGAACTGCAACTAATAGGTTTTTAACACTTTGACTGCTAGCAGGATTTTGGTATACTTTTCATTTTGGCCATGACTTTTTGCTTCGTATTATTTAAAAAAAAGTTAAAGCTAGCATATCTGATCGTGCATGAAATTGTAAAAAAAAGCATGGCCTAGTTTAAACTTAAGATGCACACTCATATGTGGAGTGCACATGTGGGTTTTTTAGGTTAGAGAATTCACTCCCTAGGCCCGACAAGATGCCTCCTGAGACTTGGAAAGGTAGCAGTAGGCAAAATGCAACAGGGAATAACAATGTTAATCTGCTAATAGTAAACTGCAGGAGCGTCTATAGAAAGGTCCCAGAACTGCTCTCATTAATAAACCGGTCACAATGCCCACATAGGACTAGGGACAGAAAGTTGACTGAAACGTGATGTAAACAGTAATGAAATTCTAAACTCAGATTGGAATGTATACTGCAGAGACAGGCTGCACAATGAAGGGGAGGCATGTTTATAGCGATAAGAAGTGCAATAGTATCGAAGGAAGTTGACGGAGATCCTAAATGTGAAAGAATTTGGGTGAAGGTCACAGTTAAAGCAGGCTCAGACATGGTAACTGGATGTCTCTATAGGCCCCCTGGCTCAGCAGCTGTTGTGGTTGAGCACCTGAGGGATAATTTGATAAATATTTCGAGTAGATTTCCCCACCATGTCATAGTTCTGGGTGGAGATTCTGATTTGCCGGATATAGACTGGGAGACTCAAACGTTCATAACGGGTGGCAGGGACAAAGAATCCAGTGAAATTTTTTTAAGTGCTTTATCTGAAAACTACCTTGAGCAGTTAAACAGAGAACTGACTCATGGCGATAACATATTAGACCTTCTGGTGACAAACAGACCCAAACCATTTGAAACAGTGAATGCAGAACAGGGAATCAGCGATCATAAGGCGGTTACTGCATCGATGATTTCAGCCGTAAATAGAAATATTAGAAAAGGTAGGAAGATTTTCCTGTTTAGCTAAAGTGACAAAAAGCAGATTTCAGAGTACCTGATGGCTCAATGCAAAAGTTCTGTCTCAAGTACAGATAGTGTTGAGGATCAGTGGACAAAGTTCAAAACACATCGTACAATATTTGTTAGATGAGTATGTGCCAAGCGAGATCGTAAGAGATGGAAAAGAGCCACCATGGTACAACAACCGATTTAGAAAACTGCTGCGGAAAAAAGGGAACTTCACAGCAAACATAAACATAGCCAAAGCCTTGCAGACAAAAAAAATTACTCGAAGCAAAATGTAGTGTGAGGAGGGCCATGTGAGAGGCGTTCAATTAATTCGAAAGTAAAGTTCTGTGTACTGACTTGGCAGAAAATCCTGAGAAATTTTAGTCTTACGTCAAAGCGGTAGGTGGATCAAAACAAAATGTCCAGACACTCTGTGACCAAAATGGTACTGAAACAGAGGTTGACAGACTAAAGGCCGAACTACTAAATGTCTTTTCCAAAGCTGTTTCACAGCGGAAGACTGCACTGTAGTTCCTTCCCTAGATTGTCGCGCAGACGACAAAATGATAGATATCAAAATAGACGACAGGGGGATAGAGAAACAATTAAAATCGCTCAAAAGAGGAAAGGCCGCTGGACCTGATGGGATACCAGTTCGATTTTACACAAAGTACGCGATGCAACTTGCATCCCTTCTTGCAGCGGCGTACCGTAGGTCTCTAGAAGAGCGTAGTGTTCCAAAGGATTGGAAAAGGGCACAGGTCATCCTCGTTTTCAAGAAGGGATGTCAAACAGATGTGCAGAACTATAGACCTGTATCTCTAATGTCTATCAGTCGTAGAATTTTGGAACATGTATTATGTTCGAGTATAATGACTGTTCTGAAGACTAGAAATCTACTCTGTAGGAATCAGCATGGGTTTCAGAAAAGACGATTGTGTGAAACCCAGCTCGCGCTATTTGTCCATGAGACTCAGAGGGCCATAGACATGGGTTCCCAGGTAGATGGCGTGTTTGTTGACTTCCGCAAGGCGTTCGGTACAGTTCCCCACAGTCATTTAATGAACAAAGTAAGAGCATATGGACTGTCACAACAATTGTGTGATTGGATTCAAGAGTTCCTAGATAACAGAATGCAGCATGTCATTCTCAATAGAGAGAAGTCTTCTGAAGTAAGAGTGATTTCAGGTGTGCCGCAGGGGAGTGTCGTAGGACCGTTGCTATTCACAATATACATAAATGACCTTGTGGATGACATCGGAAGTTCACTGAGCCTTTTTGCGGATGATACTGTGGTATATCGAGAGGTTGTAACAATGGAAAATTGTACTGAAATGCAGGAGGATCTGCAGCGAATTGACGCATGCTGCAGGGAATGGCCATTGAATCTCAATGTAGACAAGTGTAATGTGCTGTGAATACATAGAAAGAAAGATCCCATATCATTTAGCTACAATATAGCAGGTCAGCAACTGGAAGCAGTTAATTCCATAAATTATCTGGGAGTACGCATTAGGAGTGATTTAAAATGGAATGATCGTATAAAGTTGATCGTCGGTAAAGCAGATGCCAGACAGAGATTCATTGGAAGAATCCTAAGGAAATGCAATCCGAAAACAAAGGAAGTAGGTTACAGTACGCTTGTTCGCCCACTGCTTGAATACTGCTCAGCAGTGTGGGATCTGTACCAGATAGGGTTGATAGAAGAGATAGAGTAGATCCAACGGAGAGCAGCGCGTTTCATTACAGGATCATTTAGTAATCGCGAAAGCGTTACAGAGATGATAGATAAACTCCAGTGGAAGACTCTGCAGGAGAGAGACTCAGTAGCTCTGTACGGGCTTTTGTTGAAGCGTCAAGAACATACCTTCACCGAGGAGTCAAGCAGTATATTGCTCCCTCCTATGTATATCTTGTGAAGAGACCATGAGGATAAAACCAGAGAGATTAGAGCCCACACAAAGGCATACTGACAATCCTTCTTTCCATGAACAATACAAGACTGGAATAGAAGGGAGAACCTATAGAGGTACTCAAGGTACCCTCCGCCACACATCGTCAGGTGGCTTGCGGAGTATGGATTTAGATGTAGATGTCTCAGGAAGGCATTATTATTAGCAAATGAAAGCTCCAACTACCACTTACATAATTGCTTTATCACAATAATAAACTTACATTTTTACACATTTGTGCATTACAGAAAACAGTTAGTGTATATGAAATTCTGAGGACAAATTTGGAATTTCAGTGATACCTTCTTGCTATGTTTGATAACAGGTTTTTTCCCACATGCTTTGGAGAGTTTCTGGTAACAACTACTACAACGTCGTCTCAATGCAGTTTGAACCACTTTGTGATTCCTATTCACTGTTATCTCCTGGACGTAATCAATCTCAAGCAATTCATGTGCAGTAGCCTTATTGAAAGCAATGATACCCATTTTCTGATTCGTATATTGAACATACGATGTATGAGCATTTACAAGAGTGGCACCACTTCACTGACCACTTCACTGACTGCTTCAAGCTTGAGCCATAGATTTTCTTTTGATCTGAAATGTCAATGAAGAGTTTGGCTACATTGTCATCAATAACTGCATTTGGTTTTTTCACTTTACCTCTCCTTGTTCTCATTGCCACAAGCTCAGGTTTGTTTTTTGTTGTCAAAAAGCATAATGTCCCTGTTGTCATATCACTTTCTGAAACCACCTTTGTGTTGCTTTCCACAACCACCATTTCCCCCATCTTCAACATTTCTGTGATACAGCTTTTGGATTTCCTCTTCTTTTTTTTATTGAGTGTTCCCACCAGATGAGATTCTTTTCCTAGAAAAATGTTCCACAAATTCATATAAATGTAAATCCATTAACTCCAAAACAGTTGTTTTTGTTGCATCTATGGCATTAACTGCTTTTCAGCGACACACTTTAACATTCCAAGTATGTCGACCTACAGCATACTCTTTGCATAATTTCACTCTGTATTTAAAATGTTTCCCAGGAATGTACTAATGAAAGCATAGCCTTCCATAAAATGGAACCATTGTTTCATCAATACAAACAGCCTCATCTAGTGCGAAAGCTTCCTGGAATTTGGTGTTCAGATGATTCACAAGCTTCCTAATTTTGAACACCTTGTCATATTCATCTATGCTTTCACTGTCACAAAAATGTATGCAGCAGAGAAACAAATCAGACAAATTTCAGGACATAGTAGAAAACATCTGGTGTCTGTAAAGTGGATTTCAGCTCCAGCCATCCTCGATTCTTAGCTTATAATAAAGCCATACATAAGTCCCACAAATTTCTTCAAATTATCAATGCTGATATCATTCCTTAAAGTCAGTATTGGTAACTATAATAATGTCTCTGCAGTTATTCCACTAACAATATTCTGTTCATCATAATGATTTGTTTCCTTTGCTATGAAAGGGAACATTTCTTCAACAAGAAAAAAACAAAATTGTAAACATCAATCGGATCAATATTTGCAGGTAGACTGTCCAAAAGTTCAATGCCTGCTCCACAGTTTAATAAAAAATTCTTTCATTTCCCTGCACATCAGACCACTTTACTCATCAGAACAAGATATCTCTGCAGGTGAGAGCTCACCTTCACTGTCTTTGTCAATGGAAGATGAAACTTCATTTGCCGCACTTGTGGACATATAATTCATAACTTGACTGTGTACCTTTTTTCTTCAATGCAATTACTTCATCTTCATTGGTACTCTTGTTCGAGTAAGGAGCATGATAGTCTGGGCCAGAATTACTGAGAGTACTGGACAGTGATTCATCAGATATACTCAATTCCTCCAACCATTTGCAGATTCTCTCCTCTTGTGAAACCATTTTTCATCAAACAGCCATAAATTCCTATAGAAAACAAGCACTGCACAATGCCACGAATGTAAGCAAACTGCCAGTACCAGCAAGGAACACACATGAACGTTACCATGTAATTAGATAAGTTACATGTCATCCAGTGCTGCCACTACAAAACCAGCATCATAGAACTTTTGCTACTGGCCAGTAGAATGTGGTGCCCATTTGTTTACAGCACAGCTGTGATTGTATGTGCACCACAGGTGTGATTTGAATATGATGCACATGGCAAAAATGGAAAAACTGACATGCATCGTATATAATGCACATGACAGTAAAAGTGTTAAGTAAATACAGCAAAATGTCAATAGATTATTTTTTTTCCTTCCATTGATAAATTTCAGTTTGTCAGTTGTATGGTTTAGTTAACACACAAATAGGAATAAATTTACATTTTCCGTGGTTTTCCCAAATTACTTCTGGCAAATGCCAGAGTGGCTCATACTATGAGGCCACAGATTACTATCTGTCCTATCCTTGTCATACTAGACCTGTAAGTATGTTAATGTGTCTATATGAGAATTACTTTATTTTTGTTATTCTTAAATTATAATACCAAGATATGTCCAATATCCTTCTAAAGAGATGTTACTACTGCTACAGCCACAGGGTTTCTAACACTGTAGTGACCTTTTTTTTACCTTGTATGTAGGTATATGTCACTCAAAAATATGGTTGCAACTAAAGTCCATTGAAAGAAGACAAATTTACAAACAACAATTTTCTTTTGAAGATTCTTCATATCCACTACAGATGGCCTTCTCAGAGTACTGAACCATAGAGCTACAGTAATTAGTCTTTGTTACTGAAAACTAACACTGAGAAACATTAGACTGGTAATGTGTTCCTTAGATGCAAGCTCTTGGAATGCCGATAACGGAGAAAATTTCATGTACAAGTGAAATTTAACTCAAGCATGATGACAGTCACAGACCTTGACTACAACAGTGGACTGGGAAATTGAAACCGTGATGTTAGAAGAGAATTGAAAGCTTTCAGAAAGGGTTATTAAATTTTAAAGGAAAGAGTGTGCATGGTGAGACAGAAAATGCATTCAAAACAAGTCATGTTTAAAATATTTATTATTGGTCATCCAATAATTTTGGTACAATTGGTGCTATGGTGTCCAGGGACACTAGCCACAACTCATGACAACTGTAATGCATGAGTCACAGAAAGCAATATGCACACAATCCATAGTAGCCATGTGGAATTTTCAAGTATGACCCCAGACTGCCAGGTGGCACACCAAAAGCTGCTGACCACCAGGTACCTCACCAGGCAACAGCAAGAGGTGGCTGGCAGCACTGCAAGATCATGCCTACATCCAGTCACTAGTTACTGGGGGCAGTACATCTCTTCCAATAGAACTTTAAGGAAACTTGGTGATCACTGTGAACAATTCCAGATGATGAAAGCTAGCCGACTCATGCCGACTGATTGCAGTCTTCTCAATTAAGTTCTTGTCAACATACCATTGGAGCCAAAAGCAGAGTGTCAAAAAGTAGGCTTCTTCATTGTAAAAGAGAATTCTAGTTTTTCAGTGTTCAAGTGTTTCAGTGTTTAGTTCTGGCTCCAGAGAGATCCTCCAGTGGAACTGCAGCGGTTTCTTCCACCATCTAGCTGAGCTCCGCCAACTTCTCAGCCATCATCCTTTCCTTTGCATTGCTCTGCAGGAAACTTGGTTTCCAGCAATGCGAACCCCCACCCTCCGTGGCTATCGGGGTTATTTTAAGAACTGGGCAGCTTATGAAAGGGTGTCTGGTGGCGTCTGCATATATGTCCTTAACTCTCTTCACAGCGAGTTTGTACCTCTACAAACAGCTTCAGAGGCTGTCGCTGTTCGGGTGTGGACGCCACAGGCTATTACCGTCTGCAGTATTTACCTTCCGCCTGATGGTGCTGTCGCGCAGCATGTCCTGGCTGCTCTGATAGCCCAACTGCCGCCACCTTTTTTGCTGCTGGGCGATTTCAATGCCCACAACCCTCTATGGGGTGGGACTGTCTCCGATAACTGCGGTCGCGCCGTGGAGCATGTATTGGCTCAGCTCGACCTTAGCCTCTTGAACACCGATGCTCCCACGCATTTCAGTGTGGCCCATGGCTCGTTCTCGGCTATCGATCTCTCTATTTGCAGCCCTGGACTTGTCCCATCCCTTCACTGGAGAGTGCATCCTGACCTGTGTGGTAGTGACCATTTTCCCATCTATTTGTCACTGCCCCAGTGTCATTCTTCTGGGCGCCTGCCCCACTGGGCTCTCCACAGGGCTGACTGGCCGGCTTTTACTTCCGCTGCAACCTTTGAGTCTCCCCCACAGGGTGACATTGACGAGGTGGTCCGTGTTTTAACCACGTCCATCATTTCAGCGGCCGAGGCTGCCATCCCCCGTTCTTCTGGCCTCCCTCGGAGGAAGGCTGTCCCCGGGTGGTCGCCGGAGATTGCTGAGGCTATTCGCGACCGTAGGCGGGCTCTCCAGCATCATAGGCGGCACCCGTCTCTGGAGACCCTCATCGCCTTTAAGAGGCTCCGTGCCTTCGCCCGTCGTCTTATTGCGCGGCGTAAGCAGGAGTGCTGGGAGAGGTACGTCTCTTCCCTGGGCTCCCGTGTCTCCCCCTCGCTCGAGTGGTCCCTGATCCGGCGGATTTATGGATCCCAGACCCCTACGGGTGTCCCTGGGATCTCCCTGGCCGGCGCTGTCTGCACGGATGCTGCCGCCATTGCTGAACACCTTGCTGCGCACTTTGCTGAGAGCTCTGCGACTGCAACTTATCCCCCCGCCTTTCGCTCTCTCAAGGAGTGGGCCGAGCAGACGCCATTATCATTCCACACGCGTCGTTCTGCAACATACAATGCTCCTTTCAGCGAGAGGGAATTCCTCACTGCCCTCGCCGGTTGCCGTGATACAGCACCAGGACCGGAGTGCATCCACGCACAGATGCTGAAGCATCTCCCCAGGGACTGCCAGACACACATCCTCACCATCTTTAACCGCATTTGGAGTGAGGGCGTGTTCCCGTCGCAATAGCGAGAGGGTCTTATTGTCCCCATCTTGAAGCCCGGTGCGGACCCACTGGCGGTGGACAGCTATCGTCCCATTACCCTCACCAACATTTTGTGCAAATTGCTCGAACATATAGTGGGGTGGCGTTTGTGTTGGGTCCTTGAGCCGCGCGGTCTCCTTGCTCCATCCCAGGGTGGCTTCTGCTAAGGCCAGTCTGCCACGGACAATTTGGTGCGGCTGGAATCTGCTATCCGTACGGCCTTTGCCCGACGTCAGCATCTCGTTGCTGTATTTTTCGATCTGCGGAAGGCGTATGACACCACATGGAGGCATCACATCCTCGCCACGTTGCATGAGTGGGGTCTTCATGGTCGGCTCCCGGCTTTTCTTCAAAGCTATTTATTGCGCCGCTCTTTCCGGGTGCAAGTAAGTGCCACCTCTAGTTCATCTTATATACAGGAAAATGGGGTCCCGCAGGGCTCGGTGTTGAGCGTCTCCTTATTTCTAGTGGCCATCAATGGTCTGGCTGCAGCAGTGGGGTCGTCGGTGTCTCCTTCTTTGTATGCTGACGACTTCTGCATCTCATTTAGCTCCACGACTACGGGAGTCACCGAACGCAGGCTGCAAGTCGCCGTTCGCAAGGCAGCATCATGGGTTCTGACTCACGGTTTTCAGTTCTCCGCTGCCAAGACTCGAGTTATGCACTTCTGCAGGCGTCGGACGGTCCACCCTCATCCTGAACTTTACCTCGACGGCCACCTGCTTGAAGTGGTGGACACTTGCCGCTTCTTGGGACTCGTGTTTGATGCCCGGCTCACATGGGTTCCTCATGTTACTCAGCTGAAGCAAAAATGCTGGCGGCACCTCAACGCCCTCCGCTGCCTTAGCCACACGCCTTGGGGTGCAGATCGCTGCACGCTGCTGCCATTGTACAGAGCCCTTGTGCAGTCCCGGCTTGATTATGGGAGCCTGGCCTATGGGTCTGCATCACCCTCAGTGATGAAGTTGTTGGACCCCATACACCACTGTGGGGTTCGGCTTGCAACTGGCGCTTTTCGTACCAGCCCCGTGGATAGTCTACTGGTGGAGGCCGGGGTTCCCCCGCTGCGGATTCGCCGCCATCGACTGCTTGCCGACTATGTTGTCCACGTGCATTGCTCGCCAGGCCATCCCAATCGTCGCCTGCTTTTCCCTGCCATGGTCCTCCATCTGCCCGAACGGCGACCTAGGTCTGGGCTTTCCGTTGCTGTCCGTGTCCAGTCCCTGCTGTCGGAACTGGGGTCATTCCCTCTTCGGCCTCCCTTCCGGGTGCGTGCACCTATGCCTACCTGGTGTTTGTCCCGGCCGTCTGTCCGTCTGGACTTGGCACAGGGACCCAAGGACTCGGTTCTGCCTGTGGCCCTCAGTCGCCGTTTTCTTGCGCTCCTCACCTCATTTTCGGACTGTGAGCCTGTCCACACTGATGGTTCCCTGGTTGATGGTCGCACTGCCTACGCTTTTGCTCACGCTGCCCATGTTGAACAGTGCTCCTTGCCGGCTGGCTGCAGTATTTTTACTGCTGAGCTGGTGGCCATATTGCGCGCTCTTGAGCATATGCGTTTCTGCTCAGGTACGTCGATTGTCATCTGCAGTGACTCCCTGAGCAGGCTTCAGGCCATCGACCGCTGCTATCCCTCTTCTCCTTTGGTGTCCTCTATTCAGGAGTCTGTTTCCACCATTGCCCGTTCTGGTCGTTCGGTGGTCTTGGTTTGGACGCCAGGTCATGTTGGCATCCCGGGGAATGAACGTGTTGACAGGCTGGCCAAAGGGGCGATCGACGCCCCAGCTCTGGAGATCGGCCTCACGGCTCACGATCAGCAGCTGGTGTTGCGCCTTAAGGTGCTTGGGATGTGGTCTGCTGAGTGGCGAGGCATGACAGCGCCTAATAAACTGCGGGCTGTCAAGGAGACGACCGATGTGTGGCACTCCTCCCTGCGGTCTTCTCGCAGGGACTCTGTTATCCTGTGTCGGCTCCGCATCGGCCATACATACCTGACGCATGGCCATCTTTTGCGTCAGGAGGATCCCCCCCTGTGTCGGTGTGGGTCCTGGCTGACGGTCGCCCACATTTTATTGGAGTGTCCCCGACTGCGCACCCTCCGGCAGTCTTTTAATCTCCTGGGCACTTTGCCTTTGGTTTTAAGCGACAATGCCTCTGTGGCTGATGACGTTTTAAATTTTATCCGTGGTAGTCTTTTTATTGTTCCATTTAGGGAGGTCCTGCTCCTTTCCCTTCGTGTGTCTCTTGTCCTCGAGTCTCTCATATTTGGTTGCAGATTTTAATGTGTCGTCGGTTGGTTGCCTCTTTACCTTTTTTGTTGTCGTGGTCAGTCAACCAGTCTCCGGTCATCTTCCTTTGTTCCGTTTCTTTTTGTCTGGTGTCTTTGTGTCTGTAGTGTTTGTTGCCTAATTTGTGTTCTTTAGTGCCTGGGGGGGGAGTCTCCTTCCCCTTGGGGTTTTATCTGCTCCGCGCCTTAATGTCTCGCCTGTTTTTGGAATGGGGGACTGATGATCTTAGCTGTTTAGTCCCCCTTAAACATCCCAACAACCACCACCACCGCTCCAGGGAGTTATGTGGGGCCAAACCCACATAATTATATTTTGTTAGAAACTGCAGAACAGATGGAGTTAACTTGTAATTATAAATTGAGATTAATAGCTTTCTGGTTTTTGGAAGGACGATAAAGAAGCTAATGCACCCCTACTGGGCCTGTCTTTCCATTAGCAAAAATGGACAGATTTTGCAATTGGCCTTGTCAACATGTAAAGAATAGTTAATATGATTAATAAATCAGCTTTGAGTAAATAAAAGTACAATGTCAGATGCGAATACATTTTTTAACATCAGAATATAGTTACTGGAATAAGTTTCTAAAACTTTCTTGTACTTCTGTAAGTGTGTCAAGATATTTTGTCTTAATTTATGTAACAAAAATAAAACTCTTGCCAGTTTGCTGCTTAAGTAATTTGTGTGTCCATCCCACAATAGTCTATTTATCAATCATGAGTTCAGGTAATTTCAAATTCTTATCCTCAGACCTCATTGCTCCGAGACTGAAATAAAGTTCTTCTGGTTTTGTTTTGTTAATGGACTCATGGTTTGCTAGACACCAGTGATTACTCATCTCGATAATTTCTCTATAATAATTTTCAACATTTAATAAGTTTTCACCTGCTGTTAACAGTGTGATATCATCAGCATACAGCACATTCTCATGTGGTGTGTCACTTGGGAAATTACTTACATGCACAATGAAGGTAACAGATCCAAGAACTGATCCCTTTGGTATTTCATGTACTACATCATGGGCTGTAGTGCCTTGAGGTGCTTTATTTATAATGGTGAGATCCAATGCCATCAGCCTTCCACTCCTGAGTGTAGCCAAGCTTAAAACCCCTGTACAACAAACAGATCACTGTCAACAGTGTAACTACTTCACACTCCATGGAATTCTGAAGTGAATGATCTACTATAGAGCATTTTTGTAGCACCTGATGAGCAAAAACTCAGTGCAGAGACTGTTCTTTTTTCTCACCTATATTATGTAAAGGAAAATTTCATCCCTCATCAGGATCACAATCAGCTATCTCCCATGTCAAGTAACATAACACAGGTGTATTTTAGTAAGCCAAGCTGCAGGCACATGGATGATGATTGAACCTTACTTAACACACAATTCGTAATACAGAGAAAACTATTCCTGCTCCATCCTTGGACTGTGGAGAATCTCTCAACAAGTTACAAAAATTAGAATTATACTAAAATTCTGACAAACCTTGTTTGCTTGTATCTCATTGAACAATATAGCTACAAAACATAATGATGGTGGGATGAAATAACTTATTACAGAGAGGATAAATTTTATTTTTATCATGATTGACATGTCTGAGGAGCACAGATAACACGATTACTTCAGTGGGTGTCACTGCTAGGGAAAAGGGGACAGGGACAACGGGGGAATTCCCCCCCCCCCCCCCCTCCCTCCCCGCCCCCAATATTTTTTGAAAAGCTTTTGTTTTTTGAGTTTTATTTAACAAAAATGACACTGTTGAAGGAATGTATTCAATTTTATGTAATTACACGTATGAAAAGCTCTTGCACAGTAACAATAAAATTGACTTATATTATCAATTAAAAAGACAATATTCCAAGTTTTAATGTACTGTGTTGGTATGATTGAGTGATGGAGTAGTGAGGTAGATAAGTCAGTTTTCCTGTAAGTTTGTAGGAAGGATGGCCATGAGGCAGACGGCTAACAATAAATCACCACGGGGCTGTCACTTATAGTCCAGTGTTTGTATAATAATAAAGTTATAGTCCATGCACACATCAAGAGTAATTTCTGTGATGACAATTCAAGGCAATTCATCAATGTTGTCTTTTTTAAAAATACAGAGGAATAATGAGGAGTAAATATTTATAAAAAAAATTTATTTTACCACTGCAGTGTAGTATCAGTCAAATCATGCAGAATTGAGTTGAAAAATTACTCAGTTTGAAATAGTTTCCACAGTTGTTTAGGACATAATATATAACAATCATAAACACAATTTTGATAAATTTAAATGTTAATATGATATAACTTTAATATACTAAGTTATCACGAAATTCATTCTAGTCCAGGCTTAAGTTGGCAAGCTTCAGGAGTTTTAAGTGACATTGGAATGTGATAACCCAAAATACAGTTTTAGGTAGTAATGTTTTCAACTTTTTTTCGAGGGGACTGCCCATTAAGACCCCCCTTGGGATCTATATGCTATCTATTGTCATCCCCCCCCCCTCCCTCCCACCCCTCAAATAAGTTGGTGCTGGTGGTACCCATGATTCCTACAACATGACTGAAATAGGTCTGAGCTCCAGAAATACCTTATTACTCAGTCTTGACTGACTACATATGATGATTGTCAAAATACAGTGAGGAGGACTACATTTTGGGCCTAGTGTCGACATGATGATCAGCGACTTAGCCTTTACATGAGATACCAAATGACAGTAGACAAATGCATTCTTTTTCCTTTAGTGACTTAAATAACAGGTGTTAATGTAGTTAGTAGAAGTTTCTTTTCCATTATACAGGGTATATGAGGAGTAGTAGTAAATATTTTAGTAGGTGGTACTACAGACTAATTTTAATAAAATTGGTTGTAAAGGGACAGCTGTTGGAATGTAACCCAAACAAGTATAGAAGGTGTTAAGCAAAGACAAATAATTAAGTTCACAGTTGGTTTTCACAAATACAATCTCTGACTTCAGTGCACTTTTACATACTGTTGGCAAAGCCATGTGTAGCTCTTCTGGGGTTGTCTTTGGCATTCTGTTATGAGAACAGCATGATTCTTAGTCCAGTCAATTGATTTGTCTCATATGTTTACTTTTTCTTTGAAGACCCAGGCTTTCAACCATCCCCATAGGCTGGTCAAGAAACAAGACCTTTTCTGTGGATCTAGCTACCTGAGAATGTTGGGTTTACATAATGGGTCACTTGACAACTGGAATGTGCATGGGCCTGTCATGCTAGAACAACATACAAACCTTCTAATCAAAGGAATCTCTTCAAATAATGATGGAAATTCATTTTCGAGAAAATCTATATATGGAGGACCTTGTCAGAATTTGCAGTAACATAACAGACCCAGTCAACTGATTTCATCAAACGACGCATTTACAGAGCAGCATTATTGATAAAGGAAACTGGCCATGCCATTTTAAAGGAAGTATTCCAACATTTGCATGGAGTGATTAAGGTCAATCGCAGAAAACCTAAATTTCGATGGCCGGACGTGGGTTTGAACCATTATTATTTCAAATGTGAGTGCAGTGTGTAAATTATAAGAACAGAGGTTGCGTGTGGGTAATGTCCCACATATTCTTTTGTCTGGAACACCAGTAAATGTAGAAATTATGGCTGTGTTTGTTGAAGAACTATGTTCTACCAATAATGTCTGCTACTTCATACACACACTATTCATTTGTACATTTAGATGAGGTAAGGCTGTTTGGCATTCCATGAGTCTCATGAAAATTTGAGTAAATAATTTTTAGTCTGGTATTCTACAGTTAGTAAATCATCTTCTGTATTCTCTACAAGCAGCAGCGTTTCCATTACAAAAAACAGCATTTGTAAATATGTGCAAATGCTTAAACAATACAGTAGAATTGGCCAACAAATTACAATCACAGTTGAAAAATTCACAATCACAGTTGAAAAATTCACATTTTTAAATTCCAGCTTATCTTATACACATACATACATTGAAATGGGAGGATTTCTAGCTTTTTAAAGAGTGGTCTACAAGTTTTATCCCTTTTTACACCTTCCATTGTTCTTATAATTATTTTTTGTAGCCTAAAGAGCTTTTGGATAAGAGAAGAGTTACCCCAGAAAGTAATTCCATATTTCAGTTGTATGTATAGGCATAATACACAGTTTTCAGAGAATCTTTGTTGCAGCATCCCTCTAATATTCTCATTAACTAGCATGGAGTGCTTAATTTCTCATATACATTTCAACATGTGTGCTCATTTAAGATTATCTAGGAGCCATACTCCAAAGAACTTAATGTTGTCTATATACTTAGTCTTTGTCATCTAATTGAGTCTGAACAGTTTGATCATCTATTTCACATTATAGAAATGTAGTGCCACTGTCTTACTTGCATTTATTAGCAATTTGTTGTGACTGAACCAGTTTCCAGTGTTGTTCAGTATCTCTGTTGTAGACTTCTGAAGCATTTCCATTTCTTTCCTACTCAATAGCACACTTGTATCGTCAGCAAACTGGATGACGAATTTGTTAAGGTCATTCACATATAACAGGAATAGAAGTGGTCTCAGAACTGAACCTTGTGGAACTCCATATTTAATGGTTTCATAGTTTGAATAGTGCTGGATGAGTATGATGAAATTTTGATGTTGCACTTCAACCACTTGTTTTCAACTGCTTAGGTATGACTGTATCCAGTTGATAGATGTGCCTCTAGCTCCCCATGTTGTCAAGCTTAGGCTATAGTTTTATGTAATCTATGATTCAAAAGCCTTGGAGAGATCTAGACACACTCCAAAGACATTTTATCTAGTTTCTGAAGTACTTCACTTAATAGTTCAAATATTGCTGTATCAGTTGATTGGCCTATCCTGAAGTCATGTTGTGCTGTGGATAGTATTTTGTTCTCTTTCAGAAAATCTATTACTCTTCTTTGAAAAAATTTTTTAGGTCACATGTAGTAGAGCAGTGGGCCTATAGTTAGCCACATCATCCTTTTTATCTTTTTTGAATAGTGGTTTGAGCTTAGCTGTTTTTAGGCATGATGGGAAAATTCTGGTTTGAAAGGACCTATTTTAAAGGTGAGCTAATGGTTCAGTAATGAGAGCTCCACATTTTTAATAAGGCTGTCTGGGGTGCCATCTATTCCAGTGGAATGATTCACTTTTAAAGTTCTGGTAACTGACAGGGCTTCTTTCTGGGTTGTTGGAAAGAGAAACAGTGAAGTAGGACTTACGTTGGTATTTACAGATGATACTGGGCAGTTTGTATTGCAAGGTTTGGTTTCAGCAATTAATTGCTCACTTATATTACTAAAATAAGTATCAAACACATCTGCTATTTCTTTCGGATGATTAATTTCTTTGCTGTTACAATACAGCTTAATATTGGAATGTCTTCGTAGGTTCTGGGGCTTGTGTATGGGCATGGATGGTCATATCTGAGCAAGACTTCTTTTTGATTCTCGTCAAGCTGAACATATTCAAAATGTTTCTTGAGCTTGATCAGTATTCACATAAGCCTCTGAATGGTTGACCATTTTGTCAACACATCCACAAGAATGACATCACTTCCTCAAAAGACTATCATGTAGTAGTAGCAGCAGCAGCAGCTTCTTCATTCATCTTTAGATCTCTCTTTGCAAGCGTATAGGACATGACAAAGTATTAACAAGTTTATACCAATTTAAAATAAGCTAATTTGTATACACATATTTGCAGACTTCTAGTTAGATGCAGTCTTTAGATTGACTCCTGGTATATAATACTTTTTTTTGCAAATAACTTATTAAATAATTTAATGCCACACTGTTCACTCATATCTCACTATCAGTCACTGAACACACTACACACATTGTTTCATAACACTTCACTCACTACACACGCACACATGTGCGCACCTTGATAATGGGTGAGGTGTTGAGCTCAGAAAGAGGAAGAGGTGTTACTATTGTGCTATGCATAGCTCGGGGGTTGGTATTTCTAGAAAGGAAAAAAAAACATAAAGTGAAGCTGTGATGTGATGTCATGTCATGTGACTTGGGCCTCCCGTCAGGTAGACCATTCGCCGGGTGCAAGTCCTTAGATTTGATGGCACTTCAGCAAATTGCACATCGATGAGGATGAAATGATTATCATTAGGACAACACAACACCCAGTCCCTGAGTGTAGAAAATCTCCAACCCAGCGGGGAATCAAACCCGGGCCCTTAGGATTGACATTGTGTCGTGCTGACTGCTCAGCTACTGGGGGTGGACAAGTGAAGGTGTTACATGGAATATTGGATGTTTTATAATCGTTATTGTTACTGTTATCATCATCATCATCATCATCATCTTCTTCTTTCCTTTCTCAGACATTATCAAGCGTGACTTCCTTTTAACTGTACGGTATATGTTACATTGCATTTAGGAACTTTCGGGTAATTGAACATGTATCAATAATTACAGATTTATGTAGTTGTATATATACATTTGGATGTAGCTGTATTGCGTTGATGTACTGGTGGATATTGTGTGGTATGACTCCTGTAGTTGATAGTACAATTGGTATAATGTCAACTTTATCCTGATGCCACATGTCCTTGACTTCCTCAGCCAGTTGGATGTATTTTTCAATTTTTTCTCCTGTTATCATCTGTATATTTGTTGTATTGGGTATGGATATTTCAATTAGTTCTGTTAATTTCTTCTTTTTATTGGTGAGTATGACGTCATGTTTGTTATGTGGTGGTGTTTTATCTGTTATAATGGTTCTGTTCCAGTATAATTTGTATTCATCATTCTCCAGTACATTTTGTGGTGCATACTTGTATGTGGAAACGTGTTGTTTTATTAGTTTATGTTGTATAGCAAGTAGTTGATGTATTATTTTTGCTACATTGTCATGTCTTCTGGGGTATTCTGTATTTGCTAGTATTGTACATCTGCTTGTGATGTGATCTACTATTTCTATTTGTTGTTTGAAAAGTCTGCATTTATCTGTTGTGGTATTGGTATCTTTAATATGCTTGCTGTATTATCTGGTGTTTATTGTTCGATCCTGTATTGCAATCACAAATCCTTCCATCTCACTGTATATATTGCCTCTTCTTAGCCATGTGTTGGATGCGTCTTGATCGATGTGTGGCTGTGTTAGATGGTACGGGTGCTTGCCATGTAGTGTTTTCTTTTTCCAATTTACTTTCTTTGTATCTGTTGATGTTATGTGATCTAAAGGGTTGTAGAGGTGGTTATGAAATTGTAGTGGTGTAGCCGATGTATTTATGTGGGTGATTGCTTTGTGTATTTTGCTAGTTTCTGCTCGTTCTAGAAAGAATTTTCTTAAATTGTCTACCTGTCCATAATGAAGGTTTTTTATGTCGATAAATCCCCTTCCTCCTTCCTTTCTGCTTAATGTGAATCTTTCTGTTGCTGAATGTATGTGATGTATTCTATATTTGTGGCATTGTGATCGTGTAAGTGTATTGAGTACTTCTAGGTCTGTGTTACTCCATTTCACTACTCCAAATGAGTAGGTCAATATTGGTATAGCATAGGTATTTATAGCTTTTGTCTTGTTTCTTGCTGTCAATTCTGTTTTCAGTATTTTTGTTACTCTTTGTCCATATTTTTCTTTTAGTTCTTCTTTAATATTTGTATTACCTATTCCTATTTTTGTCTGTATCCAAGATATTTATATGCATCTGTTTTTTCCATCACTTCTATGCAGTCGCTGTGGTTATCCGATATGTAATCTTCTTGTTTAGTGTGTTTTCCCTTGACTATGCTATTTTTCTTAAATTTGTCTGTTCCAACAGCCATATTTATATCATTGCTAAATACTTCTGTTATCTTTAGTAATTGGTTGAGTTGTTGATTTGTTGCTGCCAGTAGTTTTAGATCATCCATGTATAGCAAATGTGTGATTTTGTGTGGGTATGTTCCAGTAATATTGTAACCATAATTTGTATTATTTAGCATGTTGGATAGTGGGTTCAGAGCAAGGCAGAACCAGAAAGGACTTAATGAATCTCCTTGGTATATTCCACGCTTAATCTGTATTGGCTGTGATGTGATATTATTTGAATTTGTTTGGATATTAAGTGTGGTTTTCCAGTTTTTCATTACTATGTGTAGGAACTGTATCAATTTAGGATCTACTTTATATATTTCCAATATTTGTAGTAACCATGAGTGGGGTACACTATCAAAAGCTTTCTGGTAATCGATGTATGCGTAGTGTAGCGACCTTTGTTTAGTTTTAGCTTGATATGTCACCTCTGCATCTATTATCAGTTGCTCTTTACATCCTCGTGCTCCTTTGCAACAGCCTTTTTGTTCTTCATTTATAATTTTGTTCTGTGTTGTATGTGTCACTAGTTTCTGTTTAATGACTGAAGTTAATATTTTGTATATTGTTGGTAGGCATGTTATGGGGTGATATTTTGCTGGGTTTGCTGTGTCTGCTTGATCTTTAGTTTTCAGATAAGTTATTCCTTGTGTAAGTGTATCATGGACTGTGTATGGGTCTGCAATGTAACTGTTAAATAATTTAGTTAGATGTGAATGTGTTGAGGTGAACTTCTTTAACCAGAAATTTACTATTTTATCATTTCCAGGGGCTTTCCAATTGTGAGTAGAATTAATTGCTTGGGTGACTTCATGTTGCAAAATTGTCACTTCAGGCATTTGTGGTATCATCTTGTATGTCTGTTTCTGCTTGTATCCACCGTGCATGCCTGTTATGTTGTACCGGGTTTGACCATATGTTGCTCCAGAAGTGTTCCATGTCTGTTATGTTTGGTGGATTGTTTATTTTAATGTGTGTGTTATCTATTGTCTGGTAAAATTTCTTTTGGTTTGTGTTGAATGTTTGGTTTTGTTTCCTTCTATTTTCATTTTTTTTGTATCTTCTGAGTCGTTTGGCAAATGCTTGTAATTTCTGCTTCTTTTCGTCTAATTGCTCTGTCGCTTCTTGTTGTGAGATTTTACCTTACCTTTTTCGTTTTTTTTTTCCGAGATTTCATTTCTTATAAAATGTGTTAGCTGTCCGATGTCTTTTCTCAGTTTTTCTATTTTGATCTGTAGCCTGTGTTGCCATGCTGGTTTTGTGGGTTTCTTCTGTGTGTTGGTTGGTTCTGATCTCTGCCTAGTGTGTATATTCAGTGTAGCGAGTGCTCCTATATATACCAGTAGTTGTAACTCTTCCATAGTTGTTTTCATTTATTTTGTTGTGTTTGATTGTGTTGATAGTTGTTATTGTTGTTTCGAGTTGTGGGTTATTTAGTGGTCTATGCAAGAATGGTCTAATGTCTGTATTTGTGTCTTTGTATTCTATATATGTTAGCTGAAATTTTTCTTCTATATCTAATATCTGTGTCACTTTGTGTTCTATTTGTGCTTGTTCTGGTGGCTGCCTTAAGATTTCGTTTTCCTCTGATTGTTTAATTGGTGCGTGTTGTTCTTTGTTTGTTTGCTCTGGGATGTTTGAGTCCATTACTATATTTTCTTCTTCTTCTGATTGCACATTATTTTGTTCCAGTATTTGTTGTACTTGTTGTTTGATGTTTTCTAATTCTGACTGTGGTATCCTGTTATTTTTTATTATTACACGGATCTGATCAGCTAGTCGTTGTTCTGTTAAAAATTTTAATTCTGGGTATCTGGTAATAAATGTTGTGTATACTTGTGATCTGTATCCAGTTGTGTTGGTTCCTAGGTTTGTTGCTTGGTAATAACAGAACATGAGGTGTCGATTAACTTCATCTGACCATCTCATCCTCTGTCTTTGTTTTCCTTCTAGGGTGGTTGCAGGAAGCATATCCTGCAAAACACCTCTATTTGGATTTAAATCATTTTCCAGTTATTATTATTGTTTATTTATTTGTATAACTTTTTTATCAAATACCTACTCAGTTTTATCTACTAAGTAATTCATCAAAGTATAAATTGTACTGCATAGCTGCCTTTTTAAATAAGTGTATTTTTGCAATTTATTTAATCTCTCTTGTTAATTTATTGTACAGTTTTATTCCTTGCTAGAAAATGCTGTTTTGAGTTTTATTTTTATTTGTACTTGGTAAATGTAAGTTGAGTCTCTCTCTTGTTGCATGGTCATGGAGAGCTGTTTGTGCAGTAATTACCAATGTTATTTTTGATGTGTACAACTGACGTGTATGTATTCAAATGGAGCAATTAAAATCCTCAGTGTTTTGAACAGATCTTTACAATGAGCTTTACTAGTATTTTGGGTTGTTATTCTTACAGCTCTTTTCTGGAGTTTGAAAGTTGTGTTCAAATTTTGTGCATTGTTCCCCAAAAGGGAATGCCATAGCTAAGAACTGAGTGTACAAATGAATAGTATGTAACTAAAAGACACTGCATGTTACACACTGACGATAGGATTCTTAGGGCATAACATGATGATGACATTCTGTTTGCAAGTATGTTTGTGTGTTCACACCATTTCTACTGAGAATCAATATTTATTCCTAGAATTTTAGCATTTGTTACACAGTCTATAGAGGTTCCATATACATTTAATTTAAAATTGTAATTTCTCCTCTTCAAACTGAAATTGATGGCATTAGTTTTCTGTATGTTCAATGTCACTTTATTGCTTATTGACCAATCATAAACTTCCTTCAGAGTTTCATTTGCTTTCTTGGCAAGGAGTTCTCTCATTTTCTCAGTGTTTATAATATTACTGTCATCAGCGAAGAGAATTTTTTCACCATGAGTAACACTACTGGGAAAGTCATTGATGTATATCAGGAATATTACTGGTCCTAATGTGCTACCTTGTGGAACCCCTATATTAATGTATTTTGGTTCTGATAAGTGTTTTACTAAATTTTTAGATCTATTTGAGGTATGTGTTATCTCTACTCCTTGTACCCTATGTGCTAGGTATGATCGAAACCAGTAATTAGCTACCCCTCTTATTCCTAATATTTCTAATTCATTTAATAGAATCTTGTGGTCAACTGTATCAGACACCTTAGAAAGATCGAAAAATATGCCTGTGACATACTCATCTTTGTCAAGAGCAGCAAGTACAACTTCTGTGAATTCTACTATGGCTGTCTTCATATTTTTGCCACTTTGGAAACCAAACTGTGATTCACTTAAAAGATTGTATTTATTCAGGTAATTCATTAATCTGTCTTTCATAATTGCTTCTATTATTTCTGAGAATGCTGACAGCAGGGAAAAGGGCTGGTAACTTTCTGTGTCTCCTGCATTACCTTTCTTAAGCAAAAGTACAATTCTTGCCTGTCTTAACTGCTCTGGAAATGTCCCTGATGTGAAAGATTCATTTATTATATTTGTTAAGTGGCCTTGAATAATCCCCAGGCATTGTTTCAGTAAACACATTGGTACTTCATCTAAGCCTGACTTTTTATTTTTTAGCTTTTAACAATTTTATTGACTTTGTTCTCTGTGATTGTGGATCATTTATTACCTTATCCCCCTCCCATAGCAGTATGTTATTATGTGTTTGTTTGCCTCTCCCCAGTTCCTTTTTTGAAACACCCCAGACTGCATTTCTTTTATTCTCAGCATTATGTATTATTTTGTCATTCAATGACTCTTTTGCAGCAATCAGCACCTTACTATAGATCTTTTTGTATCTATGATAGAAATTTAAGAATTCTGGATCATTGCGAATCTTTTGCATGGAACTGAAGTATTTAAGTGTTTGGAAGGACTTCTTAATACCTGCTGTTATCCTTCTGTTTCTGTGACATGTTGATACAGACATGCATACTTTTGGAAATGCCTTTCCAAAGTTCAATTTAAACAATGTGTAGAATTTAGAGAATTTCATATTCACATTGGTATCCTTATACACTTCATCCCAGCTTTGTTTTTGTAGTTCTTTTGAAAAATCTTTTATTTTGGTTTCTGACAGATGCCATTTGTAGGCTTGTAGTTTAGGGAATGATTCGATGCCTGATTTTACTGTTGTTGTTTGACAGAGATGGTCTGATAGTCCAAAATCTTTTATAGCTACATCTCATTTTTCCTGTCCATATTCGTGGCCACATGGTCAATTATGGCCAACAGAGGCACATGCCGTGAATTTCTTCTTTTTTTTGGTGATTGATGGTAGTGCCACTCCAGTTACAGCATTTTCATTTCCAGCTCAAAGTAAACCAATGAGTTTTCAAGACTTGTAATGATCTGTGACAGAAAAGCCTCTCCATTGGCCTCAAACTTCTCCAACAATTCAGAAAAAGAATAGCTCTTCCTTGAAACTTATGGTTTGTTGTGAGCATTTGTCAAACACATCTAGAGCACACCTCTGAATATCCAAGATTCATACCCCCTGCCCGTGTACTTCCAATGCTCACTGCTATCTCTACAGCCAGCTTTCAAGTTGTGATGCACTAGTCTGCATTCTGCATGGAAAAATAACACCCAAGTGATTCATCACGTCAAGAGCAGTGGTTGTGACAGGATGTTCTGAATGTAGCTGATCATGATGCTCAGTTCCTGCAATTAGTGATGCTTTCTCCCAGCAGTCATTACCGAACAGTTCTCCTATCAACTGTGTCATTACCATACTCTGCACACAAATGTTTATGGATATTCACAATTGCTTGCTTTTCCACAAATAAGAATTCAGTTACAGCATGTTGCTTCGAAAGAGTGTCTTCCAGAGATGCCATTTGGATGGTTCGCTATGGTTCTGCCATAAGTCAGAATGATTCAAAACTTTGCACATATGCAGAAGATACATCAAATTTGAAGCACCTTAAAGGATGTTGTGCCATATGGCTGCAAAAAATATTAACTATTATTTATTGAAAAAAACCTCATTTTCTTAATACATGCTGAAACACACTGTATATTACATCTACCTTCTGGTTATACAAGCGTGTCTATCTTTTTTATTAATCTCCTGCCTTTTACATGGCATAGCCTTCATTCACCTATTTTTTCTTTTTTTTCATTTGCAGTTTTTCCCCTATTATTGTTTGTGTTCTCACTATTTCTTGTTTTCATGTGCTTGATATCATGTACACATTTGTTTTGTACACTGCATCATGTTCATTTGTTTTACACTTTTAATGCAAGTAATAACGTTTTTCAGTTCTGCTGCACTGTAGGCTGGTTATCAGCTATGTTTATCAATGGCAGCTATGTTATTCATGGCAACAATAACAACTAAAGAAAAAATGACAGCTAAACCAATTAGAAAGATATGTATGTTCCGTAAACTAGATGAAATGCCAGTAATGTCTTATCTCAAAGAGGAAGTTGAAACTTTCAGTACAGAGCAGGAGCATGTAGAGGAACTATGACTCAAGTTTAAAAGCATATAGCCACTGTAAAGAAACTTCTAAAGAAACAGACTACTGCATAATAGGTGTAAAGTGAAGCACAGGACTATTGATAGAGAGATACTGAATGAAACTCTTTTGGCTGTCAAGTAAGCAATTTGTGAAGCCTTCAATGACTACCATAGCAGAATATTGTCAAATGATGGTTTCACAAAATCTAAAGAAATTCTAATCATATGTAAAGGCTGTTAGACGCACCAAAGTTAGTGTCCAGTGAGACAGGATCTGAAATTGAAGGTAGCAGAGCAAAAGATGAAATGCTTAACTGTGTTTTCAAATGTTCCTTTACAAAGGAAAACCCACGAGAAAGGCCCCAATTTAATCCTTGTACCACTGAAAATATGAAGTGAAATAAATGTTAGTGTCATTGGTGTTGAGGAACATTTCACATCAATAAAGTTGAGAAAAGCTTCACGGCCCAATGGAATCCCTATCAGGTTCTGTACTGAATTTGTGGCAGATTTAGTCCCTCTGTTAATTATAATCTGTCATAGATTCTTCAAGCAAAAGACAATGCCCTGTAGTAGAAAGAAAGCACAGATCACACCCATCTGCAAGAAGGGTAGTAGAAGTGATCCATAAAACTACCATCCAGTATCCTTCATTGATTTCTTGTAGAATCTTAGAACATATTCTGAGCTCAAATATAACAAGGTACTCAAGCAGAATGACTTAGTCCATGCCAACTAGCATTGATTCCAAAAAGATCAATCATTTGAAACACAACTTTCACTTTTCTCACATGATGTACTGAAAGGTTTGGATCAAGGCAGTCAGGTAGATGCAGTATTTCTTGATTTCCAAAAAGCAGTTTACCCAGTACCACACCTATGCATATTGTCTAAAGTTTGATTGTATGGTGTTTCAAGTGAAATTTGTGACTGGATTGACAACTTTATGGTATGGAGGACACAGCATGTTATCTTGGATGGAGACTCATCAGATGTAGAGGTAACTTGGTGTGCCCAGGGAAGTGTGTTGGGGCCCTTGTTGTTCATGTTGTATATAAATGACATTGTCAGCAATATTAATAGTAACCTCTAACTTTTTGCAGATGATACAGTTATCTATAATGAATTACTGTCTGAAATAAACTATAAAAATATTGTCAGATCTCAATAAGATTTCAAAGTGGTAGAAATATTGGCAACTTCCTTCAAATGTTATGAAATGTCAAACTCTGCACTTCACAAAATGGAAAAAAACATAGTATCCTTTGACTATAATATCAATAAATCTGAGTTGGAATGGGCCAACTCATACAAATACCTGGGTGTAGCACTTTGTACAGATATGAAATGGAATGATCACATAGGCTCAGTTATGGGTAAAGCAGGTGGTGGTCTTCAGTTTGTTGGTAGAATATTTGTGAAGCGCAAACAGTGTGCAAAAGAAACTGCTAACACATTGCTCATATGACCCATTCTAGAATATTGCTTCAGTGTGTGGGTCCTGTTTCTAATAGGATTAACAGGAATATTGAATGTATACATAGAAGGGCAGTACAAATGGTCACAGGTTTGTTTGATCTGAGGTAGAGAGTTATAGAGATATTGAAAAAACTGAATGGCAGACACTTGAGGATAAGTGTGAACTATCCCAAAGAAGTCTGCTAACAAAGTTTCAAGAACTGGCTTTAAATGATGACTCAAAGAATATACACAGAGGCATTTAAACAAACATTCTTCCCATGCTCCACACATGAATGGATCAGGAAGAAACCCAAATAACTGATATAGTGGTACTTACCCTCTGCCATGCACTTTGTGGTAGTTTGCAGACTATAGTTTGACGTAAACACTGATCAGTAATTTATCTTGATATTTAGAATTTTACACAATACCTGAAATTATATAAAAACCTAATCTAGGAGGCAGTAGAGTAAATTAACACTGTAATAATAGTAAAGTTAAGGCTAGTAAGACAGTATTATGCATGTTTGTTTCATAATAGTTTTAGCTTTTATGTGGAAGTGGTAGAAATTTTTTCGTAGATTGAAATCTTCAACTATCTTTACTGCATCAAAATATTCAAGGGCTTAGAAGTAAAATTAATGAACTACTTATGTGCATTGATGAATTAGGGTCATTGAACCCAGTTGATATAATCTGCCTCTTTGCACACCATGTGACCACTGGTATAAATAAGTTAAACCTTACAGAATGTAAGTTAGCCTCTTATTCATGTAGACAAAATATGGAGAAAGGAGCAGTTGCCAAACTTGTTAAAAATAGTTTTAAATTTAAGAATATTGACATTAATAAATTTTGCTGAGAGCAGCACTTAAAAGCATGTGCAAGAGAGATAGAATTTCATAATAGGTCCTTTATAATAGTAGCCATATACAGAGCACATTCAGGAAATTTCAACCTGTTTATAAACGGTCTTGAAGATTTATTATCTCATCTAAAATAAAGAAAAAACCAAAGAACTAGTGGTTGCTGGTGATTTTAATATAGATGTTCTGTAAAATACTGTCAGTGAACAGTTACTGAAATCAGTTACATTGTCATTCAATTTAATTTCTACTGTAAATTTCTCAACTAGGGTATAGACATGTTCTAAGACTGCCATTGATAATATCTTTATAGACAATTCTAGGCAACTAAGCCACATTACAAAACCAGTATTAACTGACCATGACATGCAACACCTAACATTAAATTTTGAAAACTGTCAGGGTAAAACATCTATCAGAACTGAGTACAGAAGGCCAATAAAAGAGTCAAAAACTGAGAAATTTAGGAGATTGCTCAAAGAAATTAATTGGATGGATGTTTACAGCATCCAAGACACTAATGGAAAATACAAAACATTTATTAATAACATTAGCACCTTATTGGAAAATTGTTTTCCCCTGAAGGTAACTCAAATTAAACAGAAGTCTAATAAGAAACCATGGCTCAACAAGGGATAAAGATATCATGTGAGACAAAAAGGAAACTTTCTCTCATATATAGGGACACATTTGATACAAGCATTATAGCTCATTACAAAATTTGCTGCAAAATATTGAAGCTTATCCAGAAATCTAAATGCCTGCATTATGAGAAGATAAATACATCCAGCAATAAAATAAAAACTATATGGGATATAGTTAAATCAGAGACAGGTAGGGCCAGAAATGAGGAGGAACAAAGTAGCTCTAAAAATAAATGAAACCCTGGTAACAAATGCATGTTGTGTTGCAAACCCTTTAAATAAATATTTTGTCTATGTTACTGGTAGCATGGGGTTGTCAGGTTCAATAAATAATGCAATCTCAATAACATGAAATTGACACTTACTACGCCCAAAGAAATATAATCCATCATAAAGTCCTTGAAATCAAAGCACCCTAGTGGTTATGATAACACATAAACACAGTTAATAAGAGTGTTCATGTGAGCTTAGTCATATCTTAAGTTATTTGTGTAATCAATCACTTATCACAGGAACATTACTGGACTGGCTTAAATATGCTGAAGTTATACCTCTCCACAAGAAAGGGGACAAAGAAATGCTATCAAATTACCAACTGATCTCACTCTTGCCAGCTTTTTCAAAAATCTTTGAAAAGGTTATGTTCATGTGTCTACTAAAGTACCATAGTGAAAATAGCATACTGTCAAAGTCACAGTTTGGGTTTCATAAGGGTCCTGATATTGAGAAGGCTATTTACACTTATAGTGAAAATGTCCTTAATTCATTATGTTGGGCAGTGGGTGGAAAATTTTTCCGTTGCTGACGTTCTCAACACAGGCTCTCTAACTACAATGTTGGCAACCAGAAAGTGATTAACAAAAACGTGATGCCTGTAATTAAAGTTCACTGTGCCCACTCTGATTGAAAAATAACGTTATTGATCATTGAAGTTCATCATGCTGAGGATTTAGGATGATGCTTGGGCTTCATAGAAAATGCATTTTTCTATAACAATTATCACTATATTCTCGAAACGATAAAGCATAAAGTTTGAGACAAATGTTTACCCAAGCAGTGCTACTATCAGCTATTGTATTACCAGAGCTGTTCAGAGTCTATGTTGTGTATCCTATTATCCCTAGATAACGAAACTCTTCAATAATCATTATCAATGTAAATGTTCAAAGAGAATGCTCACCAAAATTTGATGTTAATACTCATCAAATTCCACTCTAGTAATGGTAGGTCTGTCCTGCAGCTACATGTGAAAATACAACACACACAAACTGAGAATAAATCACTGAAGTCGTTCTGCAATTAACACTTTACCACAATGCGAACTCATTGTTATGTGCAGACTGAGTTACATAATACAGCATCCAAGGCTGTTCCTTGCAACTGCACAAACGCGATGCAGCTTCCGACACAGTGTGTGCACTGATACGAATCTAGAAGAGAACTGGGACCTGACTCTAGCTTGCAGTGCTCTTATTTATAAAGCCATGGTGCGGACCGCCAAAGGTGCAGCTGACAACATTTGCCTTGATTGGCGACTCCATGGAGCGTTCTGTGCACCACGACCAAATAGTGGATAGAATTGGAAGGAAACTCAGCATTGGCCGTATTTTGTAGTTTTATTGTCCACAAAATCAATTTTTGGTCACTTAGTGACCATCCTCAGTGCTGTAATATACAATTAAAATTGGTAGGCACTGGTATCAAGCTATAACCACAAGCTTAGAGTGATTGCTCTAAGATTGTGGTTATAGCTTGATACCTGAGCCTACCAATTTTAATTGTATATTGCAGCACTTAGGATGGTTACTAAGTGACTGAAAATCGATTTTGGGGACAATAAAACTACAAAATATGCCAATGCTGATTTTCCTTCCAATTCTATAACATGTGCCTTCCTGAATAGCCACTGGGGCTAGCAGAACACCACTTCAAGTTACTAAATAATTAATTGCTTCTTTTGCTGAAGACCAATGAAGCTCCCAATTTAATTGTGCTATCAGCACACAGTTATGCATCTGTAATAAAATTCTGATGTGGCAAGGTTAAATACTTTCGGCGAGAGAATTATTTTAATTGCACTGCACGCAATAGATGAGCTCTGAACTTGCCCTTTGGAGAGACGCTATATCTATAGTTTTATAGCTACCTTTTGGAAACTTCTCACATCTTTGTTATTATAGCGTATCTACATTCTACCTAAATTTAAGCATCCTAGCTTTATCTAATCACTTACTTAATCTATCTTGCCTCCGTACTTTTAGGACACAAAAACAGAAAAACATGAATTTCACCCAAAATATTGATTTGTGAGATCCAGCATGCTGTTTTCATTAAATTACAATGAAAAAGGAATCTGAATATAAATTTTGAAGTTTCTAGCTCCTTCCTGTTGCGCCAGTGATTTTTGCGCAAAACACCCAAATTTCGAAAACTGTTACTAAACTGAAACTTAACACATTATTGTTTTAACATCACTCCTGACATGCTACTAACTTTTCAGATCATTTACTTTACTTCTAAGGTATTGTGCAACATTGGTGATGTCATAGCTAGTTAGAGCAGACTAGGCTGGCACACAATGGAAAGCATATGAATTATATATGGTGTGAGTAGGTTGCTTCCCTACAATTAGAAAACAAATTAGAGGTAACTGGCATATTCTGTGACCTGTCAAAGGCTTTCAACTCTGTGAATCACAACATTCTTTTAAGTAAATTTAAATATTATGGGATCACTAGTAGTGCTGCAAAGTGGGGCAGTAGGCAGACAGACATAATCTGACTGGGAAGAATTTACATGTGGTGTTCCCTAAGGTTCCAGACTACGTCCACTACTTGTGTATATTAACACTTACAGTGCTGATGTAGTTTGTAGTTGCCGTCACCTGCGGACTGGGTAAAATCAGCTGTAATTTGTTACTGCTGTGCAGCTCACTGTTGTTGCAATTCCAAAACGTTTTTATGTTTATTGGACTTTTTACATTAAGTACTCAAATTCTGTGGTCGATAATTTAAAATTTGAAGGCACCAATGAAATTTCAAGTCAGTGATATTTGTTGCCAGAAAAAGAAATTGAAAAGTAATTACAGTTCTGTTATATACAATGAAACATGTTATTATCCTCTAAAAATATTTACAAAACACTTTAAATAATGAAAAATAACAATAAGCGTAAGTTGAGTACATAATTTAGTACATAGTGGACAATGGTGTGATAAACTTTGAAGCAGGGGGAGATACAAAACCTAACATTTCTTTCGGTGCACTCATATGAGGTGTCCTTTCTTCCAGCCTTTCCTGTTGAACATTTTTCCTTTTGGCTACACACCACACACTTCCTTTGTCGTTTTTCCTTCCCTTCTGGAATGTTGCCATGATTAGAGAAGTATTTTTCTGAGAGTCATACTAATTATGATGATCCATGTGGAAAGCTCTTTGTTGAATCCCCAGCAGAGAATACCAATCCTGCACATACGTCTTGAAAAAACTGAGGAGATGGAAAGTTTTTTCTTTTTGATCATATTATGCAGTATGCAGGCATTTGATACTGCCATTAGTATGCAATGTACAGCTAGTATCCTCCACCACTTCATAGTCTTGTGAGCCAGAGCCCCATACGATAGTCGTTGGTCAAATAGGTCCACCCCAGCTTTGTTTTTATTATAGTCAACAACTGCTGCAGGTTTCAGTTTCTCTGTTGCTCTTGTTCTGACACTCTGCGTTGTAGCTGTGTGCCTTGCGCTGATCATCCAGACACGTCTCCTATCTTTCCAGTGCAAGGCGAGCACATTCCCTTTGCGATGGGAGATCTGTTCTCCTTTTTTCAGCTTTGCATATTTTAGCAGTTTTGGAAGTGCTTTCTGTTTTTCATCAACAAGACCAGTATTATCATCAGCTAATTCTTCAGCAAATTGAGCACTTGTGTAGAAATGATCAACATAAACAGTGTGTTGTTTACCTAGAAGCTTATTGGTCAAATGCTTCATGACACTAGAAACATTGTTGTCTACTGTCTTATTTGTTCCATGTATACCTCAAAATTTCAGATATATGAAAATGTACAGCTTCATACCATATTTGTTTGGTTTATTGGCCGTATAAACCTTGAAGCTTACTCTTCCTTTCTAGGGACAAATTCCTTCATTGACTGTTACTGTTTCCTCCGGATAATAATAATTTTGGAATTTCTCTCTCAATGAATTGAGGAGAGGTCTAACTTCATAAAGTGCATCAAAACCTGGTTCACTTTTCTTTTTTGCCTTTTTGTGTTATCATTGAGGTGAAATATAGATAAAATGTTTATAAATCTCTCTCTTGACAAAACACTGGGACAAAAATTACAGCTGACAACAGAATCAGTACTCCAGTGGCTCTTCATGTTTGGCCTCTCATTTATTGCCATATGTGGCAAAATAGCAAGGAATTTTTTAATATCTGCAATTGTTACAGTTTTCCACTGTTTGAACCTAGAATTAGGCAGAAGATTGTTTTCACACTGCAGCTTAGCAAGTTTTTGCCTGGCATAACAATTAGTTCTTTCATTGTTGTTATGAGAGTATTGCCGAAGAAATAGAATAATATATCTGAAGGATCACTTGATTCATGAATAGATACATTCTGTACCAATTCGTTAGGTCCTGTGTATACAGCTATGTCAGGAATTCCGTCAACATCTGTCCAGTCGCGATCAAAGTCACTTCTACTTCTTTTTCTACTTTGAGTATTCATAGATTTAGAAGGTGAAACATGATATGATTCATTTCCTGAAGTACCTACAGGAGCATAATTCATAAAATAAAATTCTGGGAAGCTAACAAAAACCATTTTCAGTTATTAAATCTGAAACAAATCTTGACTTACCACTATTTTCACATTACATATAATCCAAATGGTCATCAGACAGCTCTATTTCACCATCTGAAAGCTCATCAAGGACTTCATAAATCATTTGCTCCAAACATTTATCCAGTTCACTGCACATATCAAAAAGATAATCAACACAAAAACACTCAAAACAAATGAAACTGAGAGGATACCAATGCCAGAAAATGTCTATCAAGTAAGCTACAATAAAAAAGTCTTTCATAAACACAAAGTATTCCAATTTGAACAGTTCTCGGGTATCCGACCAGGTAGTGTCGTAATATCTCCACAATGTTGTTGTTGTTGTGGTCTTCAGTCCTGAGACTGGTTTGATGCAGCTCTCCATGCTACTCTATCCTGTGCAAGCTTTTTCATCTCCCAGTACCTATTGCAACCTACATCCTTCTGAATCTGCTTAGTGTATTCATCTCTTGGTCTCCCTCTAAGATTTTTACCCTCCACGCTGCCCTCCAATACTAAATTGGTGATCCCTTGATGCCTCAGAACATGTCCTACCAACTGATCCCTTCTTCTGGTCAAGTTGTGCCACAAACTTCTCTTCTCCCCAATCCTATTCAATACTTCCTCATTAGTTATGTGATCTACCCATCTAATCTTGGCAGAAATACACACTGCCATCTTCAGGTGGTACCTGACGAATGCTATGCCGTTGCTCTCGGCGCCCTATATATATTAGCCGTTACCCCCCTCTACCATTCCTCTCCTGGTGTCTTTGGTGCAGTCGGCATGGCAGCTACTGGAGGTGGTGGGGGAAGCTCACTAACAAGTCGCTGTCCTGGAGCCAAAGTTCTTCTAAACGTTCCACAAAGTGGATGGAATTGCAAATGTGGTGTTCCCATTTTCCCACAAATGGACTAAGGAGACCTGTCAGGTGTTGGGCCAGTTCATAGGTTGCTGCTCCTCTGTTGCTGACTATTGGATGCATAGGTGTCCCATCCTTGTGGACCTTTAGTAGCCCATACAGTTGTGGCAGTGCAGCTGCTCGTGGTCGAAGTTTCTTGACAGTTTTTCCATTAAAGGTACTGTGAAGAAGTTCAACGGTTCTTCTTTGAAGGTGACATGCTGGGTCTCCTTCTATCCTTCTGTACACTGCATCATCGAGAAGTTCGTACATTTTTCTCTTATATTCTGAGTGCAGGAGCAGTACTGTAGCATTGCCTTTGTCAGCAGACAAGACCACCACCTCAGGATGGCTGTGTAACTCACGGATGGTCACTCTCTCCTCCTTAGAGATTTTCTGTTTCAGTGGTGTGGTGTGGTGAGCACACGGCACGTTTCACAACGTATTTCTTCTGCACTAGGAGAGGAACGGTGGAGGGAATAATGCCTAGTATATATGGGGTGCCGAGGGGAATGGCACAGCATTCATCAATAACCACCTGAAGATGGCAGTGTGTATGTCTGATGAAATATTGTGGAGAAATTATGATGCTACCAGGTTGGATACCTGAGAACTGTTCAAATTGGAAATACGCCGAGAAAACTTCAGATCGCACAAAGTATTCCACTGAGCTCGCTGCTGCCATTTAGTGCTCTTGGTTGAAACTATGATGCCTGTTGACCACTCAGACTTCGCAGAAGACGTAAATATATGTTTGACGCTACAGAGAAACATTGTACCTACCGAGACGTAATATTATGTCGGCTGCACAATTCTGTTTCCTTCTGAAGATGTAATATTATGTCGTCCACATGCTAAGTGTTAATGACCTGTCATCTGTTACATTACCTGATGCCAAGTTTGTCTTATCTGCAGATGATACAAACATTTCAATAAACAGAAAATCAAATATAAATTTAAAAAGGTCAGCTAATCAAATTTGTACTGACATTAATAAGTGGTTCATAGCCAATTCACTGTCATTAAACTTTGAAAAGATGCAGTTCAGAACTTCCAAGAGATTTCCTTCTAGTGTGTGTATAAAATATGGTGACATGGGAATAGGAGAAGTTGAGAGTGTGAAATTCTTGGGATTACAACTTGATAATAAAGTCACTTGGGAGCAACGTACTAATGAACTGCTAAAGTGCCTAAACAAGTCTCTGTTTGCAATGTGAATGATCTCGGACATAGGAGATATAAATATAAAAAAACTGGCATATTTTGCTTATTTTCACTCCATTATGTCATATGGTATCATATTTTGGGGTAACTCCACAAACTGAGAACAAATGTTCAGAGTACAGAAGCATATAATAAGAGTAATGTGTAGTGTAAATCCAAGAACATCATGTCGGAACCTATTCAAAGATTTGGGCATACTAACCACACCTTCTCAGTATATTTATTCCTTAATTAAAATTGTTGTAAATAACACCTCTTTTTCCAACTAACTGCTTAGTACACAGAATCAATACTAGGTATAAGAACAATATACATAAAGATTTAAAATAACTTACTCTTGCCCAGAAAAGAGTCCAGTGTTCAGGAATGCATATTTTCAGTAAGTTACCAGCAACCATTAAGAGTTAAGTTTCATACAAGGCACAATTTAGACATAATTTAAAAGAATTTTTGGTGGCAAACTCCTTGTATTCCATCCATGAATTTCTTAACAAGTGCAGTAGACCATTTTAATGAAAATTTATTATACTTTAATTTTTGACAATACTTGGTTGTAAAAGCCAACTAGCTACTGTGTGAATGATGGATTTAATGAAAGCAGATGTAAGTATTAAACCTGTAAATATTAGAAGTTTAATTTTAATTCCTGTACATAATTTAAAAATTTATTGGCTGAGACTCGTTAAAATTAATGAAACTCAAGTTTTTCTAATTACATTTTTGTAATGTGTTTATCTGACATGTTCACACCCAGGAGGATCCCCTCTTTTGTGGGTCTATGGAATGAATAATTAATGAAATCTAATTGTAAATGACAATAGAGAGTAATTATGTGCTAACAAGATAGAATAAATTATGCTATCATCTGTCAGGTGGGCATCTGTGACATTTCTTGAGCACTTATCTTCCTAGCTCTGATTGGTAAACAGCCCGAAGACTAGGGCCCACTAATATCTTGTAACATATTTTTTGAGAAAGAGAAGACAATACAAAAAATTCTGACTTGCAAATATTGTCTGTACATAAGTGGAAGAATAGGTGTTGGCGATGTTACAGACAGTGAAAGTCTAAATGAACATCACTCTTCACGAATGTATAATGTGTGTGAAATTGTTTACACATGACTGTTGAAACAGTTGCCATCACAGAACTAGACACAGGTTTAAGTTAGTTTATGATATGGACCAGAAATGCTGGCCTGCAATGAACCCGACCAGTATTTCAAAGTATATTAATCACATTATGATTTTGACTATTTGCATAGCAGATAAATTCACTAATCAGTATTGATTGGGGCACTTTAGATTTTGTTTTACAGAGAATATATCTAATATTTGTTTTGTTAAATTTTTCAGGGCTTTAACTCCATAATAGGTCCAAATGGAAGTGGAAAAAGCAATGTGATTGATTCACTGCTCTTTGTCTTTGGGTATCGAGCAACAAAAATAAGATCAAAAAATGTCTCATTTCTCATCCATAAATCGAGGGCTGATGAAACTATAGAGAGCTGCTCTGTGTTGGTCCATTTTGCCAGAGTGATTGCAGTATGTATGTTTGTAAAATCTTGAGTATTTGTATACCTAAAAATATTTACTATGGAACATTTAAGTGTGTATTAAGGTACTTTAAGTTACATTTCTGAAAGTAATGTCTTGAATTACAGTGTACTTGTGACTAATACACTATCTGCTAAATACATCATTCACAATATACCATATATCCACTAATAACTTGTCATGATATTTCATGTTATTTGACACTAATTATTACAGAAATTTTGTCATCTTGGATACACAAGCCAAAGTACTAGCTGTTTCCATCTCTCTGTGTGGAAAAGCAACAAAGTGCCATTTTTTTTCATTGCCTCTCTGTAGTAGACAATGAAAAATTTGAATGCAGGATCCCTTCTGGCTTTGTAAGTACATGTCTTGAATCATCAGCAAAGCAAAAATGAAATGACTTCATATGAAAGTTTTTTCTTATATTCAGCATATATAAAATTGGATTAGTGATTGGGGGGGTGTGGGTGGTAGAGAGATTGGAAAGATGAAGTGAAGACAGAAAAATAAGTATAATTTTCAGAAAATGTCTCTCTCTGATGTTTAACTTGGTTGTTTGCATTTCAGTGTCACTTCTTTCACGTTTGCTTTTAAAGAGTTTATATTATTGACCCTATCCATGTGAAGCCACACCACCATATTTTTTCATTGGTGTATGTACTCTCCTCCTCTCTCTGACCTCTTCTGGTTCCCACACACACTCATTGTCTCATCACAGCCCCCCTTGCTCTTGGAGACCCATTCCAGTCCTCCCCTCCCCTCCCCCCTCCTCCTCACACTTAGTCTAGGATGCCTGTCCCAGTCCCCCTACTCATTCTATGAGGCATATCCTACTCTTGGAGGTGTAATGCACCGACTGGCGGAACTCAAGATCTAACTCAAAAACAACAAGGATCATACTGTACTAACATTGTGATGCTGCTGATGTATGGCTTCCTGCTGTGCAAAATTGCTTGAGCAAACCAATCAACCATTACAGCAAGAATCAGGTACAGTTTTTGTATTGACAGTTGATGTTATGACTGTGGATCACTATCCGATCACAGAAGATTCCAGTAGTAGCCGAGCGCCTGGCAAACACTTGAAGCCTAGCTTGTACAGTAGTTGCACTCTTAGACAACAAATTGAGGACAGATCAACCCTTTGGTGATCAGCAACTGCAATGATAATGAACACTGGTGGGACAGCAGACTAAAATGCTAGATAATAACAGTGTTTTCACTATACACAAAATCTGAGGCCGTACAGCAATGTTACTACACCACAAATTGATACACAAAAATATCCAAATCACACTGACAATCGCTATCTACCAGCAATGATGAGACTAGCAGAATACAGCAAAAACACGCATTATCTCCCTATTGTCCAAAGCAAGACACCTAAATTATTCCAATATGATACCTGTTTATATCATGTCAAGCTAAATTGTAAATTTACCTTGCAATTGCACTCCCAAGCAATGACTTCAACTTTTAACATTCATCTTGGATATGAAGTGAGTGCAAAGATCAATTCATATTAAACTCATATTTGGACAATATTTATACCAAAATAGAGATAATTGAAGCAATAAGTTTATTTCTTTCTGTGTAGTCTAACGTTGCTACATAAATAGGGGAACGGTGGGTAGTATGCACCAGTTGGTATATCAGCTATTCACTACTATGTAGCAGCATGGTACACAGTGTAATCTTTGCTGCCAGCGCCATTTTTCCATCTGTAGAGAGTTTATTTGATTCCCTGTGTCGTATCATCTGAGAGTGATTATTGTTTGTTTGTGCTCCTACAAGTTGTTGCCTCAAATACTTTTTAACTTCACACTGAATCATTGCAGGTAAGAATATACTTATGAAACTAGAGCTGTTTTTTAGACTGCTCTATTAATATAAGACACTGACAATTGCATTTCATTTGCTCTAACAATGTTGCTTACTACCATGTTTTCATCTCACTCTGAGTCGAGTAGTATGAGCCATGTGACATTTGCAAGGTATGGGCTACATAACGTTTCTAAGATACTATGCCAACATCTAAGAACAAACCAGGTGAAGGTTGGGGAGAATGGTCAGAGAATGATATGAAAAATGCTGTTGGAAACATACTGGAAAATAAACTTTCTGAAAGAGCCACATCTGACTGATATTATGTACCGAGATGCACTCTCCAAAGGAAGTTAAAAGCTATGGCGAATAATGAGTCAACTGATATGAAACCACAAATGGGGTCTTTTAAGGCAACCTTTGATGAAAGATGTGAAAAACTGTTAGTAGCTCATTTGATTGATCTAGATTTGAGACTGGTGTCCCTGTCCAAAACAGGGTTTTAGAAACTGGCCTATGACCTGCCAGAAAAATTAAATTTGAGTCACAGATTCAGTAAAAGGACAAAAATAGTAGCAAAAGATTTTTATGTCAGCTTTATGAAGAAGCACCCAAATCTGACCTACAGAAAACCCCAATCAGCTAGTCTGATGTGGTGTGTAGAGTTTAATAAACCACAGGTCTAAATTTTCTTCAGCCAGTTTGAAACTCCCTTAAAAAAGCATTCTTTTCATCCATCCCGAATTTTTAATGCAGATGAAACTGGTGTAACATGTGTGCATGAAAATGACAAGGTTATTACAGTGAAAGGTAAATGTTAAGTGGGGAAAATTACTTTTGAAGAGACGGGGTGTAATGTTACACTTCTATTTTGCATGTGTGCAACTTGACAATTTATTCCTCCACTTTTTATTTGTCCAAGAAAATGAATGAATGACACCTCGTGATTGGTGCTCCAACTGAAAGCATTAGTTTTTCCAACTTCTAGTGGCAGGATGGCAGCTGAGGCTTTCCTTAAGTGGCTTAAACACTTTGTTTCCTTCACAAAGCCCTCAGCAGGAGATCCTGTTTTGCTGATTGTAGATGGGCATGCCAGTCACAAGGACTTGGACATCATCATGTTTGCTCAGGAAAACCATATCCGTATGTTAAATATTCCCCAACACACTTCTCGTAAGTTGCAGCCTCTAGATAAGACGTTCATGAAACCTTTCAAAAACTGCTACAACACTGCTTGCAGTTTGTGGATGAGGGCTAATCCAGGGTAAAGAATTAATGACTTTGATGTTGCAAAATTGGTAGCTGATGCCTACAAGCAAGTGCGTGTACTAGATACTTCTGAAAATGCATTTAAATGCACTGGCATTTACCCAACAAATTCAGAGAAATAAACTGATATGGACTTTATGGGCAGTGATGTTACCAACATTGTACAGGAACCTTTCCCTGAGATGACGTATTATGTCTGATGGGACTGCTGTTGCTACATCTAGGACACCCACATCGATATCACCAACAGCTGTGATAACCCCCTCCCCCCTCCCCCTCCTCAGCTTGCTTCCCAGGCAGACTCTACAATCACTTTTGGAGACAGCACCACTTTCTCCAATGCACTACACTCAAGTGTGGACATTCTGATTTTGCAAGTGTTTCAAAGAGGTGTTGCATTTGCCCTCCAAGAGCGAAAAGAGGTTGACATGTTGGAAAAGAAAGGCAGAGAGAAGTGAAATATTGACACCAGCTCCAATAAAAAAATATGCTGACAGACAAGATAGATCCAGAAGAGCAAAATTAAAAAGCACAACAGAAAAAGAGACAAATGAAAGTTCCAAAACAAGAATGAATGATGATCGATAAGAAGAAGAAACATGAATAAATCAAAATTTTTCATAATGACAGTCCAACACCAAGCACTTCTCAAGACGTTGTAAATGTAAAATGTATTGTGTGTGGAGAAAGCTATGAGGAAAATTGGGTTCAGTGCAACAAGTGTGAAGGCTGGGCACAAGAACTCCGTGCGGACATCGATGGCATACTTTTTTACTTTTGTGATCCCTGTAAGCTAAATAAATCATAGGGTAAATGAGCTATAATATGTTATACATTGTGTATAGTATTAAACAATAAAACATTTTATTCAAAACAATGTTTTCAAATTCTAAACATTATGATGTTGGTATGGTTCTTAACTGAGTTAAGCAACGAATATATTTTGTAATTTACATTTCTCCTTAAATGGCCCATAATACCTGTTGTTCCCCTAATGATACATAATGTAGTCCACAGATTAACCACCACACCTTTGTGAGTATGATCACTGACTGTTTGCAACAATTTCGAATCTGATTTTCACTCACTAAGAAAATTTCCTTACATAAATGTAATCTCGTTAGCTTTTATTAGTATTGGACCGTTGCATAGTTTGTGTGTACCAATGCAATTAGCTTTTATTAGTATTGGACTCCTCCCCATGAACCATGGACCTTGCCGTTGGTGGTGAGGCTTGCGTGCCTCAGCAATACGGATGGCCATACCATAGGTGCAACCACAATGGAGGAGGGGTATCTGTTGAGAGGCCAGACAAACATGTGGTTCCTGAAGAGGGGCAGCAGCCTTTTCAGTAGTTGCAGGGGCAACAGTCTGGATGATTGACTGATCTGGCCTCGTAACACTAACCAAAACGGCCTTGCTGTGCTGGTACTGTGAACGGCTGAAAGCAAGGGGAAACTACAGCCGTAATTTTTCCCGAGGGCATGCAGCTTTACTGTATGGTTAAATGACGATGGCGTCCTCTTGGGTAAAAGGTTCCAGAGGTAAAATAGTCCCCCATTAAGATCTCCGGATGGGGAATACTCAAGAGGACATCATTATCAGGAGAAAGAAAACTGGGGAGGGCCACCATGCTTACTGGTCGAGGCAGAGATGTCGAAACATTACTGTCTTGGTTTGACCTCTGCCTCCTAAATACTGGTGCCACCAAACATTTCAGTGTGGCTCACGGTAGTTACTCAGCCATTGATTTATCAATTTGCAGCCCAGGACTTTGCCGATCTATCTACTGGAGAGCACATGACGACCTTTGTGGTAGTGACCACTTCCCCATCACCCTGTCACTGCCCCAGCGTCAGGAACATGGCACCTACCCAGATGGGCCTTAAACAAGGTGGACTCAGGAATTTTTACCTCTGCTGTCACCTTTGAATCTCCCCCACATGGGAACATCGAAGTGATGGTTGAGCAGGTGAGTACAATAATACTTTGTGGCAGAAAACGTGATCCCTCACTCTTTAGGGTGCCCCGGTGAAAGGCAGTCCCTTTGTGGTCGCCGGAAGTCACTAAAGCAATCAAGTATGGTCAGCGAGCTCTACAGCGGCATAACCAGAACGCTTCCCTGGAACACCTTATAGCCTTTAAACAGCTCCGTTCCCGCGTTCGGCAACTTAACAAACGACGGAAGCATGAGTGTTGGGAGAGATAAGTCTCGACCATTGGGTGCCATACATTACCTTCCTACATCTGGGGAAGGATCAAACGTGTTTTCGGGTACAAGCCCCCAACAGGTGTTCTCAGTGTTAACATAAAAGGTGTGTTATCTACCGGTGCAATCGTGATTACTAAGCACTTCGCTGACCACTATGTTCGAGCCTCTGAATCAGAGAACTAGCCCCCAGCCAATCCCACTCTAAAATGGTGGACGGAAGGGAAAGTCCTCTCGTTCACTACATGCCACAAGGAATCCTACAACACCCCATTTACAGTGTGGGAGCTCCTCAGTACCCTAGCACATTTCCCCAACACAACTCCTGGGCCAGATCGGATCCACAGTCAGACGATTAAATCTCTCTCATCTGACTAAAAGCGACATGTTCTCATCAACTTCAACCGGATATGGTGCTATGACATCTTTCCATTGCACTGGTGGGAGAGCATCATCATACTAGTGTCAAACCAGGCAAAAACCTGCTTAATGTGGATAGCTATTGGCAAGTCAGCCTCACCAACATTCTTTGTGATCTGCTAGAACGTATGGTAGGTCGGTGATTGGGTTGAGTCCTGGAGTCACATGGCCCACAGGCTCCATGTCAGGATGGCTTCCGCCAGTGTCGCTCTATCACTGATAACCAAGTGTCTCTCGAGTCTGCCATCCAAACAGCCTTTTCCAGATGACAATACCTGGTTGCCATCTTTTGTTATTTATGAAAAGCATATGACATCACCTGGCGACATCAAATCCTTGCCACGTTATGTGAGTGGGATCTCAGAGGCCCCCTCCCGATCTTTATCCTAAATTTCCTGTTGCCTCATACTTTCCGTGTCCAAGTTGGTGCCTCCCATAGTTCCCCCCATATCCACGAGAATAGGCTCCCCCAGGGCTCTGTATTGAGTGTATCTCTATTTATAGTCGACATTAATGGTCTAGCAGCAGCAGCTGTTGGGCCATCCATCTCACCTTCTCTATATGCAGACGGCTTCCGCATTCTGTACTGCTCCACAAGTACTGTTGTTGCTGAGCGGCACCTACAGGGAGCCATCCACAAGGTGCACCACTGGCTGTAGCTCACGGTTTTCAGTTTTCGGCCCGAAAGTTGTGTGTTATGCACTTCTGTCGGTGTTGTACCACTCATCTGGAACGGGAACTTTACGTTAATGATAACCCACTCCCAGTAATGGAAATATATCGATTCTTATGACTGGTTTTCAATACCCAATGGACTCAGCTACCTCAACTTTATCAGCTTAAGCAGAAGTGCTGGCACCACCTCAATTTGGCCCTTCACTGCCTGAGAAACACCAACTGGTTTGCAGATAGCTCTACACTGCTGCAGCTGTACAAAGCCATTGTTCAGTCCCGCCTGGACTATGGGCGTGTTATTTACAGTTTGGTGGCGCCCTCAGCATTGTGTTTACTCGACCCACTGCACAAATGTGGTGTTCACATAGTGACAGGCGTTTTTAGCATGAGTCCGGTGACAAGCGTTCTGGTGGAGGCCGGAGTCCCTCCTTTGCAGGGTAGGCATGTACAACTTTTGGACAGTTACATAGCACACATTCGTAGTTCTCCTGCACATCCGAATTAGTCTCCTCTTCCCTCCCATGGAGGTTCACCTCCCGCATCAGTGGCCCAGGTCAGGCTTCCAATTACAGTTTGTGGCCTATCCCTTCTTTTTGAACTGGAGTCCCTGCCGTTACCACCTGTACTCGAAGTCCATTCACGTACACATCCATCGTGTACACCTAGGCCATGGCTTTGCCTGGACCTTTCACATGGCCCTAAGGACTCAGTTAACCCAACGGCTCTACGCTGCCACTTCCTCTCGATTCTTGACATGTACCGAGGCCATGAAGTGATTTACACCGGCGGCTCGATGGCTGATAATCATGTCAGCATTGCGTATGTCCATGGCTGACGTATTGAACAACTTTCCTAGCCCAATGGCTGCAGTGTTTTCACTACTAAGCTGGTGGCTATCCCTCATGCTCTTGAGCACATGCGTTCATGCCTTAGGGAGTCATTTCTTCTGTGTACTGACTCCTTGAGCACATGCTATCGACCAGTTCTACACTCATCATCCTTTGCTAGCGACCATTCAGGAGTCCATGTGTGCCCTGGAACAGTTCAGTCATTCAGTGGTGTTTGTCTGGACTCCAGGTCACATCAGAATCCCAGCCAACGAACTTGCTGACAGGTTGGCCAAACAGGCTACGTGGAAACCGCTTATGAAGATCAGATTCTCTGCAACTGACATGCGTTCAGTACTACACCACAAGATTTTGCAGCTTTGGGAGATGGAATGGCATAACCTCAGCATGCACAACGAACTGCATACCATTAAGGAGACTACAAATGTGTGGAAGACCTCCATGCGGGCCTCTCACAGGGACTCTGTTGGCTCCTCATTGGCCACTCTTAGGTGACACGCGGCTCCCTTCTGTGCCATGATGACCCACCTCAGTGTCAGTGCAGCACCCAGTTAACAGTGGCACATATATTGGTGAGTTGTCCTTTTTTGGCTGCCCTTGGACAGCTCGTTACCAAACTTGTTGCCATTAATTTTAGCTCACAACACCTCATTGGCTAATTTAATTTTACATTTTATACATGACGGTGGGTTTTATCATTCTATATAGCTTTTCATGCATGTCCTTCGGCCCTTTGTGTTCTCCACTCTAATACTTTTAGGCTGGATGTTTTAATGTGTCGCAGAGTAGCTGGATTTTCCTTTGTATTCTCGTAATCGGCCAGCCACGGTCATCTGCTCTCTTGTTTTCATCCCTTCTACCTGTTTCTTGCTTCTCTCCTGTTTTGTCCATAGTACTTTTGGTTGTCATTCTGTCATTCTTCTGGTTCTTCCATTCTCCTGTTATTGTGCTGAATGTCTCCTTTCTTTCCTTCTTTCCCTTGTGTAATTATCTTGCTGGGAACAAGGACCAATGACCTTACAGTTCGGTTCCTTCCTCCCCTCCTTTAAACCAACAAACCAACCCTTCTCCCCCTCCCCCCCGCCCCCCCCCTCTTTTAAACCAACCAACCAACTGGTGGTGTTGAGCAGTGCCTGCAGGGAGCCATTCACAAGGCACAGTCATAGGCTCTAGCCCACAGCTCCCAGTTTTCAGCTGCAAAGTTGTGTGTCATCCATTTGTCGGCATCGTACCATTCATCCGGAACCAGAACTTGATCTTAATGATGATCCACTCACTGTAGTGTAGAACCCTTCTTTAAGCCCGCCTTGACTATTTGAGACACGTTAACAGCTCAGTGGTGCCATCAACCTTGTGTTTACTCGACACAGTGCACCACTGTGGTGTTCGCCTAGTGACAGGAGTTTCTAGAAAGAGTCCGGTGACCAGTATCATGGTGGAGGTCGAAGTCCATCCAGTGCAGATCTGACGTGCACAACTGCTCACCAGTTATGTTGCACACATTCGTAGTTCTACTGAGCATCTGAATTATTGTCTCCTTTTCCCATCTGCGGCAGTTAATCTCTCGCATCAGCAGCCCAGGTCAGGGCTTAAGATTGCGGTTTGCGTGCGATCCCTTCGCTCCGAACTGGAGTCCTTGCCTTTACCACCTCTACTTGAGGTCCATTCACATACACTTCAGCCAAAGCTTGGTCTGGACCTTTTGCATGGCGCTAAGGACTTCATTAACCCTGCTGGCCGCGGTGGTCTCGCGGTTCTAGGCGCACAGTCCGGAACCGCGAGACTGCTACGGTCGCAGGTTCGAATCCTGCCTTGGATATAGATGTGTGTGATGTCCTTTGGTTAGTTAGGTTTAAGTAGTTCTAAGTTCTAGGGGACTGATGACCACAGCTGTTAAGTCCCATAGTGCTCAGACCCAGACCCCTTCATTAACCCTGCCGCTCTCTGCTGACATTTCCTCTCAATTCTTGACATGTTCCTGGGCTCTGAAGTTGTTTACACTGATTGCTCAATGGCTGATGGTACTCTTGGCTTTGCCTATGTCCACAGAGGCCATATTGAACAGCATTCTTTGCCCATTGCTGTAGTGTATTCACTGCAGAGCTTGTGTCCATGTCTCATGCACCTCAGACCATCCGTTCCTGTTCTGGTGAGTCGTTTCTTCTCTGTTCTGACTCCCTGAGCAGCATATAAGCTATTGACCATTGCTACTGCCACCATCCTTTGGTAGCAAAGATTCCAGGAGTCCATCTATGCCCTGGAATGGTCAAGTTGTTCAGTGGTGTTTGTGTGGTCATGCTAAAATTGGGTAGTCACGAAAACCAGTGGCAAAAATAACACTGTACTGTATCAAAGGATGAGAAAGTATCCCACATATGACACCAGATTGTACAGGATGGCAGGATTGGGTTCTGTTCTAGACGTCTGGATCGTAGTGGTTAATTGAAATGATAGAATGACAACTTCCAAGAAAGAACCCTGCAGGGTCCCTTCTTGAAAAAGGGTGTACTTCTGAGGCACCGAGGGAAGCAACCAACTGCTGGGAAAGGTGGCCACTACAATCAAAGACCCAACAATGTCGTGGAAGAGTGGAAGGACGACGACATGGTAGCTAGTCAGGTGCCAGCATACAGGAGCACAAAGTATTTACCTGAATTCAGAGCATCGTGTAATCCTCTTATATCCACTTGGCCAGGTATTGTGAATAAAGTCCATTAAATGTGTCTCTCATTCAGCAATCCCTGCCATTTGAATGGTAACAGGTCTGAAGTGCGTGCTGAAACTGTAATAGGCTATGAGGAGTTGGTACACAATCTCTGCTCATAGCAAACAAATGTGAATGCTCAATAAAATTCTTAAAATTTACTTCCGCTACCCCCCTAAAGCAGGTGGCTCCTGTACACAACTTAAAAACACTGCCTCCAAAAGACAACACAGAAATTGCTATGCACCAAAGGTATGGATAGGCCTACTAGAATACGTACACCTGACACATAATTCATAAGAGCCTGTGACCCCTTGGTTACTGATAAAGTCTCATGGTGAGCAGCATCAACTGGATACCAAGTGTTAACTAGATGTATCACTGGAGAATCCCTATTATCGAAGTTATTTGGCTAAATGATGTGGCCCGATATCCTAATCTGGCATCACAGTGCTATTTTGTTATTCCAGGTAGAATCATAATTACAAATGAGGTGTGATCAAAACATACAGTGAATGAAACTATTTTTAGCAGCAACTGCTGACAATACCACCATTTTATGTAATTTGACCAATAGCCAGATCTGCCGATACAGGCAGCATCAAGCTGGAATATGTTCTGAATTGGCAGTCAGTGCCCAGAGACTCTAGAGTGAGGTTTTGTTTACCATATCTTTTATGCATCATGGATTTTATACAATATTTGAATGTTAAGTTCTGTTTCAAGATGCAAAAAAAAAGTGCCAAAGAAACTCATGAAATGTTTAAACTGCTGTATGGTGATAATGGTGTAACTCTGAAGACTGTTGACAAGTGGTATGAGGAATGTTTAGAACAGCCATTAATCTGAAAAACAGAAGAAAAAGTGCAAAAGGTGGGAAAAATAATTTGTTCAAAGGGGCAAATAATCATTAAAGAGCTTACAAAAGAACTGGTCTTCTCAATGTGTATGTGAAAAAGTGTTTTAACGAATATTTTGCAAATGAGACGAGTGATCGCAAAACTTGCTTACATACTTTTAACTACTAAATGCAAAAAATGATGTGTTGATTTGTGTAGAGTTGAAGCATTGTCTTCATTCAGATTGGGACTTCATGTCCAAAATTGTAACTGGAGATGGAACATGTGTCTATGGGTATGACCTTGAGACAAAAATTTAGAGTTCTTAACGGAAAACCAGAGAAACTCTTTGCCCTAAAAAAGGCACATCAGTCAAAATCAAAGACCAAAGTCACATTCATTGTCTCCTCCTCCCCCCCTCCCCCCTCCCTCCAGTATTGAGGGCACAGTGCAATCAGAGTTTGTTACAAGAGGAACAACCCTAAATGCCAAATTTTATGAGGACATACTGCAGTAATTGCAAAATTATGTAGAAAAAGACACACCAGAAAAAATGGGCCAATGGGTCCCTCCATCATAATGTGCCATGACACACCTCAGTTTTGATTTGTGAGTTTTTTTGCTGGAGAAAGAGTTCTTGTCTGTCCCCATCCACCTTACACACCAGATTTAGCCTCATACAATGTCTAGCTCTTTCCAAAACTTAAATTGTGCTTGAAGGAGGCCACAGAAAAGCAGCCGAATGCTCTTCCAAAAGAATTCTTCTAGAAATGCTTCCAGTCATGAATTCAACATTGGGGTAACTGCATCATTAGCTAAAGACACGGTACTATGAAGGAGATTAAATCAAATTCCATGTAAGCTTATTACTTTATTTTTACAAAAATTATTCAGCACATTTTTTTAACACATTTCATAATATGAATTCGTACAAACTCAGTGATCCACAGGTCACATCTGTAGTTCATTGCCTGCTACAAAATAGATTGAAGGAAGTAGTAAATTGTTGATGTCTGGATACATCCAACTTCAGAACAATTCCGGAGGGTGTCTGTAACTAAGGAAGACATTCAAAGGCAGACTGTAAAAAAGTGTGACCCATTTCTTCAGTGAAGGTAAAATCTTCTAGATTGTTTCGCTGCTTTGTGTTTTATCTGCACAATAGCTGTTTTGACCCCTCTTCTGGGATATTCTTCATGATCTTCCAGTAGTTACAGTTAGTGGAACACTGTCAAAACCAGTGCCACATTCTCTTATAAAAGGAAGTTTCTGTGCACTTATACTAAAGAAATGGGGTTATTGGGTAAAATTCCTGTGGCTATTATTGGTGGGTCATCATCACTGGATAGAGAGGAAATTTATTCAGGCTTATGCTGAAGAAGAGTTATTGGTTAAAATTCTTCCTGCTACTAATCAGTGGGCCATCTTCATGACTGGTTTAAGGCCCAAGTGATATAAACGGTCGCTTAAGGTGCCCTGTGGAGAGAGGTTCCAGATGCAGCCCCAGAAAAAATTTCTACACAGTCTATCATACTCAGTAGAAAAAAAGAAAAACTATTTCCAAGCTCACTAGATTTCTTATTAAAGGTCTTGTGGATAGCCCAAAGAATAGCAAGTTATGTCTGAGGCAGGGAGGGAAGGGGTTGGTGTGCCAAATGATAAATTGCTTGTGTGTAAAAATGTAGGGGGTGCCAGATGGTATGTTGCTTGTACAGGCAAGTGTTCTCAGACTTACCATGGCCAATGAGGCATTTTAAATATAACAGAGAATTTTATGAACAATCTGATGCTGCTGCCATGGGCTCACCCTTGTCACCAGCAGTTGACATTTTTATGGGACATTCTGTACAACAGGCATTAATTAATGTGCCACTAAAGTCTTCTTGTTGGCTCTGCTATGTGAATGATACATTTGTTATATGTCCCCAAAGCAAAGAAGGGCTTCACAGATTCCGCAATTTCTGAAATAAACTTTGCCCTTAAAGGTAAAGTGTGAGGTTAGTCCCTCATTCCTAGGTGTGTTGGTGTGTAGAATATCCGACAACACTCTCGGACGAAGACTGAATAGAAAGCTTATGAACAAAAATACGTATCTGAATGTCACTTTGCACTACGACCCAGCCCAGAAGCAATTATTGCTGGACACACTGTCCTCAGATACATTCTGTATCAATGGCAGTTGAAATGAAGTCCCATGCTTCTTGACAGAGAGTAGGGGAATGATGCATGAGACCCACACTGCTGTACTAGGCAAGGTCCTAATGGAGGTGGTTTGCTGTTGCCTTCCTTCCAACCGTAATGGGGACGGATGACGACGACCCCAGTCATCTCGGGGTAAGTGAAAATCCCTGACCCCTGCCAGGAATTGAACCCGGGACCCCCATGCTCAGGAAGTGAGAACACTACCATGACACCACAAGCAGTGGATGTCAGTTACAGTAGCCACTTGGAATCTGAGTTGGATTTCTTAAAGAATAAAATGGAGAACATCAGCATGACTGTTTGTCAATAGAAAGCGCTTTTAAATGAATTGTTAGTTATGCTAACAGGGAGGTTGTGGAACTGCCTACTAACTATATTAGGTTGCCATTCATTTCAGGTTTCACTGATCACATCTACATCTACATCCACATCCACCTCCAGACTCCGCAAGCCACCTGATGGTGTGTAGCAGAGGGTACCTTGAGTACCCATTGGTTCTCCCTTCTATTCCAGTCTCCTACTGTTTGTAGAAAGAAAGATTGTCAGTATGCCTCTGTGTGGGCTCTAATCTCTCTGGTTTTATTCTCATGGTCTCTTCACAAGATATACATAGGAGGGAGCAATATACTGCTTGACTCCTCGGTGAAGGTATGTTCTCGAAACTTCAACAAAAGCCCGTACCGAGCTACTGAGCATCTCTCTTGCAGAGTCTTCCACTGGAGTTCATCTATCATCTCCATAATGCTTTCGCGATTACTAAATGATCCTGTATCAAAGCACGCTGCTCTCCATTGGATCTTCTCTATCTCGTCTATCGACCTTATCTGGTATGGATCCCACACCGGTGAGCAGTATTCAAGCAGTGGGCAAACAAATGTACTGTAACCTACTTCCTTTGTTTTTGGACTGCATTTCCTTAGGACTCTTCCAATGAATCTGTCTGGCATCTGCTTTACTGACAATTAATTTTATATGGTCATTTCATTTTAAATCTCTCCTAATGCCTACTACCAGATAATTTATGAAATTAACTGCTTCCAGTTGCTGACCTGCTATATTGTAGCTAAATGATTAAGGATCTTTCTGTGTATTTGCAGCACATTACACTTGTCTACATTGAGAGTCAATTCCCATTCCCTGCACCATGCATCAATTCGTTGCAGATCCTCCTGCATTTCAGTACAATTTTCCATTGATACAACCTCTTGATATACTATAGCATCATCTGCAAAAAGCCTCAGTGAACTTCTGATGTTATCCACAAGGTCACATATATATATATATATATATAGACACACACACACACACACACACACACACACACACACACACACACACACACACACACACACACACACACACTCCTGGAAATGGAAAAAAGAACACATTGACACCGGTGTGTCAGACCCATCATACTTGCTCCGGACACTGCGAGAGGGCTGTACAAGCAATGATCACACGCACGGCACAGCGGACACACCAGGAACCGCGGTGTTGGCCTTCGAATGGCGCTATCTGCGCAGCATTTGTGCACCGCCGCCGTCAGTGTCAGCCAGTTTACCGTGGCATACGGAGCTCCATCACAGTCTTTAACACTGGTAGCGTGCCGCGACAGCGTGGACGTGAACCGTATGTGCAGTTGACGGACTTTGAGCGAGGGCGTATAGTGGGCATGCGGGAGGCCGGGTGGACGTACCGCCGAATTGCTCAACACGTGGGGCGTGAGGTCTCCACAGTACATCGATGTTGTCGCCAGTGGTCGGCGGAAGGTGCACGTGCCCGTCGACCTGGGACCGGACCGCAGCGACGCACGGATGCACGCCAAGACCGTAGGATCCTACGCAGTGCCGTAGGGGACCGCACCACCACTTCCCAGCAAATTAGGGACACTGTTGCTCCTGGGGTATCGGCGAGGACCATTCGCAACCGTCTCCATGAATCTGGGCTATGATCCTGCACACCGTTAGGCCGTCTTCCGCTCACGTCCCAACATCGTGCAGCCCGCCTCCAGTGGTGTCGCGACAGGCGTGAATGTAGGGACGAATGGAGACGTGTCGTCTTCAGCGATGAGAGTCGCTTCTGCCTTGGTGCCAATGATGGTCGTATGCGTGTTTGGCGCTGTGCAGGTGAGCGCCACAATCAGGACTGCATAGGACCGAGGCACACAGGGCCAACACCCGGCATCATGGTGTGGGGAGCGATCTCCTACACTGGCCGTACACCACTGGTGATCATCGAGGGGACACTGAATAGTGCACGGTACATCCAAACCGTCATCGAATCCATCGTTCTACCATTCCTAGACCGGCAAGGGAACTTGCTGTTCCAACAGGACAATGCACGTCCACATGTATCCCGTGCCACCCAACGTGCTCTAGAAGGTGTACGTCAACTACCCTGGCCAGCAAGATCTCCGGATCTGTCCCCCATTGAGCATGTTTGGGACTGGATGAAGCGTCCTCTCACGCGGTCTGCACGTCCAGCACGAACGCTGGTCCAACTGAGGCGCCAGGTGGAAATGGCATGGCAAGCCATTCCACAGGACTACATCCAGCATCTCTACGATCATCTCCATGGGAGAATAGCAGCCTGCATTGCTGCGAAAGGTGGATATACACTGTACTAGTGCCGACATTGTTCATGCTCTGTTGCCTGTGTCTATGTGCCAGTGGTTCTGTCAGTGTGATCATGTGATGTATCTGACAGAGTAAATTTGTAGTCTCCAGAACAGTCATTATACTCGTACATAATACATGTTCCAAAAGTCTACAACTGCTCAGTGTTAGAGATATAGGCCTATAGTTCTGCACATCTTTTCGACTTCCCTTCTTGAAAACGGGGATGACCTGTGCCCTTTTCCAATCTTCTGGAATGCTACGCTCTTCTAGAGACCTACGGTACACCGCTGCAAGAAGGGGGGCAAGTTCCTTCGCGTACTCTGTGTTAAATCGAAGTGGTATCCAATCAGGTCCAGTGGCGTTTCCTCTTTTGAGCGTTTTTAATTGTTTTTCTATCCATCCATCATCTGTTTCGATATCTACCATTTTGTCATCTGTGCAACAATGTAGAGAAGGAACTACATTGCAGTCTTCCTCTGTGAAACAGCTTTGGAAAAGGACATTTAGTATTTCGACCTTTAGTCTGTCATCCTCTGTTTCAGTACAATTTTCTACAGAAAAATGGCATACAGATGTGGTGTTGTCCAAAGAACAGGATACCAAAGCAAGGTTAGCACCTTGCAACAAAATCACAGAAAATGAGTCACGGCATACTGCACTGATGAATGAGAAATGCTGATGTAGCCACACCTCATAGGGCAGTTATATTTCAGGTGAAGAGTCTTGTAAATTTGTCTGTATAAGTGTTATTTAATATGCATGGTAGGTTGTAAATACTCAGAACATTCCTATGGAAGTGGATTGTCCCAAGTTAAGTAAACCTTTGTATCTATATTATAATAAAGTGAACTAATATTTCATGTGTTACAATTCCAGTGAGTCTCCTCCCACATCAAACCAGAGAACACACTGTTGTACCATTGACTGTATTTTTGTTCAGTTACCCACAGACCACATGCTTCAGTCAGAACAAAATACAAGCCTTTTCCAATGCAAAATGGACACATCTGATTACTTCCACAATCTAAGATTCTACAAAATCGTGTGTGGTTGCATGGCAGTTTGTATATAGGTGAAACAGTATGGATTGTGAAAGAATGTATTAATGAACATGAGTGCCACATCTGATTAACCCAATGTGAATGAGGTGAGAAATTGTTACACCAGCTATGAGATGGGTATTAGATCCCCGAAACTTTGATGATGAATTTTTGATACTATAATCGAGCATTAAGTATTTTTTACTTGGAATATTAATGATGGTGTCTATGAAACAAGATGAGTAAGTAAAATACTATATTTAAGATATAAAACATTTTCTTTTGCGTGAAATAATGAAGAGTGAATATTTTCTCAGAAAAAGTAAAAGTTTCATAAGTTTAACATTTTTCATACAAAATTCAAACAAAATTACAGTTTCTTTGCTCAGTTAACATAATGATATTATCATCTAATTATAAAACAGAAAAAGAAAATGAAAGGTCTTATGAGATTACTTAGCTAAGCACCACTATTACACCTACAGATCAGCACATTCTCCAAACATAAAAATTGCTTGCTACACCCATATTGGCTTCTCACACTTTGAACAACAATAATGTGAAGACTGTCATTTATCAGAGCACTTCATGCATTTTTTGTCAACTTTGTTATTTCCTCTGTAGATTGTGATGGAATTTGTGGCAGCCATATTGAGTATACCATAAACAATTGTCAGACGCAAATGTTTGCTGTTGTGGGCAGCATCATAGTGGCACTCAGTTCATCTGCGACATTGACACTGGCTTTAGTTGCATTGTAATAAGTAATCATTTCTGGTTTTCTTTTATCACCTGTCAGTTGGTCCATGTTTTTATCATGGTGTAAAGTGGATATAACCAGCACAACTTTATTTATTTATTTATTTATTTATTTATTTACTTTTTTAGGTATGTAGGACGCCAATATAACACCATTCTGGAACCCAATTTGAGATCTATAGACTTCTGTACCTTTTTGGAAATATCAGGTACACTGACAGAAGTCAATGAATGTTCTTTCAAGATATGGATCGTAAGAGGGTAACTAGTACACCAGTTATCGAATGTAAAATTCCTGTTTCTTTTTGTAATTGGCTCCACTACATGGTTTACAATATGATATGCTTCATTACTAAACTGGTAAGGTCCTGGTGGTTGTTTTCCCAAGTAAACTTCTGGTTTGAGGATATAGAACGTCTTTGCTTCTACAAGAGCATACATTTTTATGTCGTATTTGCCTGATTTGTTTGGCACATATACATGGAGAGGACAACTCCCTTAGAAAGATAACACCATCTCATCAGTGTTCTCAGATGGCTTATAGTGTTCGTGAATATTTTCCACAAAATTATTAGAAATATCTCTTTTTCCTTTTGTCCCAGGCGTTCTTATCATTGAATCTCAAACAATTTTGGAGAAAGTAAAACCTCTGCAATGACATACCGTATTTACTCAAATCTAAGCCGCACTTTTTTTCCGGTTTTTGTAATCCAAAAAACCGCCTGCGGCTTAGAATCGAGTGCAAAGCAAGCGGAAGTTCTGAAAAATGTTGATAGGTGCCGCCTCAACTAACTTCTGTCGTCGAATATATGTAGCGCTACACAAGTATGCTTTGTGGGCACAAAGATAAATACTGGCGCCAAAACCTCTGCATCAGTAAATAAATTTAAAAAAGTTAGAAGACGAGCTTTTTTTTTCTCCGCCTGAGTTTCGACCACTGCATTTTCATACATTATCCAACGAAGTAAATACAAATTCCGTATTGTTCATCTTCGAATGTAGCAGAATTTCAATGTACTACGAAAATCCGACTGGCAAGACTGTTAGGGATGTTTGTCAATATGGCCAACTCTACGTTCCGAGTTTTATTCCTACCTGTGAGAAGAGATGGTTAGATGGTTGCTAATAGGAACCTGATGAAATGTGAATCACATGCAGTATTCTCTTCACCATATGAATAATAAGAATATAAACATTTTGCCATGTATTCTTTCGTGTTTGCTGCTATCTCATTTAAATCCTGTCTGCATAATAAACTACGAAACTAGAGTGAGACAACAGCAAACGCGGAAGAATATACATATCGTGTCATGTTTATATTCGTATTATTCTTATGCCTAATAGTGATACAGTCAGAAATGAAGCACGGCAACTGACTAGATTTTAAATGTAAGATGACTAATTTCTGTGCAGAATTTGATGTACTAAAGAAGCGGCCGCAAAGATTTTCAAACGGAGAAAATTTTTCGCTAAACACTCGTTCAGAACATGTTCTATCATACGCAGTCTATTATTTGGTTCTTGTTGATCATTATCAAAGAAAGCAGCAGTGTAAGTAACAACAAATAGCAGTCTCTTGCCAATGTTTCGCTAATGAGGTGATTCCTCTTTTTTTTTGTTAAGCGGCGGTAGCGGACACAAAAGCAAGTCATGCTGCGAGCGGCGACAGGCCGTAAACACGCACTATCAAAATGCGACAAACAATGCATGACACAGTACAGTAACGCATTTTCAGCTTAGAGTGATGTAAACACCTATAACAAAAAAAACGGCACTTATCAGATCAAAGCAAAATAAGCAATCGATTCAAACCAGACGAAGCACGTGAAAAAGGAAGGGTACCCGTATAAATACGGACAGAGCGCCTGACGCATAGCAATGGCTACCTGGTAAAGCTTAACTGCTAAGCTTATGACTCGAACCAAACTACTGTAGCTGTATCGTCTTTCATTCGACCTAAATTGTGTTTCATATTACAATGGACCAACTTTGTTTCTATTTGGAGGTGCGGCCTAAAACTTTTCTCTCCCCTTGAATTTAGAGTCTCAAATTTCAGGTGCGGCTTAGATTCGGGAATTTTTTTTTCCCTTTATTTCGAGTAGCATTTTCCAGGTGCGGCTTAGATTCGAGTGCGGCTTAGATTCGAGTAAATACGGTAATAGTCTGAAAGATTGCATCTCCAGTACCATTTGTACACCACACATCATTCACATTTTGTCTATTTGAGTGGTTTTGGACCACTATATACAAAAGTCTCATAAATGTCTTCAAATCCTCCAAAGTTCTATCATTGGTTTGGTACTGCTCTTTATTTTCTGGCTATTTTCCCCTGATAGTCCTTATTTGATTATTTGTATGTGTAAATATAGTATTCAACATACTGTTTGTTATAAAAAGACTCCAATTTTCAGTCTCTGTTTCAGCATGTTTTGCAGCACCTTTTACACCTTGAGAATTGGTAATAATAATCTCTGAATGAAAATGAACACTTTGCCTAGGACAATCCTTCAGCCATTTTGTACCATCTTTGGACCTCTAAAAAATCCCACATACCTCAGGTGACTGACTAGGAGCTGCTAACGCAGATTTTGGCCCTTCCAAATCATCCAAAATACCCTCTTGCTCCGAATCACTTTTTCACTTCTTTGAGAAGCTTTGTCAATATCTTCAGTGCTCTGAGTCACAGTAACTAGCATTTGAACATTTTTTCTAGAACTTGGTCTAGTAGTTCTTGTACCTGACTTCTATTTTCTTCAGAAGTCACCTTGAGAAATATAAAATCTAAAAATAAATTAAGGAATGCTATAAATAACTGTATATCTCATAAACTTGCTGGCAGTTCAAAACTGTAACACCAACTATGAGGTCGGCTGTAACGTACCCTAGCCACCTTTGCACACATGTAGCTCCCTCTGACGCTGGCACAACAATAAACTCAACAGTGCATCTCCCCCCCGCCCCCCCCCCTCCCTCTCCCTTACCTCCAGCTACTGTGACAGCAAGATTTGTGTGGCAACAATGATGTTCAATAGTCAGTACTACAAAACACCTTGGGTATATCACACACGACCTCACCCACACCGGGTTAAAACAAAATATGAAGTCTGTGGTAGTGGAGCATCAAGACAACTGTGGGCAAGACATTGATTTCAACAACATGTGTGTGCTGGCCATGGAAACCAACATCTACGGAAGAAAACGTATTGAAATTTCCAAAAATGACTGTTTTATTTAATCGTATGGTGATTTTGTACAATATTCTTATGATATAAGACAAGATTAAACCTTCAAGTCCAAGTTTTTCGACCAATTAATTAAGCTGGGTGTGAGAGTTGTCGGGAATTCCAGGGTATGAATGAAGCAGACAGCGTTGGACTAAATGTTCAATTGTCTGCTCTTCTTGATTACATTCACACATTGGTGAACTGATCCAGCCCCATTTGTACCTGAAGTAGCTACAACAATCATGTCCAGTTCTTAACCTGTTGAGGCGGCACCAGAGGTTCCTCGGTAGGTCAAAACCTTTTGGCTTCTTTGTGGGATCAAGGTGATGGGCTCTTGTTCCCAATGTTTTTGTTGACCAGTCATGCTTCCAGCTTTCATTTAGATCAAAACCATCCGCAATGAGTTGTTCTGCATTGCTGGTCTTCTTGATTGCAATCATTGCTGTGGCGGATGACAGAATTCCTGGTGCAGTGGTAGAGCTTTTTTCCACCTTAAGTGAGGTGGAGGGATGTGACTCAATACAGGTAACCAGTGGCATGGGGTTGATTTGATGGTACCAGTAATGCAGCACATTGTGTCATTCAGTTTTGTGTCTATCTTCTTCACATGCACACTTTCCAACCAGACAGGTGCACAGTACTTGGCAGCAGAGTACACAAGACTGATGCCAGTTAAACAAAGTCAGTCAGCAGAGGTTCCCCAGGTGGTACCACTGAGCGTATCTAGTATGTTGTTCCTTGCAGCAACTTTATGAGAAAGCTTGGTGATGTGCTCTTTGTAGCTCAAGGTTTATCTAGAGTGATTCCGAGATATGTAACTTAAATAGAGAAGACAGCTATAGACTTCCAGCTTTGTGGCTTGCCACCATCAGGGAAAGGAATACAAACATTATACAGGAAGTCTCCTCTACAGACAATAATATTTTTGATAACCAATCTCCCTCTCTTGCTCTGCTCACTTCGCTTCTATACAACAACAATTAGTCACTTATAGTAGTAGGAAAGATTTTAATCAATAACTTTTCTTCTCCACAAATGTGAAAAAGCTTCCTCTCTATCCAATAAAGATGGCCTAGCAGTGGTAGACACAGCAATTTTAATCAACAATTCTTGAGAATAAGTGCAGGAAAACTCCCTTTTATTAAACAATGTGACACTGGTCTTGACAGTGTTCAGTTGTTTGTGAACACCACAAGATCAAAGCAGAGGGACTGAAATATTTATCCTCTAGAAGAAACATGTCATAGTCAATCAAAATTTTACCTTTAGTCACAATGGCCACAAAAGCCTGCAGACATACACTTTTCCAGTGCTGGGTTAGGTCAAAGGCATTGGGAAGGAGACTGGGTAATAGTGATTGGAAAAAAGCCATGGCTGGGGAAGCCAACATCCTGTGATGGCATTCTTCTTCCTCTGACACGCAGCTTTTTACTCTGCTCACAGGACCCACCTGCCAATGGTATTTGTGGCACATTCATTTCAGTATACCACATTTTAATGGCATGTGGTTCATTTTCTGATGGGGAATCTACAGTAACTTTAAGTATGAACACGCCATTCATTTTACCTAATGGTAAGACAAGGTGTTAAACACTAATCTCCCTTTTCATCTTTTTAAATGTTGTATTGGCACAGTTAATCTTAAGTGCAGAAGGGCAATGAAATAACAAGATTAAGAGCAGATGGTGGTGATTAAGAAATTATGTAAGGTATTTACAAGATATGAAAAAAAACAAATATAGTAAAGTTAGTGATTTTAATCTATGTAAATAGTGCTTGAAGAAATCAAGAATACTAGTGCAGAAACATAGTGCAGTTTGTCACTGAAAATGATGTAGCATTAGATTCCAAAAAATTTAAGCTCCAATATGTTGTAGCACATCCATTGGAAACTAAAGGCAAGTGCAGATCTTGCTGGAACAACACAACAGTTCATCGGCATTTTGTCCACAGGCCACATAGCAAGAGCTGAATACTCATCCATTGGTTTTGAATATTTACATGTCTAAATAACATTAATTACTCACTTACTGTTGTCAGTTAATTACTACAATTTTCTTTCTTTTTCAGACTGGTAATGGAAATGATATAATTGAAGGTTCAGAGTTTAGCATTGGTCGAATAGCTTTTCAGAATAATACATCATTTTACATATTAAACAATCACCAAGTTAAATTCAAAGAAATTTCAGAATATCTGCATAAAAATGGAATTAATTTGACTCAACAACGCTTTCTCATACTTCAGGTATGTTTACTAGTTTGCAATATCAATCATCTGCACAAAAAACTAATATATTTACAACAGTGTTTCCACTAAATGGACCATAAGAGTTCTTGTTGAGTATTATAATGGTTTCAGTTCTCTTTGATACCATTATCATAACTTTTGGTCCATGTCAGCAGTTAAACTTCACATGATACGTAAAATACAAAATCTAGTGACTAATCTTAGACAACCTAAACTGATCATAGTGAATAAGAGAACCTTAGTAATCCAGATAATGAAAAAACTCTTATAAATTAAAAGTACATTGGCCTTTAAGAGAGAGACACAGATAAAAATAAAATCAGTGCAGGATTATTCATAGTAACCACTGGGGTTTCAGAAGTAGTCTGCATGAAATCAAGACGTACAGAAAAAAACATAGATCAGTGGATAGAGCATCTATCAAAATTTTTAATTCATGTTGCAGATGCTCAATATGGGCACTGCTTGTGATAAGATTACCTTCAATATGAACAGAAGAGCATGTGCATCCAATTAACTGAAGAAGAAGAAGAAGAAGAAGAAGAAGAAGAAGAAGCCTCCGCTGCTGCCACCTGGAAAGATGCAATGACAGCAGCCCACTTTGGAAACCTGTTCATTGGGTCACCTATCTGCAGGTGTAAACTAATTTAGTGTGAGAATATGGATTGGATGGTGTTTCTACATGTTCTGACATGCTTTTCCCCTCTAGTGGCACACCCTGTAACTATGGCACAGTGTATATTAATACTGATACCTGGAGAGATGCTCTATCCTCTGATACATGTAATTGTTAATATATGTCTTGTAGTTGTTGATAACTCATCTCCTAAAACATCAGAGGTACTTATCTGTAACCCTGTATATATTGCTACACAATTATACAGTGTACATTCCACGTGTATATACAAAAATGAAAATTTTCTTATGTGACTGGAAGCACAAATTAAAATAATGTAGGCTGATGCTCCTTCAGTGTTTATAACTGTTTGATATTCAGATGATGAGGGAAATTGGTTCTGTGCAAAAAGTTTCCATGATGAAAATAATCTGCATTAATAAGACCTTACATGTCTTGACAGCAACTTCGTATGGTGGCAGCTTAGTGGAAATTTTATATTATGTAATGTGGTTTATGTTCTAATGTCTCTTTGCAAAACAGGGTGAAGTAGAATCCATAGCCTTAATGAAACCCAAAGGCAGAAATGAAAATGACACAGGACTACTGGAATTTCTGGAAGATATCATAGGAACATCAAGATTTAAGGTATTTTTAACTTAGTCTCAAAATCTTTGAACCCTTCCAGGCATGTTAGTGTTAGTAAAACAGTTGTATATCTGGTTTGTAAACAAAACACATTTATAATATTATTTTTGTGACTATTGGGCTTTAACTATGGCTGTTTGGAAGTGAACAGTATAAGAGATGAAAATGTTCTCAAAAAAATGGTAAATACAAGAATGGAACAAGATGGTAACTAGCAAGTACAATACATTGCCCCCCCCCCTAGTGTTCCATCAATTGTGCATTGACAATATGAAACGTCTTAACTTGTCACTGTTACAGTGTTAATTAATTAAAAGTTCTTGCATGTAAAGAGATGCAGAGCTTAATGCTACTTCCACACCATTGCTTTTGTCCTTAATTTTTAGTATGGTATAAGATTATTTACCAGATGACTGCTACAGCTTTCATGTCTTGCTCTTGCAAACACTATTACGGTATATAGAGAGAACTATATACTCAGGAGCATTTGAACTACATACATGTATCTAGTAGCAGATAGCATTTCAGTTTTCACCAATGATGGCACCAGATTGTGGAATGGACTGCATGAGTCACCAGCATTGAACAGTCATTATGATTCATGACCCATCAAGCCACAATCAATTTACAATCATTGATTGGGTGTTGGTCCAAGATCCACCCAACAATCTGGATGGCATTCCAGATATGTTCAGCATTAATGTGGTCAGGCAATGGAAAGAAGGGATTTGGATAGTGATGGCACATTTTTACATTGATCTGCGGAATTTTCCTCAAACTATTCAGACATTGTCTACAGCATACAGAACTGTGCACTGTTTTATTGAATGTTCATCAACCGTTTCCACCATACAAGTTGATGGCAGGGATACCTATAATCTGTAACCATCCTGTTGTTAATATTGAAACAAAATTTTAATTATAATTTGCAATCTTCTTAATTAATGAAATGTGATTATTGCAATGTCTCAAGTTTTAAGGCACAAAACTAATTTTGTTTTTGTATATTTACCTTGAACAATTTATGCGGATGAGGATTGATATTTGACTGTTCATCATTTTTCTTTGCTGTGAAAATCTTGCATTTTCTTTTGGTTCCTCGGGGGGCTCACTTTTTTTTTAATTTTATTTTTTAGTAGTACATTTTATTTTTTAGTAGTACATTTCCAGCCACCATAGGACCCTAGCCCATGTAGCGTTACTTCCCTTTCCATGCTGCAAGTCTATCATTCTCCTATTTGTTTTCTCCTCATTGCCATTCCATTGGATGGTCTTCAATGTGCCAACTGTGCTTGGATCTGGTTTGTGCATTGGATACTTGTTTCCTTACCCTCTAACTTTATACAGATTTTCATTATTAATTATATGGCCCCCTTAATAGGTTTGATTTGCTAATTTTGTTCTAAACTTTACGGAAGTGCAGATCGTACAGGAAAGGTCACCCAGCGTGGCATATATACCACCCTTCCTGCCTTTGCAACCTTCTTTATTGTAATTGTACTATACCCAAAATCCAGTACAGTAGCCATTAAATTGTCGAGAGGGGGGCCGTCAAGTATCTGCAGGGTGGTAGCCCCCCTTCCTTGACCACACAGGGGTCACACTTTGGTGCCTCACCTGGAAACTTACTGTGCAAACTAAGAAGTATGTGCCGATTATGGCCAGGTCACAGGGACTCTGGACAATGTTTTCTGGCCAGATAACCATTACTGTGGCTGGGTGCCACCCATAAGGAGAGCCCCGTTGGCAGTGGGTGGCACCACGGCAGAAGATTCACTCGTAAGGCAAACTAAACTTTCTTCTACTGTTGGCTGCATGGAACCAACAGTCCCTTTTGAAACAAGACATTGTAATGCAGAGAGATATGACTAAATGTTCCCTTTCCTGGCTACGCTATGGGAAGAACATAGCACTTGGTCAAGGTGAGAAATTCTCATCCAAATACTTGGTCTGTTCTAGGATGGACTGGAATTTATTTTTAATTACAAAGACATTGTTGTTCTTCACTGAAAAGTTTGAAGACAGGTTTCAGTAAGTGGCAGCAGTTTCAAAACTTGGCTATGTTGTGTTTAAAATAGTCATCTCCACTCAATCACATGCACTGCTTGCCAGCAACAAACTGGGTGACGTTTTTGTCACTATAACCCACCATAAGAGTCTGAATATGGTACAGGGTATCATTTTTCCCTGAGATCTCCTTTTACAAACAGATGGAGAGGTGTGTCCTAATTTGGATTCATGACATGTGTTTTTTGTCCATCATATCCAGCAGGGACCAAACAACAGAGTGGATACTGGAGCTTTCATCCTAGCCTTTGAAGTTCACTAATTGCCTTAGGTGGTCGAGCTGATAGTGTAGTGCTGTGATGTTAGGCTGTATATTCCGTCTCCCATGCAGTGCTACAGATGTGTATGATTTGGATGCGCATCTTTGTGCTGAAATGCCAGCCCCCATCTGTAGGAGCTGTGGCCATCAGTTGCACACAAAAGCTTCTTTTACTCATCCCCCATGTGAGTCAACTGGGGAGAACCATTCCCCCTGTTCACCAGACTGAACCACTTTCGAATGAGAAAGATCCCTGACTGCCTCACATGTCAACAGGCCAAGAAGAAATGAAGAAATATGATTGCCTACATACTATATGTACGATAATGGCTTATGCTACTGCTATAATGATGTTATCCTCTATAGTTTCTGTGCTATCACTCTCTGTATCTTCCGTCTTGCACTCGGGGCTACTTGACTAAACCTGCTCTTCTGGTGGTTGTGGGTCTTCCTCCTACTGTTCCACAACATCCATTTTGGGAGCATCAATCCCCTATCCACCAGGGATGTCAATCCTCAACAGACAGCCAAAGAAGCAATGCCTTCTCCTGATATCCCTTTCCAAGATGATGTCTCTTGGGATGCTCCCTTCTCAGGACTCTGCTGACTTACAACCGGGTGCCAGCTGATGACTGAAGGAGCCAAAGATTGCCTATTATAAGACTTCAGATTCCTCCTCCTGTCCCAGCATCTGGGGCAGACAAGCCCTTCGCAGATATTTAAATCATCTAAGGAGAAGGAGAACAAAAAGTAGTCCTCCAAAAGGATGGTGATTATGGTGACACTTGCGCCACCAGACTGATCATGTTCTGCCTCTATATCCCAGAGAGCATTCCTGGTGGTCCCTATGGCCCCAGACCCCCTCATGCTTGAGATGTGCTGAGATGTGACACGCCTCCTTGGTCCCTTTATGTCTCCACAGTACTGATAGCATGATCCTCCAATAGAACTGCAATGGTTTTCCCACCACTTGGCTGAGCTATGATGTCTTCTGTGTATTTCCCCTGTTTTTTGCATCACTCCCCAGGAACCTTGTTTCCCAGCAATGAAGACCTCTACCTTTTGTGGCTGTCAGGGCTATTTTAAGCATCACACTGACTATGAAAAAGCATTGGGTGATATTTGCATGCATGTGCTGGGCTCTGTCTACAGCAAATATGTGCCACTCAGTATGACTTTGAAAGCTGTGGATTTATGTGTGAAGACATCTCTGGAATTTACTATCTGTAATGTGTATCTCAGTCCCAATTATGAATGGTCCAGAATGCATCATTTACACTTTTTCCTCAGCTTCCCCAACCTTTCTAATACTGGATGACTTCAATGCCTGCAACACTGTGTGGGGTGTAACTACAACCACTGGCCATGCTAAAGCTGTCAAGAACCTTCCTCACAAAACCTGATCTTTGCATTTGTAATACTGGCATTCTCACAAACTTCAGTGAGGCATATGGGTCTTACTCAGCCATTGATCTCTCCATTTGCTACCCATGTCTTCTCCCATCCATCCATTAGTGTGTCCATGATGACCTGTCTGAGAGTGATCATTTCCTGATTGTTTTGACACACACCCCTCGGCATCAATCAATCAATCAGGTATCCACCCAAATGGCTCACTGCAAAGCTGACAGGGGTGCTTTCACCACTGGCATTGCTCTTTGCACCTTGCCACTTGGAGATATTGATGGCGTTATCCAGAGCACAACTGCAGCCGTATTCTATTGGGAGCTGACTCAGTGATCCCATCCTCCATGGGATCCACCCTTTGGAAGATGGTACCTTGGTGTATCCCTGAAATAGTTGTAGCCATTAGAGATTGCAGGTGGGTTCTCCAACACTATACGCAACATGTTAATGGAGCATCTCATTGACTTCAAATGACTCTGTGACCATTTCTGACAGCAAGGAGGATCCTGGGAGCAGTATGTTGCTACCATTGGACTACGTACCCCTCCTTCACAGGTCTGAGTGAAGATCTGAAGCTTCTGTGGGAACCAGTATCTTGTGGATGTATCTGATCTCTCTGTGAATGGTGATATCTACAGTGATTCAGATGCTGTTGCTGAACATTTTGCTTTTCATTATACTGGAGCCTCTGCATCTGAGAATCATTATCCAGCAATTCGTTTCCCCAAATAGCTTGTAGAATGACTCCTTTACTATGTACTACATGTCACCTAGAACCTGATGATGCTGCATTCAGTGAATGGGTGGCCTAGACCCTAGACCCTAGCTCAAACACTTGGCAGTGGATTACCAGTATCACATCCATGCCATTTCTGACTATATCCAGAGCAAGGGCAAGTTCCCGTCTCAGTGTACTGAAACCGGGTAAACACCCCTTTGAGATGGACAGCTATTACCTAATGAGCCTCACTAATGTTGCTCAAATATACAGTGAGCTAATGGCTGTGTTGGTACCTTGAGTCTCAGGGTCTATTGGTTCTGTCCTGGGGTAGTACTTGGCAAGGCCATTCTACTGTTGACCATTTGGTCTGCATAGGATCCACTGTTCAGTCAGCTTGTGCCTGGTATCAACATCTTATTGCTGTCTTTTTCGACTTGCATTCAGCTTATAACACCACATCCTGGTTACCCTCCATGAGTGGGATGTCTATGGCCAACTCCTGATTTTTGCCCAGAAATTCTTGTCTCAGCTTTTTTTCCAGGTTCAAGTTGGTGCTTCCCACAGTACTACTCATATACAAGATAATGCGGTCCCACAGGGCTCTTTATTGTGTGTGCCCCTTTTTCTAGTGGCTATCAATGGTCTAACTGCAACTGTCGGGCTACAGTGTCACCTACCCTGTCTGCTGACATTTTTTGCAGCTACCACTGCTTCTCAACTGTGAGAATTTCTGAACGCTGGCTGCAGGTTGCCATACAAATGGCACAGTCTTGAAATCTCTGCCATTGCTTCTGGTCTTCCACTGCCAAGGCATCTGTCATGTGCCTCTGTCTCCAGTGTACTGTCCATTCCCAACCAGGACTCTACCTTAATGACAAAATGTTCAATGGGGTGGATGCAAATTTGTTTTTGGGATTTGTATTTAGTGCCCAGTTGACATGGCTTCCCCATCTTCACCAGCTTAAGCAAACATACTGGTCACACGTAGACACTCTTCGCTGTCTCAGTAACACCAGCTAGGGTGCAGACTGCTCTAGACTTTCATGGTTCTATAAAGCTCTGATTCTGTTGCACCTTGATTATGGGAGCCTGGTGTATGGCTCAGCATTGCCTTCAGCATTGTGGGTGCTGGACCTGATGCACCATCATAAGGTCTGACTTGAGACAGATAGCTTTTGGACCAGCCCTGTAAACATCCTACTCATAGTACCTGGCATCCCCTACAAATCAGATGCCAACAACTGCTGCTCAACTATGCATCCCATATTTACTGCTCCCCTTAATGTCATAACTACTGTGTCCTCCTTCCTGGTAAGAAGATGCACCTCCTACAACAGAGACCAAGATTTGGAGTCACAGCTGCAGTTTTCATATGGAGTGTCTACACTGAAATCCATCTTTCTTCACTGTCACCTCTTGTCACTTGTGTCCACATGGGGTGCACCCCATACTGAGATCTGCCTCAGCCTCCCCTTTGGACCAACAGAATCAATAGACCCTATGGTTTTCTGCTGCCTGTCCTTGGACGTCCTTGATGCATTTCTGGGCTCAGATGTGCTACACAGTGATGGCTCTATGATTGACTGATGAACCATTTTTGCCTACATATATGCAAGGTGCCATTAAGTACACTTCCTGCTGAACAGATGAAGTGTATTTGCTACAGAATTGAAAGCCATTGCTGGAGTCCTCAGTCATGTTCATTTTTTCACCAGTGAGATGTTTTCAGTCTACAGTGACTCTCTGAGTAGTCTTCAGGCTATTGACCAGTGCTACCCTTGACACCCCCTGATCATGACCATCCAGGGTCTCCTGTGTGACCTCCACTATGCTGCATGGTTGGTTCTCTTTGTATGGACCTCTGATCGTGTTGTCATCCCAGGGAACAGCCATGCTAACTGGTTGGCCAAGCTGGCTACCAGGGTACTGGCTATGGAGATTGGGGGGAGGGGGATGTGGGGGGGGGGGTTTACCAGAACTGGACTTTGTCAACTCTACGCTGACAGTTGCTAGAAGTTCTGAGTGTGGACTGGTGTCCCCTGATTTCTCCAAATAAACTGCAAACCATAAAGGAGACTACAACAATGTGGCTGACTTCCCTTCATGCTTCTCACAGTGCATTTACTGTCCTCTGTTGGCTTTGCATTGGCTCCACTTGGCTGACCCCTGCATCATCCAGTGTGAGGATCTGTCCCAGTGTCAGCGTGGTGCCCGTCTCATGATGGACTACATCCTACAGACTTGATAGCCATTTCATGTGTTTCAATATAAATAAAAAACAGAGTTAATCTAATTTTAAATGCTTTTGTGGAAGTGGACTGAATATCCCTAATGCCCAATGAACTTCCAGGAACTGACTTTTAACTAGAATTACATGGCCTTTGTGTGGTAGGTATTGGGTAGTGGTTTCATCACTGATGCTTTACACTGCCTAACATGTAGCTGCTACCACAAAGTGAAGGGACATTTGCAAGAATCCTACCAAGGTAGGTGGACTGAATGATAGCATTAACAATAACACAAACAACCAACCCTGACCTGCCCCACTACACATTTAAAAATTACTATTTATAAAATTTAGCCAGCTAAGATTGTAGTCAGCCATATGTTGGTGTCTAAAATTTGATTTGGCCTCAAAATGTTAGTAATCAGTCTTTTATGGGTATAGAACATAATAATTTGTAATTAAATCTGGATTCTATAGATAATGGATTTAAAAAAATTAAGATTTAAAATGACAGAACCTTTCTTACCTGTTTACCAGAGAAAGGGCAGGATTTGTGGTTGGGAATGTCAGTATACTCTCAAAGTGATAGTTTTACCTTATTCCATAAAATACATGTACTCAATTTTTTTCACATCCCACAAAGCTTTAGCCATTTCCTGTACAACAGATAATTCCTTGGTCATTGTTTGGTTTGTTTGATGGTGTGCTGTGACAACTAACCATTCATGTTTTGTCTCGCCATTGGAAAAATATATTAAAGTGTCATTAGAATCAACAGGGATGAAGTCAAATATCAGGGATTATAGACTTGCACCATTTTTGTATAAAGTTAATATGGAAAAATGAGAAGTTGAAACATGTGTTAAAGTTGGACACAAAATCAAAAACATTGAAAAAGATAGTTTTTTGCATTGATGCATGTGCTTGTGAGTTGTTACTGCAGAACACTTGTTTGATAATTGTAACAGTCTACAGATCCCTTCCAGGAAACTTTTCAGTTATTTATGAGAAATCTAGATGCACTACTAAGCTACTTGTCAGAGAAGAAGAAAGTGTTAGTTGTTTGCAGAGATTTCATTGTAGATTTATTAAAATATACAGACAAGAAAAATTAACTAGAATTATTATTTGGATGTTTCAATCACATTTCAGTAAACAGTTTTCCAGATTGTGTGCAGCAAAGTAGTAGGACAATGTTAACGGACAGTGTCCAGGTTGAAACAATTAATGTGTACCCAATTGCTAGTTGTTTGTTTGTGTTTGTGTGTGTGTGTGTGTGTGTGTGTGTGTGTGTGTGTGTGTGTGTGTGTGTGTGTGTGTGTGTGTGTGTGTGTCTCTATATATATAACATTCCAGTACAATGATTCTTGACATTTTTGGATACTTCTGGAATGTACTTGAACCGAATATAGAAAGTAAAATTCCGAATATAGAAAGTAAAATTGTACAGTCCAGGTGAGTTTTGAACTTGCAACCCTCCATGCAACGGTTTAGTATCATAACCACTGCACTACGGTGCTACTCAGTTTCTTCTGCAACATTGTTCCCTCCTTAAGAGAACAGCAGCTCAGTGTTACGTCCTCCTAGTCCAGGAACGAGTCATCGGTCCCGCATACTCCGACTCGTGATGACTGATTCTCCCCCTGGCAGTGAACTACTTTTGCCACTATGCTCTTCATCACCTTTCCACTTTTTGCCTGTCGCTGGAGCTTCGAATTTACCCTGGGCTGCAGGATCCATATAAGGCTTTACTTGAAAGACATGGACCGTATCTCTGATCTTTCGTCATCTTGTGTCGGTGTCAAAATCAACTTCATAAGTAACGTCAGACAATTGTCTTACAACCGTATAAGGTCCAAGGTTGAGAAAAACTTAGCCCACTTCAGACAATCTAGTGTATCATCAATTCGTGGAAGGGGGTAAATGTCCTTTTAAGTTATCCTTGTAAGTTACATTATTAAGCTTCCTGTAATCAACACAAAAGTGCCAACTGCCACCCTTCTTCCTGACGAGGACGATTTGAGATGACCATGGGCTCTGCAAAGGCTGAATAATGTCATTCTTCATCATTTTCTCTACCTCATCATGAATTATTAAATATTCCATTGCTGACATATGGTATGCTATCTGGTTTATTGGCTGATGTTCTCGAGTGCTAATCTGGTGCTTCACTGTTGATTTGTCTAATTTGCTCTTCACCTGTGGATTGAAGCATTTGGAGAACTCTGGAAGAATGTCAAGTAGCTTCTTCTGTTGTTCCTTAGTGAGATCTGGTGATAGTCTTGCTAGAAGATCTTGTCTCATAGCGGTAGTGCTAATTTTGCCCACAGACTTGGCATGGTAGGTTTCTATGATGTTCAGCTGTTCTTCAACTAATGGCTCAGCATTTGCTGCACACGTCTTCGAAGGATCTGCAGTTCTCGGTGACAGTTAAATATCCACAATTCACTGAATCCATTCTTAAATGAGATGACAGGAGCTGTGATGACCAAGTTATCCTTCAGTGGTATGCTCATCTTACATTCCATGACAAGATCCATGTGTTGATGCATGGCATGACACGTGACAGTTACCATTCTAGCACTGGCTACAGGAATCATCACTTCATTCAGCTCACATAGTCTCCACACACTCAGACGCACATCTTCCTCTCCACAATATCTCATCTCATCTAGCATAATCTTTGAGTGACCACAATCTATACTTGCCTGAGAAGCTTTCAGAGTCCCATCCGAGAATGTCATGACTACACTCTTGTAAGACAATGAATTCGAAGGGCTGTGTATGGCCACCTATACCCACATGAATGGCACATCTTACTGTAGGTTTTACATATTTCCAATTAGCCACCTTCGGCAGAGATGTTTCGTTGTCAAGGAATACAGTTTTCTGCAACTGGTGACAGTACTTCTCAGAAATGATTGAATATGATGATCCAGAGTCCACAAGAGGTTGGGCTGGTTGGCCATCCATGAGGATATTGACATAGTTTCCTATCATTTTTGTAGTGATCAATGGCGGAGGATTTTTCTCTTCGGCAGCCTCATTTCCAAGGAAGGTCACATCCTTTAGTTTTCCAGGTTGCGGCAGCTAGGTGATCGGCTGGAGCTTCTAAATGACAATGGAGACCTTGATCAGCGTGTTGGGGAGCATCTTCCCCAGCAGCTAGCTTGCAGTGATTGTGACCCACATCGTCCTGCACCCACATCTTCTTGTTCGTCTTCATCGTCCCAGAGTTGGCATCGGCTAAAATTATTTGTTAAATTTGGCTATATGCTCATACACCATCAGCCACTTGTTTGGATCTTGGTCATCACCACCAGAGAACCCGGAAGGATGTCTCATGTGGTGGCACACAGTTGCTGTCATCGTAACATTCTCTCCTTCGTCTGTCTCCGATAGATTGCGATCTGTTGAATATGGCTAGAACTCAGGTTTCTCGCCATGTAAACTGCAGCTCTGTTGTGGCCCGAAGGGAGCCACTGTGTCATCAATAATGTGTGCCATCACAGGTTTCAATAACCAGTGTCTCCACCAAAGTAATGTCATGTAGGAGGTGGTTTATTCAGCACTTGCCCATACAAGAGCGTGGAACAAACTGCCTCCAGCCAGAACACATACAGTATATGTACAGTTACAGAACATTCCAGTAAAATGATTCTCGACATCTGTGTATACTTATAGAATGCAATTGAACTGAATATAGAAATTAAAATTGTACAGTCCAGGTGAGTTTTGAACTCACGACTCTCCATGCAACAGTTTAGTATCATAAGCACTACACCGTGTTGCTACTCAGCTTCTTTTGCGACAATATGTAGAAAGAGATGCTAATATTGAATTCAATCTCTTCCATAGTAAATTTGTATCAGTATTTGAAGGTTACTTTGCTAAAAAATTATACATAAGATCTGTAAAAAATGTAAGCAATGTATAATTAAGGGAATTAAAGACTTGTGCAAGAGGAAGAGCGGAAATGTACGTAAGGGCCAGGGTAAGTCAAGATGTGGTGTTACCAGCCTAATATCTATGTCCAGAAGTATGAGTGTCATGACAGAACTAAATAATGGAGATGAAATATGGGACATTGTCAAGTGGGAGACAGGATAGCCAGTCATTGTAAAGGTTCCCATAACAGTTCAGCTATATGATAGTGTTGTGACCGATAATTCACAAGTTGCATGTATTTTTAATAATTACTTCCTAAACTTAGCACCAAACATAAGATTAAATGGTCCAGTTTAAGAAGCAAGAGCACTCTGTCTTCAGGCCACACATGGCCCATTGGGACCATCTGACCGCCGTATCATCCTCAGTTGAGAATGCAGATATGAGGGGCGTGTGGTCAGCACACCGCTCTCAGGAAGTAAGGGAATATATTAAAAAAGTCATTCAAAAAGTCAACTATAAGTAGCACAAACATTCTTCACTGAAATTAATATAGTTATAAGAACTGTAAAAAAAAAAAAAAGTTCATGTGGGTTTGATGGAATTTCAAACAGAATTCTGAAAAGTTGTTCCGACTTAATAAGTAAAGTCCTTAGTGATATATGCAATGTATCACTGGCACAGGGAATTTTTCCAGACAGGTTAAAATCTGCAATAATTGTTAAGCAACTTCATAAGAAAGGTGGCAAGACAGACTTACTTATCATGTAATTTCTTTCTTGACATTTTGTTCCAAATTATTTATAAAAGTAATATACCCAAAGGTAGTTGCACACTTCAGTGGAAAAAAATTATTTAACATATCAGTTTGAATTCCAAAAGGGTTGCTCATCTGAGAGTGCTATTTAAACATTTGCTTATCAAATAGTACAATCTGTAAATAATAATATGTTGTCAGTTGATATTTTTGTGATCTTTCCGAGGCATCTGAATGTGTAGATCATGTTGCTCTCTTAGAAAAACTCAAGTTGTATGAAGTTTATGGCTTTACACACAGCTCGTTTTAATCCTACCTAACAAATGGAATGTGAGGGTTGTGCAGAATAATTCAGACAGTATTGCAAATACAGTATATTTTAGCGACTGGGAAAAAAAATCTCATTGGATTCAATTTTGGGTTGACTCCTGCCCTTTTATATGTGAATGACATTCCACTTAACATTAAACAAGCAAAATTGGTATTCTTTGCAGAAAATACTATTTTGTAATAAATACTGTTTCATAGAAAGCAACAGAATAGTTGGTAAATGATAGTTTCAAATAATTCTTAACTGGTTCTCTGAAAATGGACTCCCCCTAAATTTTTAAATAACTCACTACATTCAGTTCCTTGCAACAAATAGTCACACCAAAAATTGATGTGGCACATAGGAAAAAGTCAGTAAATAAGGTAGAATGTTCCAAATTTTTGGGTGTACATACTGACAAAAGCTCAAACTGGAAGCATTATATTGCTCAGCTTCTCAAACAACTATTTTCAGCTGATTTTGAACTTTCAGACTTATTTTGAACACTTTTACTCAATAATGACTTCCAGAATAATTTTCAGTAGTAACTCATAACTTAGAAAGTAAGTATTGGTTGCAGAACAGTGAGCAACAAGAATAATATGTGGTGTTCACCCACTGATGTCCTGTAGGAACCTCTTTAAGGATCTAGGCATTTTAACTGCAGCATCACAATACATACATTTGCTAATGATATCTCTCATAAGTAATCCCTCACAGTTTGAGTACAACATTGATGTCCATACCTACAATGCTAGAGAGGGAAAAATTACCTTTACTAGCCATTGTTGAAGTTGCTGTTGGTTCAGAAAGCTGATTAACATACATCAACAAAAATTTTTGATCATTTGCCTAATATCTTCAAGTGTCTGGCAGGTAGCAAAGCAAATTTTAAATCTAATTTAAAATCATTTCTCTTAGACAATTCCCTCTATTCCATTGACAAATTTCTGCTTAAAAATTGGTAGCATGTAAAAAAGGAAGTGTAGTTGCATGAGTAGGACTAAAAATAATTGTGTGTTCATTAATGTTAACACTAATCATGTATACATATCCTATAAACTGACTCATTCCACATTATTTGAATAAAAGAAACATTCAGATGATCTATGGAACATGAACTAATTAACTGACCAACTGACCTACCTACAACCAACCAACCCACTCACTCACCTTTTTCATTATTATCCAAATGTAAGTGCTAGTAAGAGATTATCTAGTCATCTTTTGTTCTCAGAAAGTAGTTCTGAAATTAACGTAACCTTAGTTTTCAGCAATATCCCTGTCCCCACCTCCCCCCTCCCCTCTCCCACCACCAAATTTAATAAATTGAAAAAAAATTCATTTTCACAAACTTACATGAATTTTCTGAGTAGATTATTCACTGACTACAGATAGCTGGTCATTTAGTTAATTGCCTTAGATGTTAACCCTTCCATTTCAACAAGTGACACCTGATAAGACACATTCACTCATCACTGCAACACAAATACCATAATGAATTTCAGATGCCACGTAACTATTTGCCAACAACCACCACATTAGTTCCTGGACTTCTCTTTTAGCGCACATTTTGAAACAGTTTATATGCTAATGACTGACAGCATAACCTTTCCACTAGCACATGCTGATGCCTACTGAGATGTTGCACAGTTGGATGTAGAGATAGGATCCATTATTCCAAAAGTTTTCTCTCTGCATGAAAACAGAAGTTGATATCTGGGACAACATTGGTCTCTGTTAATATGTCAAAACAGTGAAAATATTTTTGCATTAGATGATTGAGTTTATGCCAAAGATTTTTCAAACGATTTAAGATTATGTTACGTAAAACTGATTTAAGCTGCTGTTTTTTCTACTTCACACTTGCTGAAATTTTAACCTATGGCAAGAATAACTGTCTTTCTTTTCCATAAACAAAGAAAAGTGTCCCTCACTTCCATCTGTCTCAAGAGTAGCAGGATCAGTATTTCAACCATCTGCTCCCTGTACACTAAATAGTTACTGGTCTGGTAAGGATAAGGAATTCATTGGGGAAAATGGTAATAGTGAAGAGACTTTGTGGTAAATGATACATACCACTCTTCACATATGCCTATGAGCAGAAAATCCTAGGAAGTTGCAGCAGTTTGTGTTAATATTTATAGCTGTGTGTCCAGTTTCTCCAAACCGAAAGGAAATTCTATCAGTGATGTTGCCACAAGTGAATTTCTATAAACCATAGAAAAGATTCTAAATCAAAGCTGTGTTGAATGTGATGAAATTTATCATGTAGAATCAAATGAACCTATGATATATGAGCAGCTTAATATCATGAAAATATTTCGGTACAACTTTCTAATGAAACACTTTCTCCCACCCACTCCCTGCATAAATTTATTGATATAAAATGCCTGATTCCTTGAAGAGGAGCCTACAAATATAATGATGGATGAAGAATAGGTATTTTTACTTTGTGCTTTGGTGAAACAGATGTTCTTTCTAAAGGTCTTAATAACTATTAAATTTTATGCTTTAGTACACTGAATGGAAGAATGCAAAAAGTATTATGAGAATTGTTTCTTTCAGAAACTGGCATACTTAATTGTCTGAGAAGACCAGAAATATGTTTAGAAGCTAATTCTTATCAGTATGTTCCTTAGACATTTCTATTCTGCCTTATTAAATAACTTAGATTACGCACAGTATTTCTATTTGTTTAATAACACAGTTGTTGGTACAGGTATGAGTACACTTTTTTCAAAATTGTGGGGAAGTACATTTTTAGATATCTGCTTCATTCGTTGAAAACAAATGACCTTTCTTTCTGTTCCAATTTGAGAAGGTTTCAAAACTCTTGCTGAATGATACTTCATTCACATGTACAGGCAACAATAATGAATCTGAGGGTAAATACAGCAAGACTCTCTCCTACCCTTACAGATGTTCTCCAATTTCTTCAGTTGGAAAATTGAACAACACTGCATTTTACATTCTTTCTTCTAAGTATGACGGAAGCCAGTAATATGCAACACCATTAAATCCTTTGGTTTTTTAATGTTAATTATGTTAATTAGATCACAAAAATATCACCTGGAGTTAGTGTTATTTAAGGCTTGCAACATTTACTGAGTAAATGTATAACTGTTACTCTTATTTATGTAACTCAAATTATGATTTACTTATATGAATGTTGAAGTACATACTTTTACATGTTACAACAACTTAATTCACTGCAGTAATTTTTGTACTGTGAAACTATCACAGGGTCATTAAATTACCTTCTGGGATGGAAACAATTTCACTTTATTCACGTATAAGTTATTTTAATAGCATAAGGTTCTCATGGACTTTAATTACTTTTTTTAAAATATCTTCTTATTTCTGAAGGAAATCTCCTGTCATACAATCCCACTCATTAAGCAAGTACATTAAATTTCACATTAGTAGTTGGTTATACTTAAACATTTTGTATTTACTTCTTGCAGCAACTGATACTAGTAGTCAGTTTCCTGCATGAATGTTCTTCAGCTATAGTAAGTTGTTTCTTCTTATCGATTTCCTTCTTGTTCTGATGGTACTTCAACAACAGAATATTCATTTTATCACCTTTTCTGATCTCGGACTTTGTTAAAGTTGTTCCGTCTAACTTCACACAGGATAGAAAGTTTGTGTGTAAATGAGATTGTAGCACACAGATGGTGTTTCTGTGTTCTACTTGTCAATCCTTTTAGGTAACTGATATTAAAACTTAACAAACTGTCAGTCATTTCTTCTTGTTCAAGAGGAAACAAAACAATGAAACAAAATCCCTTTTTAACACTACAGTTTTCCAGCAACATGATATTTACAGTTAGAAGTAAAAGAAACTCCTCTTTTCCAATATTCACTCTATAAATCACATAACACTATATAACTACATAGCACATTTAATTACTTTCTGACTAGTTACTAAATATGAAATGAAATGGTACAGAATATTTGCATCATCAGAACAACTGGCTAATTTCAAAGGCAGAAAACTATACATTATTTATTAAACTACTTATGTTCTGATGTAATTAACCTCCTTAACAACTCCAGGAAGTGTTACACTTTTTAAATTATTTTGAACTTTCTTGCTGGACATGTGACCTATACTTAACAAAACAGCCCCTCTGATTGAGATTCTCACAGGTACATGATGTTGACTCCACTGACATGCCTGTAAGAAGTTCACCAAATCCCTTCCCATTTTAGTATAAGGCTTAATGAATGCATCTTAACCTCTGTTAAAGCAACTGGTGCAGTACAAATATGTAGCTTTGGGGCAATCAGCAGAAACCCATTCGAGTCTTCATCTGTGCCTGAAATCCACAGTGAAAGGAAGTCAGAACTTTCGTATTAATGTCTCCAGTTTCAATTTAGTTGCAAGAGTGGAGGGGACAATTTAAAATTAAACAGCACAATATCAGCAATCAGCTTGCATAAAAATAACCACTGTATCCACAGTATTCATGTGGTGGTTGGATTACAAGCACCAATTTGGCTACATGAGCAATAAATTTCAGTGCAAGCTGTGGATGTAGTTTTCATTTTTATTCTTCCATTTTTTGGCTTTCTAATTTATGGTCCCCTTTCAGGATTTGGCCTCCACCTTTCCAAATTCTACAGAAGTGCAGGCTATTTGGGGAAGGACACTTTACATGATCCATCATGTGTGGAATCTTCTGCTGCTGTTATTGTCATGGCCTTGGAATTCCACCTGTAATCCAGCTATTTGGGCAATGACAACTTACAGGGGCATCACGTACACCCATTGTCTGCTGTCCTCTACTGCACCCGTGATCATGATGGCTCTTTTGGCACCAGATATCCACCAAAATGGCCAGTCGATCATGGAGGGGTAATCGTGTACCTTCTTGTTCATAGCTCCCCTGACAATACAGGGATCACACTGTTGATACCTGAGCTGCTAACTCCCCATGTACATCAAGGAGTAGATGCCAGTCTTCTTTGGGCATCAGGACACCCATCAATGGCCATCGCACCAGATATTCTTTGCTGTGGCTGTGTGGCACCAGTGGGGAGAGCTACTGACTGGAATGGGTGACATCAGGGTGGATGACTCGCAATGAAGCAGATGAAGTTGTCTGATAGTGGTGGTTGAATGGCCCCAGTAGTCTCTGAGAGGTAAGGTGCAATATAATTTGTAGAGATATGATCCCCAATTGTTTCCTTCCTTGGCTACACCATGGGAAGAACACAGGACTAAAGATCAAGTAGAGGTATATTCTCAATACTTAGTTTGTGCACAATCAGATAAGGAATCCTTTGTTGTCATAAAGTCTTTGCTTTTTGTCGAGCACGTAGTGGATAAGTTTGGAAGTGGTGGGAATATCCAAAATGTCGAATGGGTCAATCCTGATAAAAACAGCATCCCTTACCCAGTCACTTGCATTGCTGGTCTGTGCCAAGCTGGGTGATGTACTGGTCTCCACCATCCCCCATGAGAGCCTAAATATTCTCCAGACATTTCCTCTTGCAGTCCAATGATGAGTTGCACACCAGCCTATGGTGACAAGTTGTTCACTTAGTTAGGTGTGTAAGAATAATGTAGTTGCTACCAGCCATGGCCTTTGAGGATCACACATTGCCTGAAAAAGTCAAGGTGATGGTCTACTGGTGTGATATTAAACCCTATCTTCCTCTACCTATGCAGTGCTTTAGATTCTGGAAATTTGGGCACATGTCCCCTTGATGTAATGCCAGCCCCCACATGTTGGGATGTTGGGATGTTGGGACTGTGGACGTCCATCACAAGCGAACTTTCCTTGTGCTCCTCCTCCCATTTGCATCAGTTACAGCAAGCATTATTCCTCCTGTTTGCTGGTCTGCACCGCTCATCAGAAAGAGAGGAAGATAATGGAATACAAGACTCTGGACAGGTTGACCTACACAGAGGCAAAGAGAATCACAAGTCGTCACCCTATACACATGACGTCCTCATAAAGCTGTGGATACATGACCACCCTTATGAAAACAGTGTCCTCAACAGCTATGCCTCTTGCATTGGGCACCCGAGGACACCAGACTACGCCTGCCCCGTTGATGGTTGTGGGACATGCCTCTGCCTCCTCCTCCTCCTCCTCCTCCTCCTCCTCCTCCTCCTCCTACACCGCCTCCTCCTCCTACACCGCCTCCTCCTCCTACACCGCCTCCTCCTCCTACACCGCCTCCTCCTCCTACACCGCCTCCTCCTCCCACACCGCCTCCTCCTCCCACACCGCCTCCTCCTCCCACACCGCCTCCTCCTCCTACACCGCCTCCTCCTCCTACACCGCCTCCTCCTCCTACACCGCCTCCTCCTCCTACACCGCCTCCTCCTCCTACACCGCCTCCTCCTCCTACACCGCCTCCTCCTCCTACACCGCCTCCTCCTCCTACACCGCCTCCTCCTCCTACACCGCCTCCTCCTCCTACACCGCCTCCTCCTCCTACACCGCCTCCTCCTCCTACACCGCCTCCTCCTCCTACACCGCCTCCTCCTCCTACACCGCCTCCTCCTCCTCCTACACCGCCTCCTCCTCCTCCTACACCGCCTCCTCCTCCTCCTACACCGCCTCCTCCTCCTCCTACACCGCCTCCTCCTCCTCCTACACCGCCTCCTCCTCCTCCTCCTACACCGCCTCCTCCTCCTCCTCCTACACCGCCTCCTCCTCCTCCTCCTACACCGCCTCCTCCTCCTCCTCCTACACCGCCTCCTCCTCCTCCTCCTCCTACACCGCCTCCTCCTCCTCCTCCTCCTACACCGCCTCCTCCTCCTCCTCCTCCTACACCGCCTCCTCCTCCTCCTCCTCCTACACCGCCTCCTCCTCCTCCTCCTCCTACACCGCCTCCTCCTCCTCCTCCTCCTACACCGCCTCCTCCTCCTCCTCCTCCTCCTACACCGCCTCCTCCTCCTCCTCCTCCTACACCGCCTCCTCCTCCTCCTCCTCCTACACTGCCTCCTCCTCCTCCTCCTCCTACACTGCCTCCTCCTCCTACACTGCCTCCTCCTCCTACACTGCCTCCTCCTCCTACACTGCCTCCTCCTCCTCCTACACTGCCTCCTCCTCCTCCTACACTGCCTCCTCCTCCTCCTACACTGCCTCCTCCTCCTCCTACACTGCCTCCTCCTCCTCCTACACTGCCTCCTCCTCCTCCTACACTGCCTCCTCCTCCTCCTACACTGCCTCCTCCTCCTCCTACACTGCCTCCTCCTCCTCCTACACTGCCTCCTCCTCCTCCTACACCGCCTCCTCCTCCTCCTACACCGCCTCCTCCTCCTCCTACACCGCCTCCTCCTCCTCCTACACCGCCTCCTCCTCCTCCTACACCGCCTCCTCCTCCTCCTACACCGCCTCCTCCTCCTCCTACACCGCCTCCTCCTCCTCCTACACCGCCTCCTCCTCCTCCTACACCGCCTCCTCCTCCTCCTACACTGCCTCCTCCTCCTCCTACACTGCCTCCTCCTCCTCCTACACTGCCTCCTCCTCCTCCTACACTGCCTCCTCCTCCTCCTACACTGCCTCCTCCTCCTCCTACACTGCCTCCTCCTCCTCCTACACTGCCTCCTCCTCCTCCTACACCGCCTCCTCCTCCTCCTCCTACACCGCCTCCTCCTCCTCCTCCTACACCGCCTCCTCCTCCTCCTACACCGCCTCCTCCTCCTCCTACACCGCCTCCTCCTCCTCCTACACCGCCTCCTCCTCCTCCTCCTACACCGCCTCCTCCTCCTCCTCCTCCTACACCGCCTCCTCCTCCTCCTCCTCCTACACCGCCTCCTCCTCCTCCTCCTACACCGCCTCCTCCTCCTCCTCCTACACCGCCTCCTCCTCCTCCTCCTACACCGCCTCCTCCTCCTCCTCCTACACCGCCTCCTCCTCCTCCTCCTACACCGCCTCCTCCTCCTCCTCCTACACCGCCTCCTCCTCCTCCTCCTACACCGCCTCCTCCTCCTCCTCCTACACCGCCTCCTCCTCCTCCTCCTACACCGCCTCCTCCTCCTCCTCCTACACCGCCTCCTCCTCCTCCTCCTACACCGCCTCCTCCTCCTCCTCCTCCTCCTACACCGCCTCCTCCTCCTCCTCCTACACCGCCTCCTCCTCCTCCTCCTACACCGCCTCCTCCTCCTCCTCCTACACCGCCTCCTCCTCCTCCTCCGCCGCCTCCTCCTCCTCCTCCGCCGCCTCCTCCTCCTCCTCCGCCGCCTCCTCCACCTCCTCCGCCGCCTCCTCCACCTCCTCCGCCGCCTCCTCCACCTCCTCCGCCGCCTCCTCCTCCTCGTACGCCGCCTCCTCCTCCTCGTACGCCGCCTCCTCCACCTCGTACGCCGCCTCCTCCTCCTCCTCCTCCTCCTCCTCCTCGTACGCCGCCTCCTCCTCCTCCTCCTCCTCCTCCTCCTCCTCCTCGTACGCCGCCTCCTCCTCCTCCTCCTCCTCCTCCTCCTCGTACGCCGCCTCCTCCTCCTCCTCCTCCTCCTCCTCCTCCTCCTCGTACGCCGCCTCCTCCTCCTCCTCCTCCTCCTCCTCCTCCTCCTCCTCCTCCTCCTCCTCCTCGTACGCCGCCTCCTCCTCCTCCTCCTCCTCCTCCTCCTCCTCGTACGCCGCCTCCTCCTCCTCCTCCTCCTCCTCCTCCTCCTCGTACGCCGCCTCCTCCTCCTCCTCCTCCTCCTCCTCGTACGCCGCCTCCTCCTCCTCCTCCTCCTCCTCGTACGCCGCCTCCTCCTCCTCCTCCTCCTCCTCGTACGCCGCCTCCTCCTCCTCCTCCTCCTCCTCCTCCTCGTACGCCGCCTCCTCCTCCTCCTCCTCCTCCTCGTACGCCGCCTCCTCCTCCTCGTACGCCGCCTCCTCCTCCTCGTACGCCTCCTCCTCCTCCTCGTACGCCTCCTCCTCCTCCTCCTCCTCCTCCTCCTCCTCGTACGCCTCCTCCTCCTCCTCCTCCTCGTACGCCTCCTCCTCCTCCTCCTCCTCCTCGTACGCCTCCTCGTACGCCTCCTCCTCCTCGTACGCCTCCTCCTCCTCCTCCTCCTCCTCGTACGCCTCCTCCTCCTCCTCCTCCTCCTCGTACGCCTCCTCCTCCTCCTCCTCCTCCTCGTACGCCTCCTCCTCCTCCTCCTCCTCCACGTACGCCTCCTCCTCCTCCTCCACGTACGCCTCCTCCTCCTCCTCCACGTACGCCTCCTCCTCCTCCTCCACGTACGCCTCCTACTCCTCCTCCACGTACGCCTCCTCCTCCTCCTCCACGTACGCCTCCTCCTCCTCCTCCACGTACGCCTCCTCCTCCTCCTCCACGTACGCCTCCTCCTCCTCCTCCACGTACGCCTCCTCCTCCTCGTACGCCTCCTCCTCCTCGTACGCCTCCTCCTCCTCGTACGCCTCCTCCTCCTCGTACGCCTCCTCCTCCTCGTACGCCTCCTCCTCCTCCTCCTCCTCGTACGCCTCCTCCTCCTCCTCCTCCTCGTACGCCTCCTCCTCTGCTTCTACTTCTGGGTGATTTTAATGCCCATAATCCTTTGTGGTGTTGGACAAAGGTTACTGGCTATGGTAAAAATGTCGAGCATCTACTAACTCGGCTCAATCATTGCCTCCTAAATCATGTGGCACGTACTAGGCCATTGTTCTCACAGTTTGCAGTCCTGGCCCCCTTCTTTCTACCCCCTGGAGAGCTCGTGACGACTTCTGTGGTATTGACTACTTTTGTGCTTCCTGTCCCTCCCTCAGTGTCACTCACCTGGTCACTTGCCTAGAGGGGCTCTTACCAAGGCCAACTGGGATGCTTTCACCTCTGGTACCACTGTTGGATCTCCATTGCTTTGTAACATGGATGTGGTGATCCAGGATTTTACTGCAACCATTGTTCTGCAGCTGAATTGGCAATCACTTGTTCCTCAGGTTGCCCCCGGTGGAAGACAGTACCTTGGTGGTTGCTGGGAATTGCTGCAGCCATTAGAGATTGTAGGCGGGCCCTACAATGTCAGAAGTGGCACCTATCAATGGAGCACCTTGTCGTCTTCAAACAGTTCTGTGCCTGGACCCATAAACTAATCAAAAGATGGAAGCAGGAGTGCTGGGAATGATACATCTGCACCAATGGAATGTGAACCTCTCCTTCACAGGTATATCAGATCCCTGCAGGTATACTGGGGATTTCCGCACATGGGGCTGTATAAACCAACCCAGATGCAATTGCAGATAATTTTGCTGAGCATTATGCTCTAACTTCTGCATCTGGGAATTAACGCCCTGCCTTTCTTCCCCTGAAACAGCAGGTGGAACAACAACACCTATGTTTTTCTACACACCACGTTGAGCCGTATAACACTCCATTCAGAGAGTGGAAATTTCTCAGTGTATTTCCTTTTTGCTCATCTACTTTGGTGTAGCTGAACAGTGACTGAGTGCCATATGAAAGGCACAATCATGGGCCCTTGTCCATGGCTTTTAGTTTTCTGCTGCCAAGACTTGTCATGCACTTCTATCATCATCGTACTTTCCACCTATATCCAGAACTTTACCTCAATGACCAACTATGTAATGTAGTGGAGACTTCTCGCTTTTTTAGGTCTGCTTGTCGACTCCCACATAACTTGGGCTTATCCACCTTTGTCAGCTTAAGGAAAAGTGCTGGTCATATATTAACATTCTACAATGCCCGAGTCACACCAATGGGGGTACCGATTGCCCTACACTGTTGGAATTGTACAAAGCCCTTGTACAGTTGCATCTTGGCTATGAGAGCCTCGCATATGGTTCAGCATCACCCTCAGCATTGTGGATACTAGACCCTATACACCACAGTGGATTTCAATTTGGGAAGGGAGCTTTCCAAATGAGCCCAGTGAACAGTCTACCTGTGGAAACTGGGGTTCCTCTATTGTGGATCAGGCGACAACAGCTGCGGGCAAATTATGTCATATACATTTGCAGCTCGCCTCAACATCCAAATTACCATCCACTTTTCCCTAAAAAGGTGATAGATCTCCTGCGACAATGGCCCAAACTGGAGATTACAATTGTAGTCCTTGTCTGGTCACTTCTCTACCATCTTTCCTCTGGGACGACTTATGTATACCTGCATGGTACATGCCTTGGCAACAACTTTATCTGGACCTACTGCAAGGGCCAAAAGACTCTGTTACTCCTGAGGCCCTTCACCGTCAATTTTTCTTCATTCTTGGCGAGTGACAGGGCTCAAAAATAGACTACACTGATGGCTTGAATATTGATGGTCACGTTGCATTTGCTTATGCTCATGCGAGACATACTGAACAGCTCTCCTTGCCAAATGGCTTCAGTCAGAGTTGGTAGCCATCTCTCACACTGTTGAGCACATCTGCTCCTGCACAGGTGAGTCCTTCCTCATCTGTAGTGTCTCCTTAAGCAGTCTACAAGCTCTTGACCAGTGCTTCACTTGCAAACGATTGGTAATAACTATCCAGGAATCAGTTTATGCCCTCAAAAACCTTGGATGTTCAGTAGCCTTCATCTGGACCACAGTGTCACTGTGGCTATCAGTTGACAGTAGTCCACATCTAGTTGGACTGTCTCAATACAGCCACCCTGAGGTGATCTTTTAATCTTCCTGACACACTACCACAGTGTTAGTTCACAATGTCTCAATGGCTGATCTAATTTTAAGCTTAAGGGGAGTTTCTCTCTCTCAGGTTAAGGGTGGGTGTGTGACCTCCTCTCCCAGGCCTTCACCTTACCTTCATTTTAACTCTTCCTCACTCCCCCTGGTGCTATCTGACTTCTTGGTCATCTTTCAACCATCTCTTTTTCTCTTGCCTGGTGGTTTTAGGCCAGCAATTCGTGTGTTTCAGTATAGCTGACCCATCTGTTTTTTATTCTTGCAATCAGCTAGCCCAGGCCATCTGCTATATGGTTTTAGCACCTTCCACCACTTCTTCCCTATTAGTTAATGTTTCCACTTTTGGCTTCCCTCTGTCATTTTTTTTCTTCAGTGTGGTTACATACACTCCTGGAAATTGAAATAAGAACACCGTGAATTCATTGTCCCGGGAAGGGGAAACTTTATTGACACATTCCTGGGGTCAGATACATCACATGATCACACTGACAGAACCACAGGCACATAGACACAGGCAACAGAGCATGCACAATGTCGGCACTAGTACAGTGTATATCCACCTTTCGCAGCAATGCAGGCTGCTATTCTCCCATGGAGACGATCGTAGAGATGCTGGATGTAGTCCTGTGGAACGACTTGCCATGCCATTTCCACCTGGCGCCTCAGTTGGACCAGCGTTCGTGCTGGACATGCAGACCGCGTGAGACGACGCTTCATCCAGTCCCAAACATGCTCAATGGGGGACAGATCCGGAGATCTTGCTGGCCAGGGTAGTTGACTTACACCTTCTAGAGCACATTGGGTGGCACGGGATACATGCGGACGTGCATTGTCCTGTTGCAACAGCAAGTTCCCTTGCCGGTCTAGGAATGGTAGAACGATGGGTTCGATGACGGTTTGGATGTACCGTGCAGTATTCAGTGTCCCCTCGACGATCACCAGTGGTGTACGGCCAGTGTAGGAGATCGCTCCCCACACCATGATGCCGAGTGTTGGCCCTGTGTGCCTCGGTCGTATGCAGTCCTGATTGTGGCGCTCACCTGCACGGCGCCAAACACGCATACGACCATCATTGGCACCAAGGCAGAAGCGACTCTCATCGCTGAAGACGACACGTCTCCATTCGTCCCTCCATTCACGCCTGTCGCGACACCACTGGAGGCGGGCTGCATGATGTTGGGGCGTCAGCGGAAGACGGCCTTACGGTGTGCGGGACCGTAGCCCAGCTTCATGGAGACGGTTGCGAATGGTCCTCGCCGATACCCCAGGAGCAACAGTGTCCCTAATTTGCTGGGAAGTGGCGGTGCGGTCCCCTACGGCACTGCGTAGGATCCTACGGTCTTGGCGTGCATCCGTGCATCGCTGCGGTCTGGTCCCAGGTCGACGGGCACGTGCACCTTCCGCCGACCACTAGCGACAACATCGATGTACTGTGGAGACCTCACGCCCCACGTGTTGAGCAATTCGGCGGTACGTCCACCCGGCCTCCTGCATGCCCACTATACGCCCTCGCTCAAAGTCCGTCAACTGCACATACGGTTCACGTCCACGCTGTCGCGGCATGCTACCAGTGTTAAAGACTGCGATGGAGCTCCATATGCCATGGCAAACTGGCTGACACTGACGGCGGCGGTGCACAAATGCTGCGCAGCTAGCACCATTCGACGGCCAACACCGCGGTCCCTGGTGTGTCCGCTGTGCCGTGCGTGTGATCATTGCTTGTACAGCCCTCTCGCAGTGTCCGGAGCAAGTATGGTGGGTCTGACACACCGGTGTCAATGTGTTCTTTTTTCCATTTCCAGGAGTGTAGTTCATTTTACAAATTTTGTTTCTTCCTTAGATTTCAGGTGATAGAATTCCTTTGGTGTATGGTTTTAATTCGAAAACTATGTGGGTAAGGAAAAAGGGACTGACAACCAAACAGTTTCGTCCCTTTAATCCACAAACCAACCAACCAATGTAATTGTTGTTATTGTGCTTGTCATGCTCAAATGCTTTGTGGAAGAATGGATGTAGTTATAACACCATGCTGTTGTGATTGTCTTAAGTCCAAAGACTTACTTCATGCAGCTCTCCATTTGATCTTTGAATAACTACTGTAACCTATACCTTCTGAATTTGATTACTGTATTCATATCTTGGTTTCCCTCTGCAATTTTTACCCCCCACCTCCCCCAACCCACCTGCAGTACTAAATTGGTGATTCCTTGATGTCTTAGAACACATCATATTAACCGATCCTATCTTTTAGTCCAGTTATGCCACAAACTTATTCTCTCCCCAATTCTGTTGAGTACCAACTCATTGGTTATCTGCTCTACCCATCTAATCTTCAGTATTATTCTGTAGCACCACATTTGAAAAACTACTACTCTCTTCTTCTCTGAACTGTTCACCATCCATGTTTCACTTTCATACATGGCTAATTCAATACATGTACTTCCAGAAAAGAGCTCCGAACACCTTAGTCTGTATTTGACATTAAAAAATTTCTCCTCTTCAGAAACACTCTTCTTCCCATTGCCCTTCTGCAGCCATCATCAGTTATTTTCCTGCCCCTGTATCAAAACTCATTCACTACTTTTAGTGTCTCAGTTCCTAATTGAGTTCCCTCTGCATCATCTGATTTAATTCTAATACATGCTATTGTCCTTGTTTTATTGTTGTCGATACTCATCTTATATCCTCCTTGCAAGACACTGCTCATTCCATTCAAGTGCTCTTCCAAGTCCTTTGCTGTCTCTGACAAAATTACATAGTCATCAACAAACATCAAAAGTTTTATTCTCTTCCAAGACCTGTAATTTCTACTCCAAATTTTTCTTTTGTTTCTTTTACTGTGTGCTCAATGTACAGATTGAATGCCATAGGGGATAGGCTACAACTCTGTCTCGCTCATCTGGTTTTTGTATGAGCTGTAAACAGCCTTTTTCTCCCTATATTTTACCACTGCTACCTTAAGAATTTCAAAGAGAATATTTCATTGAACATTGTCAAAAGTTTTCTCTAGGTCTACCAATGCTAGAAATGTGGGTTTGCCTGTCCTTAACCTAGGAAACTTGTAGGGTCAGATTGCCTGTCATTTTCTTACATTTTTTTGGAATTCAAGTTTGTCTTCCATGAGGTTGGCTTCTACCAGATTTTCCATTATTCTATAAAGAATTCATGTTAGTATTTTGCAACCACAACTTGTCAGATAGATAGTTTGACAATTTTCGCATTATTACATTCTTCTTGAAGTCTGAGTGTATTTCACCTGTTTCATATCACTTGTTCATCAGGTGGAATAATTTTGCCATGGCTGGATCTCCCAGGGCTATTAGTGGCTCTAATGGAATGTCATCTACTCCAGGGTCCTTGTTTTGACTTAGGTCTATCAGTTCTCTATCGAATTGTTCTCGCAGTATCACATCTCCCATCTCATCTTCATCTGTGTCCTCTTGCCTTTCTATAATATTGCCTTCAAGTTCATCTCCCTTACACAGACCCTCTGTATTTCCGTTTCTGCTTTCAGCTTTCTCTTCTTTGCGTAAGACTGGTTTCTCATCGGGCTCTTGATATGTTTTCTCCAAAGGTCTCTTTAATTTTCCTATTTGTAGTATCTGTCTTTCCCCTAGTGAAATGTGCTTTTAAATTCTTACTTTTGTATTAAATTCATTTCAGTTTAACCATTTTGCAGTTCCTGTCAATCTCATTTTTTAGATACTTTTATTCCTTTTGCCTGCTACAGTTGCTGCATTTTTTTGTCTCCTTTCATCATTTAAATTTAATATATCCTGTGATACCCAAAGATTTCCACTAATACTTTTCGTTTTACCTATTTGATCTTCTGCTGCCGTCTCCATTTAATCTGTCAAAGCTACCCATTCATCTTCAACTGTATTCCTTTGCCATGTTCTAGTCATTTGTTGCCTAATGCTCCCTCTGTAACTTTCGACAACTTCTGGTTCACTAAAGTTATTCATGTTCCACCTCATTAATTTCCTACCTTTTTGCAATTTCATCACCTTTAATCTACAGTTCAAAGAAACAAAATTTTGGTCATTGTTCACATCTGTCTCTGGAGAGGTCTTACAATTTACAATCTGGTTCCAAAATACGTCTCGCCATTATATAAATTAATCTGAAAGCTCCCAGAGTCTCCACGTCCCTTTCATGTAACTTGCATGTGTGAGTAAATACACTGAAGCACCAAAGACACTGGTATAGGCATGTATATTCAAATACAGAGATTTGTAAACAGGCAGAATAAGGCACTGCAGTTGGCAATGCCTGTGCAAGACAAGAAATGTCTGGCACAATTGTTATATCAGTTAATATGGCTGCAATGGCAGGTTATCAAGATTTAAGTGAGATTGAATGCAGTGTTATAGTAGGCACATGAGTGATAGGATACAGCATCTCTGAGGTAGTGATGAATTGGGGAGTTTCCTGTATGACTATTTCATGAGTGCACTGTGAATGTCAGGAATCCAGTAAAATATCAGATCTCTGACATCACTGTGGGTGGAAAAAGATTGTGCGAGAATGGGACTAATGACAACAGAAGAGAATTTTTCCACATGACAGAAGTGCGACCCTTCCGCAAATTGCTGCAGTTTTCATTGCTGGGACATCGATAAGTGTTAGAGAATCATTAAACGAAACATTGATATGGGCTTTTGGAGCTGAAGGCCCACTTGTTTACCCTTGATGGCTGCATGACATAAGCTTTACACCTGGGCCCATCAACACCAACATTGGACTGTTGATGACTGGAAAAATGTTGCCTCATTGGACGAGTCTAGTTTCAAATTGTATCGAGTGGATGGATGTGTACAGGCATGGTGACAACCTCATGAATCAATGGACGCTGCATGTCAGCAGGGGACTGTTCTAGCTGGTGGAGGCTCTGTGATGATGTGAGGCATGTGCAGTTTGAGTCATTTGGGCTCGTTTTTACATCTAGATAAGACACTGACAGGTGACCCATACATAAGCATCTTGTCTGATCACCTGCAACCATTCATGTCCATTGTGCATTCTGACACTCTTAGGCCATTTCAGCAGGGTAATGCAACACCCCACACATCCAGAATTGCTACAGGATGGCTCCAGGAACACTCTTCTGAGTTTGAACACTTCTGCTGGCCACCAAACTCCCCAGACATGAACATTATTGAGCATATCTGGGACACCTTGCAATGTGCTGTTCAGATGATCTCCAACCAGTCATACTCTTACAGACAACCCTGCAGGATTCATGGTATGAATTCCCTCCAGCACTACTTCAGACATTAGTCAAGTCCATGCCATGTCATATTGTGACACTTCTGCATGCTCGTGGGGACCCTACATGATATTGGGCAGGTTTACCAGTTTCTTTGGCTCTTCAGCATGTAACATTAATGTTGGAAGCAAAATTGTAATTAATATGAAATAACTGTAGAATATTACTGTAAAAAAATCATAATTTGCTAAACAGTAGTTAGTACCATTTATATTTGGATTCAGACTGCTGTGCCAGCATGTCGTGACTCATTGTTGCAGAGTGGGCTTCAACATCCGACTATGCTTAAAAATGACAAAATGTCAAATGTGCAGGTGCAATAAATGTTTTTAAGAGTCATATGTGGAATGACTTTGTTCAATAATTACTACAAGGTTGTGGATTTAGTCTTCATTAAAAGTGAATGACAATTGGTGGTGTAGGCAGTCTCAGGAGCTTACTATGGTGGTAAGGAAGGGAGCTGTAATTTGACCTCCATAGGTAAACCAGAGCTTGTTGCCTAATGTGGGCTCATAACTGTAGCCTATAGCTCATAGTTCAAACCTTTGCCTTGTTGAGGGCACAGGTGAGTGACTTCATTATGTAGCATGTGGAAGTCTGAGATCAGCTGAGAGGCATAGCCAGCACTTGTGGGAGCCTTGAGTGGTTACTTGGGCCACAAAAAGGTTTTATCAGAAGAATTGTCTAGCTGTCATGGGCAGAGCTGATTGTGATGTTAGACAGTATTCTTAGGACATGATATGAAAGCATAGTTAGCATATTGGTGATTTCACCTAGCACTCTGACATTTCTGTGCCTAGCAGAATTACCCCCCAATTGACACTAAATTTGTGGAGCTATTAGAAATACCTCCATATTGCCAGTTCTTTAGTCTTGGGCAGGTGCTCCAGCTAACTGAAACACACACACAAGGTACCACCACTTAACAGAGCATTAGGTTGTGACCTTTGTGTCTACCACCTCCATGGCTGTTATGGCAGAACTTGTCCTACATATCCCCAATGTTTTATCAACCAACCAACCAACCACAGTGCCTCCTGCTTATCAAACTGATGATGATTTCTCATTTCTGAATTCAACAGGCCATCAACATTGGTGTGTTGAGTGGTGGACCAGTAGTTTATCTCGTAACAGTAACAGCTCAATAACAGTGCCCACCACTGTAATCATTGTTTTGCCTTATCTGCAAGGTTTTCCCAGAGCCTAGAGAGTTATATTAGTGGCTTGTGGACCATAACCAGGTAGAATTCTGTTCCATATAAGAAAACATGGCATTATTCGATACCATAAATAGTAGACAGTGTCTCCTTTCTTGTATGACTGTTATTCACTCGAGGCCCTATGTTTCAGACATGTATGAAATCAGTTGTTCTGTTCATTGGGGAAGGGAAGGGGGGTATTTATTTCACATTCTATTGTCTATTCTAACATGCAAAGTATCTGCCACCAGGAGTAAATGTAGTGGGGCAGAAATCAGACTTTCAAACAACTTGTTAGGTGAATAATGACTGGCGAACAGTGTAAATGAAATTTGTTTCCTCTTTTTGAAAAGAACTGAGAGGTACAATATCTGTACAGCATAGAGCATAAATTTACCATGGCAATTTATCATGACTAAGAATAATTATAAGATTGAGGGGTGTACACAGATCAAGAGTTGCTCCAGTGTGGGTTAATATGGGCTGAAGACCATTTTTGCTGCATGTAGGCTACTAAAAGTTTTCTTTTGTTAAGATTTGCTGTTAGGTAGATGCAGTAACTATATCATCATCTAGATAGTTTGCAGCAAGTGGTATCACCTGTATCAGCTGCTATAAGCATTTATGAAATACAGCTGGAGGATGGTAATATATTATATTCATAGAGCCCAAAAGGCTCCTTTATGAAATTTGTCATTAAAAATATATCACTTTTTCAAACCAACAGCTCAGTTCATGGAATCAGTACTAAAATAAGAATAATCTTCAAGAATTTAAAATCACTCACTCTTGTACAAAAAGGTGTGATATTCCGGAACACACATTTTCAATAACTTGCCAGCAGCCATAAAAAGCTTAACAACCAATGAAATTCAGTTTAAGAGAAGCCTAAAGGATTTATGGGTGGCCAACTCCTTCTACTCCATTGATGAATTTCTCAGTAGAACCCACAGGTGTGTGTGTGTGTGTGTGTGTGTGTGTGTGTGTGTGTGTGTGTGTGTGTAAGTACAATCTAACTTCCGCACCATTTCAGTGCAGTAATGTGTTCATTGTAAATAAGAATTATAGTAGTTGTATTACATGTTTATTACCTTATAAATAAAAACAACTTTTTTAATTTGAATTCAGTGCATTAGTGTTTGTAAAATGATTCTTTCATATGTTCATTAAAAAAGACGATCATTCCACTTAGGAACTGTGGAAGGTACATTACCTCATTTGTTTCAGTTGTAAATATTTGTCATGTATTATTGTTTTTCTGACATGTTCTACATCCTGCAGGACCCCCTCACTATGGATCAATTGCAATGAAAGTAAATTTAATCTAATCTAATCGATTGCCATAAAATGTTTTACTTCTTCGTCTAATGGTATTTTCAGATAAGTATCATCTAGGAATATCTTGGAACAGAGCTGGTTACCTTGTAGCTTTGCCAGTAATAATTCTAGACAGAAAAGAGGATTAAAATTTAAGTAAGATTGCAAACTGATAGTAGCTCTAAAATAACCACAAATCCAACTTGTGCCAGTAGACTTTATAATTAAAGTCATGAGCATGGCTAGATGTAATTCATGTCACAACACCTGATGCTTCTATGATCATTCTGCTTTCCCTACCCATGCATACAAATGCAACTCGTATACACATGGCTTCAGCAGACTGAAACTCAGCATCTCTGATATATGATGAATAGCAGCTATCCTTTTCATAATATTGTTATGTGCCATCCTGGAAGTTCCATTGTAAAACTGTATTACATACACTGATAGGTGTACACTCCTTGCTAACTAGCATTTAGTAAATTAAGATTTTGTACTATAGTATTCTACGCCAGTTTAATATTAATTACAATTTTCCTTATGATGTGTACTTGTACATGTAAGTTAAATTTCTTTTTTTATGCACCAACTGCATTGCAATTTGTATTAAACTTTAGTGTTCATAAAATCATTTACACCGTAGTAAAATTTTTCTATCAAAGGTTAGAGGGAGGTTGGAAAATATTTTTATTATGTACTTCAAATTCAAAGGGGGTTTTTCTAGGGCTTTTTTTTTCATGCATGGGATTGCTTTGATTTGTACTTCACGATGTTGTCTATGGGCTCATGGAAGAGGTTCCATTTCCTTGTGTCATCATTGCATTGTATCTTGTTACATGGAGTTTCAGGAGCATATCTGAATTTTGTCCAGTGTAGGAGTCTGTATTTGTATATGCTGGATAGTGTTAGTATCTTAAGATCTATAAGTGCTGGTGTACACGATTCTGCAGATTAAGGGTCAGTTATCATTCTTATTGCTCTTCTTTGTAATTTGAATAGTCCATTAACGTTTGTTTTAGGAGTCAGGAGATGCTTCTCCAATCCATAACTAAACATCAAATGGATTACTGCATACTATATCATTTTCATAATATTGTTTCCTTCTACGTAGCTGTGTTTGTGCAACACATAGGTTTGAGATGAGTTTCCCACTTACATGTCCTATGTCCTTATCCCAACTCATATTTTCCTTTATTATTATTGTAAGGAATTTTGTGTGTTTGGAGTTTCCTGCTATACACTCATATATGTATCTGATACCTTAACTGTAAAGGTTTCTTTAGACTGAAATTTAGAAAAAGTGTTATAGTGATGTTGTTAATCAAACGCTTCAAAGTTAATGCACAGTCCAAGTACTATTCTAATGAATTATAGTTCTCTTTGCATAAAATGTATAAATCGCTAAACAGAATACTATAGAGATTTAAACTGAACCTTGTATTTGAAAAACAAAACCAGCACATTCACCCAAACCATAATTGTTAGTTGCTGTTGGTGAAGGCACTACAACAACTGTTAGTAGTCTACACATTTCTATAGATAACATTGACTGTTACTTGTCCTTTTAAAGAAATTAACCAATTCATGTATGTTACCAGACAAATCCTCATTGCCTCCAAAGGTGATGAGCCAGTATGACAGTATGTTTTAGCATGAATTAGGGTATCCACATGAAAACAGATGCCCAAATTGTTGAAAATTAGTTCCATCATTAGTTCACCATCAGCTAATACCACAGCAACACTCGATGGCCTGATGCTCTCCTGGGACATGCTGCACCAAGGTGCAGGTTCTGCACTACATAGATAGATGGCAACTATGTGCCCACATTTCTTGTAAGTAAAACATGTAGCTTTGTGCTATTGGTAATCATGCCAGCTGAATTGGTGGAAACCCTCAACACAGAATTTCCTTCATTTTCCTACCTGTTGCATACTACTAGTGCAATAACTACCACTAATAAGATTAGCAGATTTCTGTCCTATATGTGTTAACCAATTTAGGAATAACTAACCACATTCCTAATACGCTGAATTGCACTTCTGAGCACTAGTACTGCAGAATTTGCAAATGTCATTCTCAATGTAGGATACACATTTGGAAGCTGACAGATCAGCATGGGATGTACACTGAGCAGTGGACTACAACTTAACATGTTACCTGAGGTAGGAGATTAAAAGCCTCATCCAGTGGTAGATGAAATCAGACTGCAGCATACTGGGGACAGGCGAATCTGTTAAGACTGTAAATCAAATTAGAGAGGAAAATTCCTGCTGCTAGGTAGCCTTCATGCATTAGGCATAGGCCAGCAGTTGTTGGAAATGTTAAGCTCCTGCTCACTGGTATTTTGAAACTAAGTACAAGCCTTGGGCAGATTGTATAGGATATTAAGCTGTTTACAGGCAAATTCCACCCTGCACCAACTGTAACACCCTTTCCAAGATTATACATATAGAATCATTAGTGACAGACATGTTAGGAGCAGCAACTATGAACAAAGGTGTTGAGTCTGATAGATGTTCACCCTCAACATGATCAGACTTAACAAAGCAATAAAGTGAGTTAATTGAGAATTCAGTGCGGTTGTTGTGGGCTTCAAGTAAGGCTCACATTACAGTAGTCCCAGTTTGTGATACTGGGATACATGTCAATAGTAAGAGAAGAAATAGTTGACAGATCTCTTATGCGAGAGAATAAGGGGTCCACAGTCATACATGACAAAATTTCTGTAATTACCATTTTAAGGTGGGGGGGAGGGCTTTTTTAGGTTAACTTCTTCATCTAGACAGGCAGTACTCGAAGAGACTAAAATAAATGAAAACTCTAATACTGCCAGACTAGAGAAATTGGGATGTGCATTTAGTATCATGCACCAAAGTATTATAGGCCTTGAATACCAAAGTTAACAATCTTTTATTTACCTAAATGAACTAGGAAGTGGAAATGTAGGTAATTTAACTTACCTATCTGATCACCCTGTAGATAACGGAATAGAAACGTTACATGTCATTTCATTCAGTTCTTCCCAAGGCAGTTCGACATGTACAAAATCTCGTATATATATGTTATAGATATCCTTTGAATTTTCAGATAACTGTACTGTTCTGTCCTGGATGTAATAATAATAATAATAATAATAATAATAATAATAATAATAATAATAATAATAATAATTGTATCAACGTGCCACAGCAATGCCTCTGCGACGTGCATGGCGTCGTCGCTGGCGGCGCAGCGTTCCTGTCTACAGATCTTTGAAGGCAATTGATATTGACTTGGCTGGTCAGTTCAATAAACAACAACTGATTGGAGGTCCAAATGTGTTTCGTGGACTTAAACTGAACTTCACGTGTGATGTACAAGCTCTATTTGGAGGGAGTACATGGCTGACACTTGCAGTTGTGTGGGGCAATCATTGTGATTATGGTGGCCTTGAAGCATTTCCAGATGCAAATATTTTAACATGGAAGACATGGAGCATAGCAGAGACAACTGGTCTCTTATCTAAAGTTCCTTATGGCACACTGGTTCCTAGCATGCCATTCGTGTTGAGTACAAGAAGAAAGAAGTAGTTAAACTCCGATGAGTACCTGTTTATATGGGCTAAAGTTGTAAAAGGCGACGAAAAGAACAAACCACTAATAGGGCTAACCCCCCTTTTAGTGTGATTAGTTGGTTCAGGACAGAACTAATGAAGCCTCAGACAAGCGCAGTCATGGTCGGGGACGACGCTTGAACCGTATGCCCGCCCACAATGGTAACGACACTGCTAGCCAACTGGAAAATGATTTAAATCCAAATAGAGGTGTTTTGCAGGATATGCTTCCTGCAACCACCCTAGAAGGAAAACAAAGACAGAGGATGAGATGGTCAGATGAAGTTAATCGACACCTCATGTTCTGTTATTACCAAGCAACAAACCTAGGAACCAACACAACTGGATACAGATCACAAGTATACACAACATTTATTACCAGATACCCAGAATTAAAATTTTTAACAGAACAACGACTAGCTGATCAGATCCGTGTAATAATAAAAAATAACAGGATACCCCAGTCAGAATTAGATAACATCAAACAACAAGTACAACAAATACTGGAACAAAATAATGTGCAATCAGAAGAAGAAGAAAATATAGTAATGGACTCAAACATCCCAGAGCAAACAAACAAAGAACAACACGCACCAATTAAACAATCAGAGGAAAACGAAATCTTAAGGCAGCCACCAGAACAAGCACAAATAGAACACAAAGTGACACAGATATTAGATATAGAAGAAAAATTTCAGCTAACATATATAGAATACAAAGACACAAATACAGACATTAGACCATTCTTGCATAGACCACCAAATAACCCACAAGTCGAAACAACAATAAAAACTATCAACACAATCATACACAACAAAATAAATGAAAACACAACTATGGAAGAGTTACAACTACTGGTATATATAGGAGCACTCACTACACTAAATATACACACTAGGCAGAGATCAGAACCAACCAACACGCAGAAGAAACCCACAAAACCAGCATGGCAACACAGGCTACAGATCAAAATAGAAAAACTGAGAAAAGACATCGGACAGCTAACACAATGTATAAGAAATGAAATCTCGGAAAAAAAACGAAAAAGGTTAGGTAAAATCTCACAACAAGAAGCGACAGAGCAATTAGACGAAAAGAAGCAGAAATTACAAGCATTCGCCAAACGACTCAGAAGATACAAAAAAAATGAAAATAGAAGGAAACAAAACCAAACATTCAACACAAACCAAAAGAAATTTTACCAGACAATAGATAACACACACATTGAAATAAACAATCCACCAAACATAACAGACATGCAACACTTCTGGAGCAACATATGGTCAAACCCAGTACAACATAACAGGCATGCACGGTGGATACAAGCAGAAACAGACACATACAAGATGATACCACAAATGCCTGAAGTGACAATTTTGCAACATGAAGTCACCCAAGCAATTAATTCTACTCACAATTGGAAAGCCCCTGGATATGATAAAATAGCAAATTTCTGGTTAAAGAAGTTCACCTCAACACATTCACATCTAACTAAATTATTTAACAGTTACATTGCAGACCCATACACATTCCCTGATACACTTACACATGGAAAAACTTATCTGAAACCTAAAGATCAAGCAGACACAGCGAACCCAGCTAAATATCGCCCCATAACATGCCTACCAACAATATACAAAATACTAACTTCAGTCATTAAACAGAAACCAGTGACACATACAACACAGAACAAAATTATAAATGAAGAACAAAAAGGCTGTTGCAAAGGAGCACGAGGATGTAAAGAGCAACTGATAATAGATGCAGAGGTGACATATCAAGCTAAAACTAAACAAAGGTCGCTACACTACGCATACATCGATTACCAAAAAGCTTTTGATAGTGTACCCCACTCATGGTTACTACAAATATTGGAAATATATAAAGTAGATCCTAAATTGATACAGTTCCTAAACATAGTAATGAAAAACTGGAAAACCACACTTAATATCCATACAAATTCAAATAATATCACATCACAGCCAATACAGATTAAGCGTGGAATATACCAAGGAGATTCATTAAGTCCTTTCTGGTTCTGCCTTGCTCTGAACCCACTATCCAACATGCTAAATAATACAAATTATGGTTTCAATATTACTGGAACATATCCACACAAAATCACACATTTGCTATACATGGATGATCTAAAACTACTGGCAGCAACAAATCAACAACTCAACCAATTACTAAAGATAACAGAAGTATTTAGCAATGATATAAATATGGCTTTTGGAACAGACAAATGTAAGAAAAATAGCATAGTCAAGGGAAAACACACTAAACAAGAAGATTACATATTGGATAACTACAGCGACTGCATAGAAGCGATGGAAAAAACAGATGCCTATAAATATCTAGGATACAGGCAAAAAATAGGAATAGATGATAGAAATATTAAGGAAGAGCTAAAAGAAAAATATAGACAAAGACTAACAAAAATACCTAAAACAGAATTGACAGCAAGAAACAAGACAAAAGCTATAAATACCTATGCTATACCAATATTGACCTACTCATTTGGAGTAGTGAAATGGAGTAACACAGACCTAGAAGCACTCAATACACTTACACGATCACAATGCCACAAATATAGAATACATCACATACATTCAGCAACAGAAAGATTCACATTAAGCAGAAAGGAAGGAGGAAGGGGATTTATCGACATAAAAAACCTTCATTATGGACAGGTAGACAATTTAAGAAAATTCTTTCTAGAATGAGCAGAAACTAGCAAAATACACAAAGCAATCACCCACATAAATACATTGGCTACACCACTACAATTTCATAACCACCTCTACAACCCTTTAGATCACATAACATCAACAGATACAAAGAAAGTAAATTGGAAAAAGAAAACACTACATGTCAAGCACCCGTATCATCTAACACAGCCACACATCGATCAAGACGCATCCAACACATGGCTAAGAAGAGGCAATATATACAGTGAGACAGAAGGATTCATGATTACAATACAGGATCAAACAATAAACACCAGATATTACAGCAAGCATATTATTAAAGATCCCAATACCACAACAGATAAATGCAGACTTTGCAAACAACAAATAGAAACAGTAGATCACATCACAAGCGGATGTACAATACTAGCAAATACAGAATACCCCAGAAGACATGACAACGTAGCAAAAATAATACATCAACGGCTTGCCTTACAACATAAACTTTTAAAACAACACGTTCCCACATACAAGTATACACCACAAAATGTACTGGAGAATGATGAATACAAATTATACTGGAACAGAACCATTATAACAGATAAAACACCACCACATAACAAACATGACGTCATACTCACCAATAAAACGAAGAAATTAACACAACTAATTGAAATATCCATACCCAATACAGCAAATGTACAGAAGAAAACAGGAGAAAAAATTGAAAAATACATCCAACTGGCTGAGGAAGTCAAGGACATGTAGCATCAGGATAAAGTTGACATTATACCAATTATACTTTCAACTACAGGAGTCATACTGCGCAGTATCCACCAGTGCATCAATGCAGTGCAGCTGCATCCAAACTTATATATGCAACTTCAGAAGTCCGTAATTGTTGATACATGTTCAATTACCCGAAAGTTCCTAGGCGCAATGTAACATATACCGTACAGTTAGAGGGAAGTGACGCTTGATCAAGGTCCGCGTCACTTTCATTCCGAACCAGACCTAAGGTCTGAGAAAGGAAAGATAATAACAATAATAATAACAATAATAATAATAATAATAATAATAATAATAATAATAATAATAATAATAATAATAATAAGGTAACATGTCACCATCAATAACAATGGAGCTTGCGAGAATGGAAATACAGAAAACTGACCAAAATTCCTGGGTGTGCGTACTGATCAGAACTCATTTTGGAAATTACATATTATAGATATTTCCAAATGCTAAATATTATAAACATTTACTCTATGTGCAGTTTCTGATTTGGTAATAAAAACATAAAAAAATATAGTCTGGTGATATACTGAATAATTTTCTAAGACAATTCCACGCCGCAAAAAGTATTTATTGCACAAAAACATGCTGATAACATCATAAAAGTTCATGTAGGCAACTGTTAAAAAGTATATCATTGAAAATTAGTTAAACTGTTTAAAAAAATTTAGACATGCTAACAACAGCCTGAAAATACATTTACTGCTTTGAAACTACAGGGTGAGTTGTTGCAAGTATGATCCATGGAACATGCAAAAAAAGTAAATTAAATTGATTGATAACAGTGGATGCATGTTGGACAGCTGACTAGTCATTATTGAATGCATGTGAGGCAGCTGACGGACCATCATATGACTAAGCTATATAAAGAACTTTGATAAAACTGTGTTCAGGCTTTCTGAACACTGGCCCAAACAAAATAAGACAAACACTTCATAAATTAAACTGTCAGTACAAGTATAAGCTGTGTTACTGCGAGTATTATAAAGGACTATAGGTCAGGAGATTATGATTTATACAACTGACTCACTCTTTGACTTTCGGTGGAAGTAGTATAAAAGATACTATATGTGGTTGCTTCTCAAATAAGACGATACCAAACTAGGCAAGATTTCTAATGACAAGCTGCTAAGTTCTTAGAATGCCCATACTCCTCACAATAGCCTGAATACTGTAGAGTGACCCAGGCATTGTGGAGCAGCCCATATAGTTTACTTCTAGAATTGAATAACAAAGCAGACTGTACATGATTATCTGAAATGTTAGTACCATTTAAAAATTTAGAAACCGTTGAACATCTGCATTCAAAGTTGGCTTCAAATCACCAAACATCAGAATGATTGGTGTTGATAGCATCAACATAGTTACAAGACGTGTTGATGATGTTTCTGTGATACTTTGAACTTTCTAAATGTACAGTTGCAGCATCAGTTACTGTTGCCACAATTCAATAAACTTTATGTCCATGATGCAGTAATAAAATCAGGATTTGAGTTCATTAGCCTTAGTTTTGTCATAGCCTGACATTAACTATGCTAGTCACTGCTCCAAAGCACGCATCATGTCGAAACCAAAATCAACACTAAATGAATGGCTGGAAATGTCTGTGAGATCAAATGTTCTGCCTGTGCTCTGCATGGGCTCACACCAGTACCAGTTATCAGATCAAGAACAGTCTCACACAACAGACACAAACACAGTTTCAAATTAAAATACAGGTCCATAAAAGTGATTATATTGCAGAACTATTAAAAGGATTTAGACCTGAAAATGACGGAATTCTAGAAAATGGGTTTGTAGTGGTTACACATTACTGAGAGCTGTGAAAAGCACTACATGTTCCTCCTAATAAGAAGATGCATAAGAAAATAAGGGCTGATTTGAATCTTCCACACAGATTAAAATTGCATGCCAGACAGATAATCACACTTGAGACTTTCACATTTCATGGACAAGTGCTCTAGCTGCTAAGTTACCAAAGCATGTTTCATGAACCACCTACACAACTTCGCTCCTACCATCACCTCTTTCATCTTCCAAAATTTCTTCACAGAATTTCTCCTGTGCACCATATGGGACTACCAGTTCTGTGAGAAATGAGTACTAGTCCTGTAAGGTATGAAAGAGAATTTCATCATTCTATACCACAATTTGATCAAATTTTGGGCAGATGTCACAAACTGCAGAGGGATGATCTCTTGAAGCTCAGAGCTGTTTAGTCCCTTAAACTGTCTCAAAAAACCAACCAGCAGACAGTTTTAATCAGGCAGGGAGTTTCAAATCAACACACACTCAACTTCAAAGCAAAAATTCATATTGGAAAAAAAAAGTTTGTAGTATCAGTACCCACTACAGAAAAATTATTTTATGGAAGCCATTGTGGGCTACAGCAAATAGACAAGAGACAGTAAAAAGCAGAAGCATTAGAACTACAACAATTTTCAAATTATTGACTACCATTTATTGTATTACTGCTGGCCAAATTGTAAACTGAATGTTATGAGGTGACTAAATCATATTCATAAATAAGGGCCTCGGAAAAACATCTGATGTTTGTCACTTCCTTCATACAAAATTACCACACAGACTAGTCACTAAAAAATACAAAATCAGTTATTATCATGAAATACATTCAATGATAATTGTTGTAGTTCAATTATTACAGGTACCTATTATGCAGCTCCAGAAGAAAGTTGAGGAGCTCAAAGAAGAGGAAGAAATAAAAGTGGAAAGCTATAAAAATGTTCTGAGAGACAAACAGCAGCTGGAGGGAGCTAAAAATGAAGTATTGAACTACATGAAAGCTGAAAATGAGATTGCAAAATTAAGAAATGAGCTGATGCAAAAGTACATGTAAGTCTTTCTTGTCTTAAATAATTGGGATTAGCTCACTACTGTTTGACAAATAACCTTAAGCTACCATTTAAATGTAAAGGAAAGTTAGTTGTAATGGGGTGCAATGCAAACACTTGTTGTAATATTTAATGATGAGTGTCTCAATTTTATTTAATTTGTTGACATGTTATCACTGAAAACCATGCAGACTAGAGTTTTCTGATTAATCTTTCTTTTTTAAAAGAAATGTATATTCTGCCCATTTTCTCTGATCTAATATTAGCAGTCATATTCACAACCAACTCTGTGATTGGGATGTCCCCAGCTATGGTATTACATTTTATACAAGAATGCCACAAACAGCGGTATCTTGAACAAGTTTTATTAAAAAACTTCCTGGCAGATTAAAAATGTGTGCCTGACCGAGACTTGAACTCGAGACCTTTGCCTTTCGCGGGCAGGCGCTCTCATTCTGTAAGTTTTATTAAGGCATTACTAGTTTCCTGGCAGATAGCCACATCATCAGGTGCATATCTAAATGACAAGAAATAAACAGTGGTTAAGACTGAACCACTATGCATCAAAGTAATACCAGAACCTTAGGCACCTAATTGTGAGAATAAATAGAAACACAAGTGTACTTGCAAAAATTAAAACATGGTAAACAATATGGCAGAGAATATAGAATGCCTCATCTTTATGGTTACCATAGTGTTGTAGGTTGAATAGTCAATGAATAAAAAGTTAGGAAATTGAAAACATCCTACACAATATAACCAGGATGCACCTATAACCAAAGACTGAAACACTGGATGAGAAACTAACATATCAGTGAAGCAAGGAGCAGAAGGCTTACTAACTAATCGTTACAACACAGAACCATCCAGGTGAGCTGCAGCAATTACTGGCTGCACAGCAAGTCTGGAGTGAGGTGGTGAAGCAAAGAGTGTGGTACACAAGTTGTCGGGACAAAGAGCACCACCATGACATGGGATGACAGAAACAAAGACCACACTGCCTAAATTCCAAGTGTAGTATGAAAGTTAAAGATTCATTACATCAGTCTTGACGGAATATGAGTAACAAAATGAGCACATGTATGGAAAGTCTACATGATAAATCCAGATTCAAGAGCAAATTACATTGCCCACACAGTAGTGCAACAAACAAATATACAGTAAGGAAAAGATTACAAAACCAAAAAGATGCTTAAATCCGTGTTTAGCCTTAGGCATTTTCTTGGATTTGTGATAGCTTTTCCTTATTGGCTTGCTTTGTTACCAGTCAAAATTGATGTAATGAAGCCCAAGCTTTCATAGTATACTTAGAGTACAGGGGACATGCCTATGGTTTCTCCTGTCCCACATCATGGTGGCACTGTTCGCACCAGTGACTCGTGCACTGGCCACTTTGCTTCACTCCCTCATTCCACACTTGCAGGGTGGCTGGTAATTTCTGTGGCTCACCTGGATGACTCTGTGCTGTACTGACTAGCCTTCTGTTTCTTACCTTGATGATATGTTGGTCTGAATAAAAACAAAAGAAGCTGTGTTTAATACTATTTTTGATTAGCATGCTGTTACGCAACATAACACTGGCTTGCCTGTCAACTTCTTGTCAAGTACTTGAATGGTGGTAGCCCCATGGCTGTGCAGGAATTACACTGTTGGTGGCTGTGCTGTATGCTCCATATGCATTAGGCTATGGAGCATGTGCCTGTCATGAATGGAGCACACAGACTCCCAGCAATGGACTACTGGCCAGGTAGCCATTGCTGTGGCTGGGTGGTGCCCATGGGGAGAGCCCCCAATCAGATTGAGTGGCACCATGGATGATAGTTTGCGCATCAAGTGACTTAAAATTACTTCTGCTAGTAATAACATGGCCTTAGCAGCCTCTTCAAATGGAAATGACTCGGATGATGCAAAAAAGTAAGATCCCAATGCATTTCCTACCCTGGACATGCCATGGAAGCAATGCAGGGCCAGAAGACAAGGAGAAAAATCCTCCCCCCCCCTCCCTCCGTCCACCAAAACCTGGTCTACCAGGCTCGACAAGAATATCTTTTCAATCACAAAAGCCTTTATTTTTTGTTGAACACATTAAAGACAAATATTGAGATGTTGCAGCCAACCCTGAGATGAAGAGCATTTCCCTCCTGATAAAAATTCATCCCCTGCACAGTCACAGGTGCTCCTCTGTTGTGAAAAGTTGTGTAACATTTCCACCACTTTCACTCCCCATGAGAGTCTCAATATGATCAAGGGCATCATTTTTCACTTTGATCTTCTTCTGCAATGTGATGCTGAGCTGTGGGCCCAGTTAGAGAATGGGGTGTGCACTCCATCCATCACATCCATAGGGGACCAAGGGAAAATAAAGTTGCTACTGGGTCCGTCATCTTGGCTTTCAAGAATGGTATGTTGCCCGAGTTGGACAAAGTGATGGTTTGTGGGTATGATGTGAAACCCTATGTTCCTCCTCCTATGAGATGGTTCATGTGTATGAAGTTCAGATTCCATTGCACAGCTACCCCTGTCTGCAGGAATTGTGGACTTCCATTGCACACGAACATTCATGCACCTATTCCCCCAGCCGTGTAAACTGGTGAAAGCTCCACTCTTCCTGCTCACCAGATTGCTCCACTTTTAAGTGGGAGAAGAAAATGCAGAATTATAAGACCTTGGACCAGAATGACACCATCCTGCACTATGGTCGCAATGTTGTTGCCTTCTCTGTTGACAGTTCTTACCTCCGTTGCATGTATTACAAGGGGTCCTCAGAGCCACAACTATTACCTGCCCCCTCCCCCCTCCTTCCCAAATGGCTGGGGCCCTTCTGGTGCTTCCACTGCACCCAATTCAGGAGCACTGGCTCGACATAAATCCTCATCCCCCAGCCAGAGGTGCCTCATCCTCCTCCAGCTTCTCTAGCTAGGAAGACATCCCTTGGGACTCTTCCTTCCACAGTTCCTGCTGGTCCACAGCTGGATGCCAGCCAGTGGCCTAAGGAACCACAGGGTGCTGGCCATTGAACTTTGCGTTCTTCCTTTGTCACTGAAATCTTCCCAGCCCTTGTCTTTTGAGGAGGAGGCGGAGGAGGAGGACAAGAAAGACAAAGGGAAGTCCTTTAAGACAATGGAAGTCCTTTAAGACAGTGGAAACCCCAGTGGTCCCCATGCCACACTCTGTATGTATTCCTTCTGTGCCCAAGGTGGAGATCCCGGTGGCCACTGAGGTTGCCAGATCTCCCCTTGCAGTGTGCTGCAGGATCGTGTGTGTGTGTGTGTGTGTGTGTGTGTGTGTGTGTGTGTGTGTGTGTGTGTGTGCTCTTGATACACCTTTGGAGGGTGTGGCTGTTTGGCTAAGGGCACATCAGGATTTTACCATCTGTAATGTTCGTATCCCTCCTGATGATGTGATGCCTGAGGATGTACTGTCTGCATTGCTCTCTCAGCTCCTCCCGCCATTCCTAGCCTTCGGTGACTTCAATGCCCATAACCCTTTGTGAGGGGGAACAATAACCACTGGCCTTGGTGGAAACATTGAAACTAAAAACTTTCCTATCATTCTGTCCCTTCCTCAGCGTTGCTCTCCTGGACCCTCAACTGGCTTTTCCATAATGTTGACTGGGATGGGTTCACCTCTGCTGTCGTCCTTAGCTCTCCTTCACAAGGCAATATTGATGTAGCTGTTCAGTATACAATCACAACCATTATTGATGTAGCTGTTCAATATACAATCACAACCATTATTTTGGCAGCCAACTGAACCACCCGCTCTTCCTCAGAATCTCCTGTCAGAAGACAGTACATTGGTGTGCCCCACAGATTGCTGTGGCCATTAGAGATCATAGGCGGGCTCTCCAATGGTGTAAGCAGCACAGTTCACTGGAACACCTGATTGCCTTTAAATGGCCCCATGCCCAAATCCAGTACCCCCTAAAATGATGATAGCAAGAAACCTGGGAACAACATGTTACCACCATTGGGTCACATACCTCCCCATCACAGGTATAGGCAAAGACCAGGCACCTCTACAGCCTCCAGTCTCCTGCAGGTGTACCAAGTATTTCCATAGGTGGTGCCATTTATACTGATCCATATGCTGTTGCTGAATATTTTGTTGAGCATTATGGCCATGCATTTGAGTCTGAGAACTACCATCTCACCTTTCAGGTTGTAAAACAGTGGATGGATCTAATGCATGTATCTTCTACTACCCAGCACTTGGAGCCATATAATGCTCCCTTAATTGAATGGTAACCATCCATTGCCCAAGTCCAGTGTCCTGATCCAGCCCCAGGGTCAGACCACATCGACAACCAAATGGTGAAACATCTTGTAGTGGATTGTCAGCATGATATCCTTGCCCTCTTCAACTGGATCTGGAATGAGGATGAATTCCTATCTCAGTGGTGAGAAAGCATGGTAGTTCTGGTACTGAAACTGTGGAAGAACCCCTAAAGATGGACAGTTATTGCCCAATCAGCCTTACCAATGTTCTCTGTAAATTGCTTGAATTCATGGTGAACAAGTGCATGTGTTGGCTCCCTAAGTCTTAGGTCTTTCAGTTGCATCTCAGGGGAGTTCTTGCAAAGGCCATTCCACTGCTGATAATTTCGTTCACCTGGAGCCCACAATCCAGACAGTCGTTACGCATCATCAGCATCTCATTTCTGTTTTTGTTGACCTATAGAAGACTTAGGACAAGATATGGTATCGCCACATCCTTGCTAGATTACATGAGTGGCGTCTCCAGGGCCCACTCCCAATTTTTGTCAAGAAATTCCTGTCACACCATACATTCTGGGTTCAAGTGAGTGCTTCACTCAGTAACTCCCATATCCAAGAGAACAGGGTCGCACAGGGCTCTGTACTGAGTGTCTCCTTCTTTCTGGTGGCCATCAATGATGTAGTGGTGACTGTGGAGTTTTTGGTTTCATCCTCCTTGTATGCTGACGATTTTTGCTTTTATTATTACTCTTCTAGAATGGATACTGCTGAGCGTCACCTACAGGGTGCCATACAGAAGGCACAGTCATGGACTCTCACCCATGGCTTTTGGTTTTCAGCCACCAATACTCATGTCATGCACTTCTGTTGCCATTGTACTGCCCATCTACACCCAGAGCTTTACCTAGAAAATCAATTACTTCTAGTAGTTTTGACACACAAATTTTTGGGACTGGTCCTTGATTCCCACCTGATGTCACTTTCTCCACCTTCACCAACTTAATCAAAAGTGCTGGTGACACCTCAGTACACTTTGCTGCCTGAGTAACACTAGCTGGGGTGCAAAATGCTCTATCTTTTTGGACTCTACAAAGCCCTGAGTCTGTCCTTGGAAGTCTTGGTTATGAGAGTCTTGAATATGGTTCAGCATCACCCTTAGCACTGCACATACTGGATCCCATTCATCATTGTGGGGTCGAACTTGTGACAGCAGCCTTGTGAACAGCCTACTAGTCAAGGCTGGAGACCTTCCATTACCTATCAGTCACCAACAATAGCTGCTAAATTATGGTACAGGTGTTAGTAGCTTCTCTGAACATCCCAACTGCCGTGTCCTCTTTCCTGGAAGGGAGCTCGAGCTCCCACAACAGCGACCCAGAGCTCAGTTTACAATTGCTGCACATCTCCAGTGTCTTTCTGGAACTGAAACTTCCCCACTGTCAACTCTCATCAGGGAGACATAGCATCTGACCCCATGGCTTATGCCACAACCTCAGATTTGTCTTGAAGTCTCCTTTGATCCAAAAAGTTTTGTTGACACCATGATTTTTGTTGACTGTTCTTTTCTGTCCTGGAGACATATCTGGGTTCAAAAGTGGTATTCACTGATGTCTCAACAGTCAACAGATGTACAGGCTTTGTCTATACACATTTATAGTGCAGCAAACTCTATTCTCTGTCAAATGCCTGCAGTGTCTTCACTGCTGAATTGATGGCCATTAAACTAGCCCTTGGCCATGTTCATTTCTACAGTGGCAAGAGTACACTAATCTGTAGTGACACTCTTAGCAGCCTTCAGGTTATAGGCCAATGCTACTCTCCTCACCTACTGGTTACGGCTATCCAGAATCTTGTCTCTGACCATCAAACTGGACAGCCAGTCATTTTTGTTTTGACCCCCGGTCATGTTGGGATTTCAGGAAATAAACGAGCTGACTGTTTGGCCAAGCTGGCCACCTGGATGCTGATTCTGGAAATAGGGGTCAGAGAACTGAACCTTCAGTCATTTATAAGCCATCAATTACTGGGTGTCTCAAACTCGGAACGGTCTGCCCTGATCTTCCAAAACAAACTGAGGACAATTAAGGAGACCATGACCATGTGGCAGTTTTCCATGTGTGCTTCTCACAGGGAATCCACAGTCCTCTGTCAACTCTGCATTGGCCACCCTTGAATGATCTGTGTCCACCACATTCTGTGATATGAGAATCCCCCCTCACAGCTGAAGTGGACCTCACATGACGGTGATCCACTTACCCATACTCTGCCCTAATTTGGTTGCTTTGAGGTGGCATATTAATAGTCATGACATGCTACCCGTGGTGCTAGCAGATGATGCAAAAGCATTTGACTTGGTGTTACATTTTGCCCACAAAGGTGGTTTGTATTCATCACTGTAAGGTAAGACTTTGTGGCCTCATTGAGCACCTGAGAGATTGATAGGGCACCCCTCTCCTGCTCCCTTCCCCACCTCTCCCTCCCCTGGGGTCCCTTGATGGCCCTTGCTTGGTTGCCCAGCCTGGTCTCTACCCTTTCCACCTTTCTAATCTTTTTATTATATCTTGATTCTAATGCCTGTAATGCCTTGTCTTGACTAATCTTTTAACATCTTGCCTTTGCTGTCTTTTTTCTGGGCTTTTATCTCTGCATGTTTTCTTTTATTAATTTTGTTTAGTTACACTTCAGCTTTCCAGGATTGGCCTTTCACCTCCTTCCTTTGACAACCACTCCTGGTTTGCCACTTAATGGATGAAGGGACCATTGACCTTGCAGTTTAATCCCTTTCACTCCAAACCATCTAATGAATCCGCAAACAGCCTTGAGGATCTCAAGTTGTCTGATGAATTTGATTTTCACTTAGGGAGGAGTTTATTGTCTAATCTGAACAGCTGCTGCTGTTGCTTGTACCTATGACATGCTGCCCAAGAATAGTGGGAAAGCTGGCAAGGTGTAGAAAAACATTCCAAAAGGTAAGAAGATGAAGCAAAAGAGGAAGGAGAGCTATGCCATCTACATTTACAAGGTGCTAAAGCAGGCACATCCTGACACTGGCACCTTGTCAAAGATAGTAAGCATCATGAACAGCTTCGTGAATGACAGTTTTGAGCACACTGCAGTGGAGACATCGTACCTAGTGCACTAAGTGACTGCTTAATCATCACATCCTATGAGATCCAGACTACTGTGTGGCTTCTGCTGCTGGGTAAGCAGGTGAAGCACACTGTGAGTGAGGGCACCAAGGTGGTGATGAAGTAAGCTAGCTCAAATTAAGGTGGCTCTAAACCATTCCCTCTGTGGAATCATCATTGCTTTTAACAAATGTGTCCTGCATCCTGTATGGAGAGAACAGTGAGAGCACATGGGCACACAAAAAAAGTCATCTGTAAGTGGTACATTAATTGCATGTCATCTGGAACTTGCAAAAAAATGTCATCTGTTTCATCCTCTTCTCTGCAAGAATATAAAAATGTCTCTTATGATGTGGAATCTGTGGAGGTGTATATGAGATGTAATGCAAAATGTTAATGATCAAATTTGTTTTGTTTTGTTATTAAAAGAGCCTGCAATCCAAAGACTGAATGTAGATAGATAGGGTGATTCAAAAAGAATGGACTGATTAGAAAATTTGATATTTATTGATAACAACATACTACAAACATGGGATCAATTGCAAAATACTCACAAAATCTTGATGTTGTAGCTATGATATTAAAAATACTCCATGTGTTCACCAGCAGCAGTATGGACAACATCTAGACAACAGCTAAATTTGTCATAAACTTTACACAATGGACCTGCTTTTGCAGAAGTTACGGTGGCTGTTGTTCTGTTCTTCACTACTTCTATGTCACAATGTAAAGGGGAGATGAACACACTTTCCTTCACATATCCAGTGAAGAAAAAATCTAATGAGGTCATGTCTGATGATGATCTTGGAGGCCAAGAACACAAGACAGTGTCTCGGGGTTACATGTGCCCTAACCAGTGTTGAGGCAGTGTGTCATTGAGAAACTGATGTATGTATGTATGTAGTGCGTGATGTACGTATGTCATGCCAGTGCTGTGGAGCTGCAGCCTGTTGGGAAACGAAGTCATCAGATTCCTTCTGAAGTTACGGGAAAAGCCAATTCTGCAGCATTTTAAGAAAGCTCATTACAGTAGTTGGGTTTTCATAAAAAAGAGACAGCATGTTTAAAAACAGCCTTTGAGATGTGTACAGATAAGAATTTTAAAATTCTGAAAACAGTGCCCCCTTTCACTGGAAGCTTTCCTTGGCCCAAGCGTCACTTATGTGATGTTGGTGTGTAAGCTGTACACAGGTGAAGTATAAATCAATTAATACCACCACATTGGGCAAATTTTTAATATCATGTATTAGAAATTTTATATTATACTGACCCTTTTGACTATTTTTTGTGTCCCCTGCTGTGACATTTAACCCAACTGACACTAATCTCCTTCTGAAGATGACATTTTTATAGACACTGAAACGATGGTCAAATTAGAGCATTTGTGGTTGCAATACTCAGTGTTTCAGCTTTAATTATTTTTCTCCTTGATGATGAAATGGTGAATATGATATTCCCTCTGTTACTACCATGCTCTCTGATTGTTCTCCCAATTGCCATCAAATGTAGCATACATATTTTAGTTATATTCTCCACAGTGACTAAAAATGGAGAAACACATTTAAAATTGATTTATTGGCTGCTTATTTGAAAGTAAAAAATCACTTTTACTACTCACATTTTTCACTGATACAGTTCGGCTGTAATTTGGCTACACTGGGAGCCCATCAGCTGGATGTTACTTGAAGACTGACTGATCAATATATGTGGCACTTCATCAGTTTAGTTGCACAGTCAATGGTCCTCATCCTCGATTTGTTTGTGATCAGCCTTTCTTTTGTGGTGGCTGATAGGACTTGAGAGATTCATCCATATTGTTTTCAGCTGCATTCAGATGTTCTGTAAATAACACTAGCCATGCCACAAAGTGCTATTGATGATGTATTGCTACAAATGTAGGTTGATTCCCCGCCTTCTGTCTACTGCACATCACACAGTTCTCATGTAGAAAATGATTAACACACTGATAAGTCAGATTCTCACTGGGGTAATGCTTGCAACATCCGTCATGTTCTCAAAGCCTCCAGTGTTCCCCATATCTTTCTCAGAGAGATCTGTCTTAATTGGCTCAGCATGGGTTTGACAAACCCAGTTTTCCTGAACTGGGGACTGGTGTGTGTTGCCAGCCTTCTGTAACAGTACGCTCTGCATATACTTCAGTTTGCATCATGGGGCACATCAGTGGAATATTGTATGTCATAGGGAACTGGGAGCACAGTTTACCACCCAAAACATAAGGATAATACAAACCATTATACAAAAATTTAAAAAAAATCTCAAGGTGTGCTGCATGCCAGTGAGGTGCATAACTGTTGACTCACAACAGTGAGCAACTGCTGGGGAGCCTGCCAAAACCCAGTTTTAAGGTTTACCATCTGTCTGTGTGGACACTTGTTTCCATAGCTGGCCATAAAACAACAAAAATGCATTCAAAACAAAGCAATGCTCCCAACAGGAAGGATGTACTCTCTGGGGATAACAAAACCCAGTTAGCAAAAAAGGTTTCAGAAAGCCCAACACAAGCTACTGCTCTTAAGATAATTCCATTTGTTCTTGTTGTTGTTGTCTTCAGTCCTGAGACTGGTTTGATGCAGCTCTCCATGCTACTATATCCTGTGCAAACTTCATCTCCCAGTACTTACTGCAACCTACATCCTTCTGAATCTGCTTAGTGTATTCATCTCTTGGTCTCCCTCTACAATTTATACCCTCCACACTGCCCTCCAATGCTAAATTTGTGATCCCTTGATGCCTCAAAACATGTCCCACTAACTGGTCCCTTCTTCTTGTCAAGTTGTGCCACAAACTCCTCTTCTCCCCATTTCTATTCAATACCTCATCTTTAGTTATGTAATCTACCCCTCTAATCTTCAGCATTCTTCTGTAGCACAACATTTCGAAAGCTTCTATTCTCTTCGTGTTCAGACTGTTTATCGTCCATGTTTCACTTCCGTACATGGCTACACTCCATACAAATACTTTCAGAAAAGACTTCCTGACACTTAAATCAATACTCGATGTTAAGAAATTCCTCTTCTTCAGAAATGCTTTCCTTGCCATTGCCAATCTACATTTTATATCCTCTCTACTTCAACATCATCTGCTAATTTGCTCCCCAAATAGCAAAACTCCTTTACTACTTTAAGTATCTCATCTACTAATCTAATTCCCTCAGCATCACCCGACTTAGGTCGACTACATTCCATTATCCTCGTTTTGCTTTTGTTGATGTTCATCTTATAACCTCCTTTCAAGGCCCCGTCCATTCTGTTCAACTGCTCTTCAAAGTCCTTTGTTTCCTCTGACAGAATTGCAATGTCATCGGTGAACCTCAAAGTTATTATTTCTCCTCCATGTATTTTAATACCTACTCTGAAGTTTTCTTTTATTTCCTTTACTACTTGCTCAATATACAGATTGAATAACATCTGGGAGAGGCTACAACCCTGTCTCACTCACTTCTCAACCACTGCTTCCCTTTCAAGTCCCTCGACTCTTATAACTGCCATCTGGTTTCTGTACAAATTGTAAATGGCCTTTCTCTCCCTGTATTTTACCCCTGCCAACTTTTGAATTTGAGAGAGAGTATTCCAGTCAACATTTTCAAAAGTGTTCTCTAAGTCTACAAATGCTAGAAATGTAGGTTTGCCTTTCCTTAATCTATTTTCTGAGATAAGTCGTAGGGTCAGTATTGCCTCATGTGTTCAAACATTTCTACAGAATCCAAACTGATCTTCCCTGAGGTCGGCTTCTACCAGTTTTTTCATTCGTCTATAAAGAATTTGCATTAGTATTTTGCAGCTGTGACTTATTAAACTGATAGTTCGGAAATTTTCACATCTGTCAACACCTGCTTTCTTTGGGATTGGAATTATTATATTCTTCTTGAAGTCTGAGGGTATTTCGCCTGTCTCATACATCTTGCTCACCAGATGGTAGAGGTTTGTCAGGACTGGCTCTCCCAAGGCTGTCAGTAGTTCTAATGGAATGTTGTCTACTCGCGGGGCCTTGTTTAGACTCAGGTCTTTCAGTGCTCTGTCAAACTGTTCATGCAGCATCATATTTCCCATTTCATCTTAATCTACATCCTCTTCCATTTCCATAATATTGTCCTCAATTAAATCGCCCTTGTATGGACCCTCTATATACTACTTCCCCCTTCCGCTTTTCCTTCTTTGTTTAGAACTGGGTTTCCATTTGGGCTCTTGATATTCATGCAAGCAGTTCTCTTTTCTCCAAAGGTATCCTTAATTTTCCTGTAGGCAGTATCTATCTTACCTTAGTGAGATAAGCCTCTACAGCCTTACATTTGTCCTCTAGCCACCCCTGCTTAGCCATTTTGCTCTTCCTGTCAATCTCATTTTTGAGACGTTTGTATTCCTTTTTGCCTGCTTCATTTACTGCATTTTTATATTTTCTCCTTTCCTCAATTAAATTCAATATTTCTTCTGTTACCCAAGGATTTCTACTAGCTCTCGTCCTTTTACCTACTTGATCCTCTGCTGCCTTCACTACTTCATCCCTCAAAGCTACCCATTCTTCTTCTACTGTATTTCTTTCCCCCATTCCTGTCAATTGTTCCCTTATGCTCTCCCTGAAACTCGGTACAACCTCTGGTTCTTTCAGTTTATCCAGGTCCCATCTCCTTAAATTCCCACCTTTTTGCAGTTTCTTCAGTTTTAATCTACAGTTCATAACAAATAGATTGTAGTCAGTCCACATCTGCTCCTGGAAATGTCTTAAAATTTACAACCTGGTTCCTAAATCTCCCTCTTACCATTATATAATCTATCTGAAACCTGTCAGTACCTCCAGGCTTCTTTCACATCTACAACCTTCTTTTCTGAGTCTTGAACCAAGTGTTAGCTATGATTAAGTTATGCTCTGTGCAAAATTCTACCAGGCGGCTTCCTCTTTCATTTCTTACCCCCAATCCATATTCACCTACTATGTTTCCTTCACTCCCTTTTCCTACTCTCGAATTCCAGTCATGCATTACTATTAAATTTTCGTCTCTCTTCATTACCTGAATAATTTCTTTTATCTCGTCATACATTTGATCAATTTCTTCATCTGCAGAGCTAGTTGGCATATAAACTTGTACTACTGTAGTAGGCGTGTGTTTCGTGTCCAACTTGGCCACAATAATGCGTTCACTATGCTGTTTGTAGTAGCTTACCCGCACTACTATTTTTTTATTCATTGTTAAACCTACTCCTGCATTACCCCTGTTTGATTTTGTATTTATAACCGTGTAATAACCTGACCAGAAGTCTTGTTCCTCTGCCACCGAACTTCACTAATTCCCACTATATCTAGCTTTAACCTATCCATTTTGCTTTTTAAATTTTCTAATCTAATCTAATCTAATCTAATCAATTAAGGGATCTGACATTCCACGCTCCGATCCGTAGAATGCCAGTTTTCTTCTCGTGATAATGATGTCCACTTGAGTAGTCCCCGCCCAGAGATCCGAATGGGGGACTATTTTACCTCCAGAATATTTTACCCAAGAGGACATTATTATATTTAACCATACAGTAAAGCTGCATGCCCTCAGGAAAAATTATGGCTGTAGTTTCCCCTTGCTTTCAGCCGTTTGCAGTACCAGCACAGCAAAGCTGTTTTGGTTAGTGTTACAAGGCCAGATCAGTCAATCATCCAGACTGTTGCCCCTGCAACTTCTGAAAAGGCTGCTGCCCCTCTTCAGGACCACATGTTTGTCTGGCCTCTCAACAGATACCCCTCCATTGTGGTTGCACCTATGGTAAGGCTATCTGTATCACTGAAGCACGCAAGCCTCCCTACCAACGGCAAGGTCCATGGTTCAATTTAGGAACAGGATACTTACAATGTTTCAGAATGTGCCTCTGAGTGTTAAGACAGGAGGGAATACTAAAAAAGTGTCACCTTTCTATGTACGTGAAGTGTTACACTCTGTAACAGGCACACTAACATTTGTCAAGTGCTTAAGGAGTGGCACATAACTAGTGGAAACTGTGATGTCATCCAGACTGGACTGTTTAAGACGACAAAAGTTCTTGGGGATTACTCAATTGTGACAGAACTTCTCAAAGCTCTGAATTCTAGCAGGAATGATTTAACTCATAGGGTCCTAATGGATGTAGATTTAGAGTAACTGTGAATCAGAAAAGACACACTAATTCATTCTGAAGCATATTACAGTGCAATTCAAATGCCTAAGAGTGGGACCATTCTCCCATATCACTGCAATGTTTCAACCAGCAGTATGGAACAGATTACAACTTGTGGAAAGTGGGGCCAAGGTATGAACAGAGATTGGATTGTTGTACAGCTCCTCTGTTCTACATGAACTGAAAAGGCAATCATTCCGTTTAGAGCAATTACTTCCAACCTTTTCAAGACCGGAAGAAAATCCTGGAGATCAAGGTTAAAAGAAAATCCCTATTTGGAAATGAGGATATGCAGGGCGTGTGCAGAGAACAAGCTGAATAAATCCATAAAGAACAGTTTATTGGAAATAAGAGTACAGATGTTTAGTGTTCCTCAAAAATAACAGCTTTGGGCTTCAATACACTTTTTTCAGTGATTCTACCAGTTCTAATAAGCTACCTGAAACATGTTGATAGGAACCACCTTCAGATACCTCATCACAGTGGCTTGCACAGCATCTGCCATTGCAAACTTATGGTCCCTTAAGCTTCTATTTATTCAAGGAAACAAAAAGAAGTGTGCTGGTACCAGATTGAGACTGTATAGTGGCTGCGGCAGCATTGCAACACCATAGCTGTCCAGGAAGGTGGTATCAGACAGTGAATTGTTGTGATGGAGTCACCAGTTTCCATTGGTATCCTTCTTGACATGAAGCACTTGGTTTTTGAGCCTTTCAAGAACTTCAAACTAAATTGGCTATTGACAGTTTGTCCCTGTGGCACGAACTCCAAGTGGCCAATGCCTTTGGCATGGAAAAGGATGAAGAGTACCAACTTCACTTGGGATTTCACCATCCTTACCTTCTTTGACTTCAGGGAAGAGTTTGTGTCTTACTTGCACTTTGTGTCTTACTTGCACTTTGTGTCTTACTTGCACTTTGTGTCTTACTTGCACTTTGTGTCTTACTTGCACTTTGTGTCTTACTTGCACTTTGTGTCTTACTTGCACTTTGTGTCTTACTTGCACTTTGTGTCTTACTTGCACTTTGTGTCTTACTTGCACTTTGTGTCTTACTTGCACTTTGTGTCTTACTTGCACTTTGTGTCTTACTTGCACTTTGTGTCTTACTTGCACTTTGTGTCTTACTTGCACTTTGTGTCTTACTTGCACTTTGTGTCTTACTTGCACTTTGTGTCTTACTTGCACTTTGTGTCTTACTTGCACTTTGTGTCTTACTTGCACTTCGTCCTTTAGATTCAGGGCTGTATTCAAAAAACCCGTGTTTTGTACCATGTTATTATATTGCTCAAATAATTTGTCATTTTCACAGCAATCCAAGAGATAACGTGAAATTTTTAAATGAACATCGTTTTGTTCATTCGATAGCATCTATAGAATGATGTACAGGCAGACCTTACTCATTGCCAAATGTTCAGTGAGACTTTAATGCAATACATTTTGTAGTATGTTATGCTGTTCTCCTATCACACAATGATATATTGGTCTGGGTCCAAAACATCATCCACTTTCAACACATTCTCATTGACACAAGGCATGCACAGGCTTTGAGGCTGTTGGGCATTATTAACATTCTCTTCCTCCTCCTCTCCCTCCTCCTCCGTCGTCTCTCCTGCCGCCCCTCGTCGTCTCTCCTGCCTCCCCTCGTCGTCTCTCCTGCCTCCCCTCGTCGTCTCTCCTGCCTCCCCTCGTCGTCTCTCCTGCCTCCCCTCGTCGTCTCTCCTGCCTCCCCTCGTCGTCTCTCCTGCCTCCCCTCGTCGTCTCTCCTGCCTCCCCTCGTCGTCTCTCCTGCCTCCCCTCGTCGTCTCTCCTGCCTCCCCTCGTCGTCTCTCCTGCCTCCCCTCGTCGTCTCTCCTGCCTCCCCTCGTCGTCTCTCCTGCCTCCCCTCGTCGTCTCTCCTGCCTCCCCTCGTCGTCTCTCCTGCCTCCCCTCGTCGTCTCTCCTGCCTCCCCTCGTCGTCAGGGACTGGCACATGGTTTTGCAGAGGTTGAGGTGCTGGAAATCTGATGAGGACCTCACTGCCTCTGGGGTGAGTATGGCAAAGAACAGTTGTAGAAATAGGGAGAGCAGAAAGAGATCATACTAAAGGTTCATGAACTCAACCAAACATTACACTAAACCAACTCATGTATGAGAAACCATTGGGAGGATTTCAGGTAGTGGTTGGAGGTGCCCTGTTATGCTGTAATGAAGAATGTGTGTCTCCTAACCAGCAAGAAAGATACTGTGCAGACTGTAGTGGAATATTTAACTCAAATCACTGTCACTGCCAGTCAAGATCCAGCTTTCTATTGCTACCAAATGCTTGCTGAAAGGGGCAGTTCGGACTTAACTGAAGCAGTTAAGAAATCTATAACTGCCCCTTCTCTATGTGGAAGTTCAAGTCAACATAGGCTGCATTATGCGACAAGGTGCCACTTCATGACAATATCCATCACAGAAAGTTGTGGCATCTCACTGAAGCTGCTAGGGATATCCTACTTTAACTTTTTAACTTAATATGATTAGATTAGATTAGATTAGATTAATACTAGTTCCATGGATCATGAATACGATATTTCGTAATGATGTGGAACGAATCAAATTTTCCAATACATGACATAATTAAGTTAATTTAACAACATAATTAAGTTAATATAACAACTTTTTTATTTGTATTGTTATTTTATTTTTTCTTCATTTATATCTAAAAATTCCTCTATGGAGTAGGAGTTGTCATTCAGAAATTCTTTTAATTTATTCTTAAATACTTGTTGGTTATCTGTCAGACTTTTGATACTATTTGGTAAGTGACCAAAGACTTAAGTGGCAGTGTAATTCACCCCTTTCTGTGCTAAAGTTAGATTCAATCTTGAATAGTGAAAATCATCCTTTTTCCTAGTATTGTAGTTATGCACGCTGCTATTACTTTTGAATTGGGTTTGGTTGTTAATAATAAATTTCATAAGAGAGTATATATACTGAGAAGCTATGGTGAATATCCCTAGATCCTTAAATAAATGTCTGTGGGATGATCTTGGGTGGACTCCAGCTATTATTCTGATTACACGCTTTTGTGCAATAAATAGTTTATTCCTCAGTGATGAATTACCCCAAAATATGATGCCATATGCGAGCAATGAGTGAAAATAGGCGTAGTAAGCTAATTTACTAAGATGTTTATCACCAAAATTTGCAATGACCCTTATTGCATAAGTAGCTGAACACAAATGTTTCAGCAGATCATCAATGTGTTTCGTCCAATTTAATCTCTCATCAATGGACACACCTAAAAATTTTGAATATTCTACCTTATCTATATGCTTCTGATTAAGGTCTATATACTGTGTCTTACCAAAATTCAGTGAGAGTCTGTTTACAAGGAACCACTTAGTAATTTTCTGAAAGACATTATTGACAGTTTCATCAGTTAATTCTTGTTTGTCAGGTGCAATTACTATACTTGAATCATCAGCAAAGACAACTAACTTTGCCTCATGAATATAGAATGGCAAGTCATTAATATATATTAAGAACAACAAAGGACCCAAGACTCACCCTTGTGGAACCTCATTCTTGATAGTTCCCCAGTTTGAGGAATGTGCTGATCTTTGCATATTATGAGAACTGCTTATTTCAACTTTCTGCACTCTTCCAGTTAGGTACGAATTAAACCATTTGTGCACTGTCCTACTCATGCCACAATACTTGAGCTTGTCTAGCAGAATTTCATGGTTTACACAATTAAAAGCCTTCAAGAGATCACAAAAAATCCAAATGGGTGGTGTTCGGTTATTCAGAACAGTTTCCTTCTGCTTGGAATGAAACTGTTTTAATCTCACTTCTTATAACGGACAAGGACCAAAGATATCCAAGTAGTTATCACTATGTTGCAATCACCAGCTATGAAAGATGTGGTAGGGAATATTCAATGCTGCTACTTTCAGATTTTAGAATCCAGGCAGTTTCTTAGTCACTTTCAGTATTGTTACAGAAGAAGTTGCTCCACTGTTAATAACCTGACCCTGCTACAGACAGCTAAACAGAGTTTCTTACATAGCCAGCACATAACTATGTGTTTCTTCGTTTTTTTAAACTTAAAAACCTATGATACTACTTGGAGGGATAATGTCCTCAGACAACTACATGTATGGGGATATGCGTGATGCCTCCAATCTCACTGTATTTGTATGGTCCTTCCTCTTCTCACATAATTTTAGGTACTGAGTCAATTACATTTTATCAGATCTTTTTATACAAGAAAATTTTAATCTCGCTTCTTATACTAAGGAAGGACCAATGATGTCCCCAAGTAGGTATCATAGTTGCACTCACATCAATGTGCCTTGTTAAGTGCTTTTTATTTGTGGATGACATTCCAGTTTTTATTCATCTTCCAATTTTTCAGCAAATACATGCCAGCTGCAGATAACCATAGAGAGACTGGAGGAATAGGCATGAAAAACTGGTTTTAAGATTCAATCAGGCAAATGAATGAATGTTTATAATAGTTCCCATTATTTATTATTCCAGAACTGAAATTGAGGGAAACCTTTTTAAATTTTAAAGTCAGTGAGGTGCAAATGTGTTGCATGCCATGTGTATGGAGCAGACCGTGCAGGTCTCCCCCAGTTTTATTGTGTTTCTGTACAGTCACAGCATGATTATTGGTATATGGTTCTGTTAGACAATCGTACTGTAAGATCCAAGGTCAAGGATTCACACCACCATGAGGGTATCAGGTTTTCTAGAGGCTCATTTAGAATTATCCTCATTTCAACCTCTGTGCTGAAGTTAGTGAGGCACTCCACCACACCCAATCAGGCAGTAACTACTACTTTTGTGACAAGCATCAAAAATGTATTCAGTTACCCAGCTGCCTGCACACCATACTGTTGTTTGCTCACAGAACAACTTTTCAATAGTCATCTGTGAGAGAGGGGGCCAGTTAGGATCCAAGCAAAGAACCATAATTTGAAAGCAGATGTGGTGAACATTTTTTTACAGTAAGGGAGGTTTCTTTGGAGGCCCAGAGTTCCTTCAGATTTGACTAATATTTAAAAAATCAGCACCCAATATGTGGTTTTTGTATATACATTCAACAATATTTTAGATGAGTATCACATTTTTAAGACTGTATATATGTATGGGAAATCTCTTGGCTGCGCAGTAGCTTTCCTTAAACATGTCTTTATGCAGTGAAATAGCTGTTGAACCAGAAGGTCAATCATCGATGGAAGGAAGAATGGCTGAAGGTGAGGGACCACAAGCTGTGAGCTGTAAAACCCACTGTACATCTGCATCATTCCTCCTTCCAATCACACTGGCAGGATGAAGTCCTACTCACACAGATATCTGTGTGATGGTAACCAATCAAACCGAAGACACCTGATTTCTAGTGGCAGTGAATGTGAACTAGACAACGTATTCGTTCTCCCAATATCAGAGCTGTGCTACAGTAATCGATAGCAATATCATTCATCACTTCAGTTCTGTTTACTTTTCTCCACTCATGACTACAACTTGCAAAGTATATTTTTATCTGACAGTGCTGTTATTTCTGTGGTATAATGGTATTATTGTGCTCAGTGTATCATGGTATGCAAAGAAAATATACACTGAAAAATGTTTACACGGGTGGTACTTACTGTCTAATAAGATTCTGTGACAGTTGCATTGGTGCCATACAATTGCTCGCACTGTGTGCTGAACAGTGAATGACCCATCAGAGGTGTGTCTTCCTCAAACAGTACAGTCTAACTCCTGTTTGTTAGATCCCCCAGGTGGCCCACAACTTTTTGTGGGTACATTTGTGGCACGCACAAGGTGCTGACCTATTGCAGCCTTTCTTCTCTCTTGTGCTGGCTTTTGTTTCCTAAATCCACTCCTTCCCATCCTAGCTTCCCACCTTCCTGCCACCTTTCTCCCTAGGTGCTCGCTTTATGATGACCCAGCTATTCCCTTGGTTTTGCAATTCCTTTTATGTCTCATGTTTCCACTCTCCCTTTTCTCTCTCCTTATTTTATGTTGTTTCATTTTAAATTTTACATTATTTTATTTTATTTTTTGTCCTCCATAGGATTTGACCTTCCTTTCTAAGTTCTGTTTCCATAGCATGAGTCGTTTGGGGTAGAGCTCCCACCCTAGTGTCTCCAGCATGTGTTCCTCTCCCTCCCACTCCTTCTTCCCTTCCCATTGTATCAGCATACTCTGAAAGGAACCTAACTGGTATACAGTCTGGACCAGAAGAGGTGCTTCAAGTTGTTTCACTAATCTGAGGATGTCTACATTTACTGAGCGAGGTGGCGCTGTGGTTAGCACACTCGACTCGCATTCGGGAGGACGACGGTTAAATCCCACGCCCGGCCATCCTGATTTAGGTTTTCCGTGATTTCCCTACAACCCTTCAGGCAAATGCCGGGATGGTTCCTTTGAAAGGGCATGGCCAATTTCCTTCCCCATCCTTCCCTAATTCGAGCTTGTGCTCCATCTCTAATGACCTCGTTGTCGACGGGACGTTAAACAGTAATTTCCTCCTCCTGTCTACGTTTACATTACTCATGTTGGCAGCTGTTCTTGATTTGAATTCTGGAATATTTACTTCACTTTCTTTCGTGAAGGAATTTCAGAAGGCTGTGTTAAGTAACTCTGCTTTCACAACACTGTCATCAATAGTATTTCCAATGCTACCTTGCAGAGAAGACATTATGTCTTGCCTCTAGCGTACTTCATGTATAATGAGAATCTCATTGGATTTTCTACCAGTTTGAAAACAAAGTTTCATTGTGGAAACAATTATAAGCATTTTACATTGAAGTCTGCCTTAAATTTTGTTAATTTATTTGGTATAAATTTCTAAATTTCTCTCAATACTATTTCTTTGAATTCAAGCCACATCTGATCTACGCTTACATTTTTAATTCGGAGGAAGTGGAGATTGGCCTATGGGAAGGTGTCAAATGAATTTTTATCTGCTTTTTTAATATGTATGGTTTTCATTACTTTTTGCAGGAGTTGGGGTTTCAATACTTTGTCTCACTAACAACCCTGTGTTGACTAGTTCCTGTACCCATTTAGGTGCTGGTTGTTAGCTCGGGATTATTTGTTGCTAAGAGGTCAATTGCATTTTACTACTCGCATGGGCTCATGAACTAACTGCTTGAAATAATTTTCAGATAATGTGTTTAGTACAATTTCTGATGATGTTTTATGCATACCTCTAGATTTAAAGACGAATTTTTGCCAGCATATTGAGAGTAAATTAAGATCACAACGAACTATAATTATTTGAGTGGGGTAACTGCTTGGAATTAAACTCAAGTTTCCTTTGAACCGTTCAGCAATTGTATCATCTGAATTTTGAGGTCGGTAAAAGGGTCCAATTATTATTTTATGTTATTTGCTAAGAATGAACTCTGCTCATACTCACAGGAGCTATCTACTTCAGTTTCACAACAAGTTAAATTACATCTAAGTGTGACAAACATGGCATCACCAACTGTGTTTAGCCAATCCTTTTGGAACACCATTAGGTTCTTCACAAAAAATTGGCTGATGTTACCTCTGGCTTTAGCCAGATTCCAGTGCTCATAACAATTTGAACATCAGCGGTTTCTATTAGCACTTGGAGCTCTGGTACTTTCCCAACATAGCTACGACAATTGACAACTGTTATACTGATGGTTCCTATATCTATGTTCTTCCTGTATTTCGCCTGCACCCTTTGTGACTGAAGCCCTTTTCATGTTTCCCCGAGACCTTCTATCCCATAAAGCCACCAAGTCATTGCCACACAGCCCCTGCTACCTGCATAGCTGCCTCCTGCGTGTAGTGGACTCCTGACCCATTCAGCAAAACCCAAAACCCGACCACCCTATGGCGCAAGACAAGAAATCTGCAGCTTACATGGTTGCAGAACCACCTGAGCTTCTGATTCTGATCCTCCACTCGACTCTGTCTCGGTGGTCCACAATGAGTCCTGTCGACTATGCTGCAAATGGTGATCTCTGCTTTCATCCCTCAAGCAATACTGGCAGCCTTTATCACTTCTGTTAGCTGCACTAAACAAGATAAAATCTCTTTCGATCCAAAGCAACATACATCACCAGTACCAATGTGTGCCACCACGTGCGCTTGGCTGCGCTTGGCTGCGCTTGGCTGCGCTTGGCTGCGCTTGGCTGCGCTTGGCTGCGCTTGGCTGCGCTTGGCTGCGCTTGGCTGCGCTTGGCTGCGCTTGGCTGCGCTTGGCTGCGCTTGGCTGCGCTTGGCTGCGCTTGGCTGCGCTTGGCTGCGCTTGGCTGCGCTTGGCTGCGCTTGGCTGCGCTTGGCTGCGCTTGGCTGCGCTTGGCTGCGCTTGGCTGCGCTTGGCTGCGCTTGGCTGCGCTTGGCTGCGCTTGGCTGCGCTTGGCTGCGCTTGGCTGCGCTTGGCTGCGCTTGGCTGCGCTTGGCTGCGCTTGGCTGCGCTTGGCTGCGCTTGGCTGCGCTTGGCTGCGCTTGGCTGCGCTTGGCTGCGCTTGGCTGCGCTTGGCTGCGCTTGGCTGCGCTTGGCTGCGCTTGGCTGCGCTTGGCTGCGCTTGGCTGCGCTTGGCTGCGCTTGGCTGCGCTTGGCTGCGCTTGGCTGCGCTTGGCTGCGCTTGGCTGCGCTTGGCTGCGCTCCCCGTGGCATCCGGAAGAACCCGTTCCACATCTGGAAAGACTCCATCCAGTCTGTACATAGAGTACACATTAGTTTTCTTCCCCTTCCTGGCATCTGTGTCCCTAAGGGCCCCATAATGCACCTAACATTGGAGCTCCCAACTACCAATAATCCTACCCTCTGTGATTTCCCAGATCTTGCTGGCTGAGAGGTTTCCTCTGAATCAGGACAGGCGACTGCATCTATCTGAGATAGTGTGTCATCCACAGGCAGCATTTGAAACCTGTTTGGCAGACTAACTGAGGAGGTCTTACGTGCAGCTCCCTGGGAAGTCTTTCACCATCTGGCATGTGCTGAGGCGACATCCCATTTGACCACAGGTGAGAGGTCAACCTCAGTGCAAGCAGTCACTGGAATGGTCACTGGTGAGGACTGATCAGAGGATTCTGATGCGCTGGACGTCCATTGGATCCCCATGGCCGGCCCACAACTGTGGTGCCCATACACTGCAGCTTCAAGCTGTCTGCCGGCCACGGTGGCCGAGCAATTGTAGGCGCTTCAGTTTGGAACCGCGCGACTGCTACATTGTGGCCCCCATTGCACTTTCTGCCTCTAGGCGGCCTCCAGCTGCTCCATGGACAGGGCACCTCTCATGCCTTTCTTTCTTCCTTCCCCCCTTTTCCTTCTTCCTGCTTCCTTTCTTCCTTTCTTCCTTTCTTCCTTTCTTCCTTTCTTCCTTTCTTCCTTTCTTCCTTTCTTCCTTTCTTCCTTTCTTCCTTTCTTCCTTTCTTCCTTTCTTCCTTTCTTCCTTTCTTCCTTTCTTCCTTTCTTCCTTTCTTCCTTTCTTCCTTTCTTCCTTTGTTCCTTTGTTCCTTTGTTCCTTTGTTCCTTTGTTCCTTTGTTCCTTTGTTCCTTTGTTCCTTTGTTCCTTTGTTCCTTTGTTCCTTTGTTCCTTTGTTCCTTTGTTCCTTTGTTCCTTTGTTCCTTTGTTCCTTTGTTCCTTTGTTCCTTTGTTCCTTTGTTCCTTTGTTCGCTTGTTCCTTTGTTCGCTTGTTCCTTTGTTCCTTTGTTCGCTTGTTCCTTTGTTCCTTTGTTCGCTTGTTCCTTTGTTCGCTTGTTCGCTTGTTCGCTTGTTCGCTTGTTCGCTTGTTCGCTTGTTCGCTTGTTCGCTTGTTCGCTTGTTCGCTTGTTCGCTTGTTCGCTTGTTCGCTTGTTCGCTTGTTCGCTTGTTCGCTTGTTCGCTTGTTCGCTTGTTCGCTTGTTCGCTTGTTCGCTTGTTCGCTTGTTCGCTTGTTCGCTTGTTCGCTTGTTCGCTTGTTCGCTTGTTCGCTTGTTCGCTTGTTCGCTTGTTCGCTTGTTCGCTTGTTCGCTTGTTCGCTTGTTCGCTTGTTCGCTTGTTCGCTTGTTCGCTTGTTCGCTTGTTCGCTTGTTCGCTTGTTCGCTTGTTCGCTTGTTCGCTTGTTCGCTTGTTCGCTTGTTCGCTTGTTCGCTTGTTCGCTTGTTCGCTTGTTCGCTTGTTCGCTTGTTCGCTTGTTCGCTTGTTCGCTTGTTCGCTTGTTCGCTTGTTCGCTTGTTCGCTTGTTCGCTTGTTCGCTTGTTCGCTTGTTCGCTTGTTCGCTTGTTCGCTTGTTCGCTTGTTCGCTTGTTCGCTTGTTCGCTTGTTCGCTTGTTCGCTTGTTCGCTTGTTCGCTTGTTCGCTTGTTCGCTTGTTCGCTTGTTCGCTTGTTCGCTTGTTCGCTTGTTCGCTTGTTCGCTTGTTCGCTTGTTCGCTTGTTCGCTTGTTCGCTTGTTCGCTTGTTCGCTTGTTCGCTTGTTCGCTTGTTCGCTTGTTCGCTTGTTCGCTTGTTCGCTTGTTCGCTTGTTCGCTTGTTCGCTTGTTCGCTTGTTCGCTTGTTCGCTTGTTCGCTTGTTCGCTTGTTCGCTTGTTCGCTTGTTCGCTTGTTCGCTTGTTCGCTTGTTCGCTTGTTCGCTTGTTCGCTTGTTCGCTTGTTCGCTTGTTCGCTTGTTCGCTTGTTCGCTTGTTCGCTTGTTCGCTTGTTCGCTTGTTCGCTTGTTCGCTTGTTCGCTTGTTCGCTTGTTCGCTTGTTCGCTTGTTCGCTTGTTCGCTTGTTCGCTTGTTCGCTTGTTCGCTTGTTCGCTTGTTCGCTTGTTCGCTTGTTCGCTTGTTCGCTTGTTCGCTTGTTCGCTTGTTCGCTTGTTCGCTTGTTCGCTTGTTCGCTTGTTCGCTTGTTCGCTTGTTCGCTTGTTCGCTTGTTCGCTTGTTCGCTTGTTCGCTTGTTCGCTTGTTCGCTTGTTCGCTTGTTCGCTTGTTCGCTTGTTCGCTTGTTCGCTTGTTCGCTTGTTCGCTTGTTCGCTTGTTCGCTTGTTCGCTTGTTCGCTTGTTCGCTTGTTCGCTTGTTCGCTTGTTCGCTTGTTCGCTTGTTCGCTTGTTCGCTTGTTCGCTTGTTCGCTTGTTCGCTTGTTCGCTTGTTCGCTTGTTTCTCTTGGGCTGGAATGCCACCCTTCAGCATTCTGGCCTGATATGCTGGAGTTGGCACCTATTTGCATATGCAAGTGTTACAGAAATTACCAAATCATAAAACACAGAACTGTTACATTTTAGATATCGCCATGCCATAATCAGAATCAAATCCAGATTCAAACACCCAATGTCAGTGATGCAAAACTCTTAGCCCTGAAGGCACATTTATTATTAATACCAGCATACAGCCATAACCAAACACCTGGACAGAGAGTGATAATATTTAAACAAACATGAAGTATCCCAGAATATACAAACATTACAAATGAAATAAATGGCAGAAACTTGAGTTTGAACTGGTGAGCAGCATCCTGCATCCAGCAACGCTAACTACTACATGTTACCTGGCTCATAGCATTGTTTGCTCTCCTGGTGAAAGATCAACTCACTTTTTTGAACGTTCTCATCTTAGATTTCAATCTTTTGTGGTCTCCTGCTAGCACTGGGGATCCTTGCATTCTGGTTGTGTTGTCATATTTTCTATACTGACAAGTGTCAAAGATAGCTCCTCCCATCAAAGCTTCACAATAACTGAATTGATCTTCAGTTTCCATGAATAAGATGCCACCATTGCCTATCTGTACCTCAGGGTTGTGGTAGGGATTTGTACAGAAGACATTGATGATGTCTCTGCACATTTGTCTTCTTAATGAAGGGTTATAATCCTCAGTTTCATGTATGATGTCTGACACACAAGGAAGTATATATACAGCAGAGTAGCACTACAGTATCTTTTCTGAGTTCCTCAGTTTCTGTACATGCGTGAAAATTGATGCAAGCCTCTCCTGGGCTGTATCTCACTAACCAGTCCCTGAAATTGCTGCATTCTGTCTTCCTCCTGAGCATCCAGGCTTCATATGCAGACCAACTCCCTTGCTACGTCAGTCCTGGTTATGTAGTCATCCTGTGTATTGCCCCATTGAAACTGGAACAGTGTATCAATTGTTGTTTTGGTCTCATGACTGTAGAGCAGAAAAAATGGTGCATAGGCTGTAGTGTCTTGCTTTGCTGTGTTGTGTGTGAACCTCAAGATGAGCAGTGTAGTATCCCAATCTCTCTGTTTGATATCAGTCTGCATCAAGAGAGTATCTGCTAACATCTTATTGAAGCATCTTGTGGGGCCATTAGTCTGTGTTTGGTAAACAAGTGTCATCCTGTGGGTGATGTCATAATATGTAATTACCTCTGATTCTTCTCTTGACTAAGAAACTTTACACAATCACAAATCATCACACAGGGAGCTCCATGCTTCAGAATGATGATGACCCAGCCAACAGAGAGAATTGTGATCCATCTCAAATGAGAGTGGTTTGCAAAATAAACATGGCTGGAGCTTGTCATCTCAGAATTGGAGAGTACTTCAGGAGCATAAACTATCATCTCTTCAGTACCTTGTTAGATTTGTACTAAAACTGCACCTATCCTGTAACTATATTGCTAGGGTAAAGCTCTGTCTTGGCATTTTTGCTGTACAATGCTAGGGCGAGAGAGATGTAAGCACCTCCTTAAGGATAAGGAATGATCTTTCTTGCACCTAATTTGAGAAAAATTTGGCATCTACCTGCAGTAGGTCTAGGAAGGGATGTGCCTAGGTACAGAAGTCATTTGTGAATCACAGGTAACATTAGCAGACTCTCAGTAAACTTCTGACATCATGAACGTGCCAAGAAGTTAGAAAATGAGAGCAGTCACTCATTTTCCCTGGATCTTGAAGAACTCCATCAGTGTTCACTAAGTTCCCCGAAGACTTTCACTTCCTGGGTGGTGAAGAGGCACTTTTTTCAGATTCAGGATCACATTTATCCTGCAGGCTGAACACACTTCAAAACTATTGTCATGGAGCTAAGATTTTCTTCAAATGTTGTTGAGAAAATGACAGTCATCCAGACAACAAAAATATGTAGTTCATTTAAAGTGTAGAAGCATGTTGTGCATCATATGCTAAAGGTTGTTGAACCATTACATAATCCCAATGGCATATTTTTGAACATGTTAGTGCCTTTGGGAGTTACAGAGGCAGTCTTTCTCATTTAGCCTCATCAACCTTGATTTGCCAGTAACTTCCTCCATGTCCATACTAGAGAAATGTTTTTCTGCTCTCAAATAGTATAAGGTGTCATCAGGGGATGACAATGGATAGAAATCTATATTCATGAATTTGTTCTGTCATCAGGAGTCAACAGAAATGCCATGTGCCATTCTTTTCATTCACGAGGATCACAGTAGATGGCAAAGGCCTCCGTGAAGATTCAATGATGTTATCTTGCAGCATCTTCTCCACTTCCTCTTGAATTGTCTGTAGTTCATCTGGCAACACACACTATTCTACATCTACATTGATGATCCGCAAGCCACCCAATGGTGTGTGGCGGAGGGCACTTTACGTGCCACTGTCATTACCTCCCTTTCCTGTTCCAGTCGCGTATGGTTCGCGGGAAGAACGACTGTCTGAAAGCCTCCGTGCGCGCTCTAATCTCCCTAGTTTTACATTCGTGATCTCCTCGGGAGGTATAAGTAGGGGGAAGCAATATATTCGATACCTCATCCAGAAACGCACCCTCTCGAAACCTGGCGAGCAAGCTACACCGCGATGCAGAGCGCCTCTCTTGCAGAGTCTGCCACTTGAGTTTATTAAACATCTCCGTAAAGCTATCACGGTTACCAAATAACCCGGTGACGAAACGTGCCGCTCTTCTTTGGATCTTCACTATCTCCTCCATCAGACCAATCTGGTACGGATCCCACACTGCTGAGCAATACTCAAGTATAGGTCAAACGAGTGTTTTGTAAGCCACCTCCTTTGTTGATGGACTACATTTTCTAAGCACTCTCCCAATGAATCTCAACCTGGTACCCGCCTTACCAACAATTAATTTTATATGATCATTCCACTTCAAATCGTTCCGCACGCATACTCCCAGATATTTTACAGAAGTAACTGCTACCAGTGTTTGTTCCGCTATCATATAATCATACAATAAAGGATCCTTCTTTCTATGTATTCGCAATACATTACATTTGTCTATGTTAAGGGTCAGTTGCCACTCCCTGCACCAAGTGCCTATCCGCTGCAGATCTTCCTGCATTTCGCTACAATTTTCTAATGCTGCAACTTCTCTGTATACTACAGCATCATCCGCGAAAAGCCGCATGGAACTTCCGACACTATCTACTAGGTCATTTATATATATTGTGAAAAGCAATGGTCCCATAACACTCCCCTGTCGCACGCCAGAGGTTACTTTAACGTCTGTAGACGTCTCTCCATTGATAACTACATGCTGTGTTCTGTTTGCTAAAAACTCTTCAATCCAGCCACACAGCTGGTCTGATATTCCGTAGGCTCTTACTTTGTTTATCAGGTGACAGTGCGGAACTGTATCGAACGCCTTCCGGAAGTCAAGAAAAATAGCATCTACCTGGGAGCCTGTATCTAATATTTTCTGGGTCTCATGAACAAATAAAGCGAGTTGGGTCTCTCACAATCGCTGTTTCCGGAATCCATGTTGATTCCTACATAGTAGATTCTGGGTTTCCAGAAATGACATGATACGTGAGCAAAAAACATGTTCTAAAATTCTACAAGAGATCGACGTCAGAGATATAGGTCTATAGTTTTGCGCATCTGCTCGACGACCCTTCTTCAAGACTGGGACTACCTGTGCTCTTTTCCAATCATTTGGAACCCTCCGTTCCTCTAGAGACTTGCGGTACACGGCTGTTAGAAGGGGGGCAAGTTCTTTCGCGTACTCTGTGTAGAATCGAATTGGTATCCCATCAGGTCCAGTGGACTTTCCTCTATTGAGTGATTCCAGTTGCTTTTCTATTCCTTGGACACTTATTTCGATGTCAGCCGTTTTTTCGTTTGTGCGAGGATTTAGAGAAGGAACTGCAGTGCGGTCTTCCTCTGTGAAACAGATTTGGAAAAAGGTGTTTAGTATTTCAGCTTCACGCGTGTCATCCTCTGTTTCAATGCCATCATCATCCCGTAGTGTCTGGATATGCTGTTTCGAGCCACTTACTGATTTAACGTAAGACCAGAACTTCCTAGGATTTTCTGTCAAGTCGGTACATAGAATTTTACTTTCGAATTCAATGAACACTTCACGCATAGCCCCCCCTTACGCTAACTTTGACATCGTTTAGCTTCTGTTTGTCTGAGAGATTTTGGCTGCGTTTAAACTTGGAGTGGAGCTCTCTTTGCTTTCGCAGTAGTTTCCTAACTTTGTTGTTGTACCACGGTGGGTTTTTCCCGTCCCTCACAGTTTTACTCGGCACGTACCTGTCTAACACGCATTTTACAATTGCCTTGAACTTTTTCCATAAACACTCAACATTGTCAGTGTCGGAACAGAAATTTTCGTTTTGATATGTTAGGTAGTCTGAAGTCTGCCTTCTATTAATCTTGCTAAACAGATAAACCTTCCTCCCTTTTTTATATTCCTATTAACTTCCATATTCAGGTATGCTGCAACGGCCTTATGATCACTGATTCCCTGTTCTGTACATACAGAGTCGAAAAGTTCGGGTCTGTTCGTTATCAGTAGGTCCAAGATGTTATCTCCACGAGTCGGTTCTCTGTTTAATTGCTCGAGGTAATTTTCGGATAGTGCACTCAGTATAATGTCACTCGATGCTCTGTCCCTACCACCTGTCCTAAACATCTGAGTGTCCCAGTCTATATCTGGTAAATTGAAATCTCCACCTAAGACTATAACATGCTGAGAAAATTTATGTGAAATGTATTCCAAATTTTCTCTCAGTTGTTCTGCCACTAATGCTGCTGAGTCGGGAGGTCGGTAAAAGGAGCCAATTATTAACTTAGCTCGGTTGTTGAGTGTAACCTCCACCCATAATAATTCACAGTAACTATCCCCCCCAGGGGGTCCACAACTCTTTTATTGGACACGTGCGTAGCGAGCACGGGACCCCGAGCTATTGTGGCCCTCCTTCCTTTCCGGGCTGCATACCTTCCCTTCCCTTTCCGAATCCCTCCCCGTACCCCATCTTCGCCCCCCCCCCCCTCACCTCTGGCTCTTTCCTTCCCTTTCTCCCACTCTGGGAGTATGGTTTGTGCCTACGTCCGGAGACGGACGCTCGAAACTGTTCCACATTCCTTGCTTTTACACTTGCAAGTCCTCGTCCTTCCTCTGTCCTTCTCTTTTCCTTCACTCTTCTCCTCGCCCTATTCTCCGCTGCGGCGTTTGAGACTCCCTTTTCCTTCCTTTCCCTTTCTCTTTTTTCCTCCCTGTGCGTGTCTGAAGGCCGACCCACGCACTTCCATGCATAGCCGGTGACGGGGTAACGCGTAATTCCCCGCCCCGGGTAGACAGGTAGGACACGTACGTACCCCCTGGTAACGGCCAGGCCCAGGGAGGGGTGATTACCCGAGCTGATACCTTCCGAAAGTGCCGATTGGTCCCTCCGTCCGTTTGTCGGGAGGTGTGACCTGAGGTGTGAACAATCACCTAAGGCGGGTGTGCCCTCGGTGAGGGCCCCCACAAGGGAGGAGCGCGCCATCGGAGACGCCGGTAATCATGGGGGATTCTTCCGCAATGGTTTCCTCACCTTCCACTATGTCTGTTCCACGGTCAACCCTTTCATTATTCAGAAAGGTGTCGACGCAATTGCGGGTCCTGTAAAGTCTTGTTCCAGATTACGGAATGGCACCCTGTTGTTAGAAACACACAGTGCCCTCCAGGCTCAAAAATTGCTGCGTACTTCTCTGCTCCACACCTTCCCTGTCCGGGTGGAACCGCATCGTACCTTAAATTCCTCACGTGGAGTCGTTTATACACGCTCCCTCGATGGATTGTCTGACGAAGAAATTCAGCACTATCTGTCTGACCAGGGCGTCACGGCTGTTCATCGGGTTATGAAAAGGGTTGACTCGAACATCATTCCAACCCGCACTGTCTTCTTGACATTTGACAAAGTTCAACTCCCATAAAAAAAAAAGCAGGCTATGAGATAATTTCCGTTCGCCCTTATGTCCCAAACCCTACGCGTTGCTATCGATGTCAGCGGTTCAATCACACCAGCCAGTCCTGTTCCAATCCGGCCAAATGTGTTACGTGTGGCAAGGATGCCCATGAAGGTGCTTGTCCACCTCCATCCCCTCGCTGCATCAACTGTATGGGTGACCACGCTGCTTCCTCTCGAGATTGCCCCGTTTTTAAGGACGAAAAGCTGATCCAGGAAATAAGAGTGAAGGAAAAGGTGTCAACCTTTGCTGCTCGAAAGTAACTCGCCAGTCGACAGCCCACCGTGCCTCAGAAAGGAAAATACAGCACTGTCCTTGCTTCTCCTCGGCCAACAAAGGAGGCGGCCACGCAGACTTGCGACCTCACATTTAGTACCACGGTCGTCAGATCGGCCAGCGCAAAGATTGCCCGTTCAACCTCACCTCTTTCGCCTGCCCACTCTATGGCTCACCCTTCGTCGGGTTCTGCTAAATCTCGAGCCCAAAAGTCAGACGCCAAGTCTTCGAAAAATGAGCATTCTCGTGAAGAGTTTTTACGTACTGCAACTTCACAACCATCGGTTCCTCCTTCATCTAAACATACCTCCAAGAAGGCTACGAAGAAACACAGTTCCTCTCCTTCTCCGCCAAGGCGTGTCCCATCTACAGCACCACCTGGCGGAAATCGCCCTCGACCATCTTCTGTGTCGCCGAGGCGCACTGCTGGTGGCCGGTCAACTGGCCGATCGTTGGTGGCAGGAGCTGCTCCTGACCAACCTATGGATCAGGATCTTCTGCCTTCGACTGAATGCCATTCCATGCTGTCGGTCGCAAGCTCTGAGCAGTCGTTGAGTTGACAGCACCCTTGGTGACGTTCCTCCATTTTCTGTTCACCCTATGTCCATTATCCACTGGAATATCCGCGGCATTCGCGCCAATCGGGAGGAATTGTCGATCCTCTTACGATCCTACTCGCCGGTCATCTTCTGTCTTCAGGAAACAAAGCTACATCCCCATGACCGCTTTGTTCTCCCCCATTTTCAGTCTGTCCGATTTGATCTCCCATCTGTTGAAGGCACTCCAGCCCATGGAGGACTCATGATTCTTCTCCATGATACTCTCCATTATCACCCAATCCCCTTAAACACTTCCTTCCAAGCTGTCGCCGTCCGTCTTTCCCTTTCTGGATACACGTTCTCTCTTTGTACGGTATACATTCCATCGTCTACACCAATGGCACGAGCTGATCTCCTTCATCTTCTTGATCAGCTTCCACCCCCCTATTTGCTGGTTGGGGACTTCAATGCCCACCACCCGCTTTGGGGATCTCCACATCCTTGTCCACGTGGCTCACTATTGCTAGACGTCTTCCACCAAGCGGATCTAGTCTGCCTCAACACTGGGGTCCCCACATTTTTGTCTGCCTCCACGGCAAATTTATCTCATTTGGACCTTGTGGTCGGTACTGTTCCGCTAGCTCGGCGCTTCGAATTGTTCGCCCTTGATGATACACACTCGAGTGACCACTTTCCATGTGTTCTTCGACTGCAGCCTCAACTGCCATATATGCGCTCGCATCGCTGGAAGTTTGCCCAAGCCGATTGGACACTTTTTTCGTCTCTAGCGACATTCGATGACCGTTGCTTTCCCAGCGTCGACGATGAGGTCACACATTTTACCGACGTTATTCTCACAGCTGCGGAACGTTCAATACCACGCACCTCCGAATTGCCCCGGCGCCCTCCAGTTCCTTGGTGGAACGAGGCATGCCGTGACGCAATACGTGAGCGGCGACGTGATGTTCGCATTTTCCGTCACCATCCAACTTTGGCCAACTGTATCCGATATAAGCAGCTCCGTGCGCGATGCCGTCGCGTCATCCGCGATAGCAAGAAGGCAAGCTGGAAATTCTTTATTAGCTCATTTAACACCTTCACTCCCTCCTCGGAAGTTTGGAGTCGGCTTCGATGGTTCTCAGGCGCGCCTAGTTTCTCCCCGGTCTCTGGGCTCACTGTCGCGCATGATACCTTAGTGGACCCCGTCGCAATTTCTAACTCATTGGGTCAGCACTTTGCTGAGATTTCGAGCTCTTCAAATTACCCGCCAGCGTTTCTCCCGAAGAAACGTGCAGCGGAAGTGCGACATCTTGCTTTCTCCTCTCAAAATCGCGAAAGCTACAATACTGTTTTCTCCATGCGCGAACTCCAACATGCACTCTCTTCTTCTCGCTCCTCCGCCCCAGGACCGGATGGTATCCATGTCCAAATGTTGCTGCATTTATCAACCCATAGCCTGCGTTACCTCCTTCGCCTTTATAATCGAATTTGGACCGACAGTACCTTTCCCAGGCGATGGCGGGAAGCTATTGTCGTTCCCGTTCCGAAACCTGGAAAGGACAAACATCTCCCCTCTAGCTATCGCCCCATTTCTCTCACGAGTAGTGTCTGTAAGGTTTTGGAGCGTATGGTGAATTATCGTTTAGCTTGGTGGCTGGAGTCCCGCAGTCTTTTAACACCAGCCCAATGCGGATTCCGAAAGCATCGTTCTGCCGTTGACCATCTTGTTGCTCTATCCACTTATATCATAAACAATTTTCTCCGGAAACGCCAAACGGTAGCAATATTTTTTGATCTGGAGAGAGCGTACGATACCTGTTGGAGGACAGGCATCCTCCGTACACTGTTCTCTTGGGGCTTTAGAGGCCGGCTGCCCCTTTTTCTTCGCGAATTTATGGCAGAGCGCACATTTAGGGTGCGGGTGAACACTACTCTCTCCCGTACTTTCTCCCAAGAAAACGGGGTACCCCAGGGCTCCGTGCTGAGTGTTGTACTGTTTGCCATCGCCATTAATCCAATTATGGATTGTCTCCTTCCTGATGTCTCGGGCTCCCTCTTTGTGGACGATTTTGCGATCTACTACAGCTCTCAACGGACCAGCCTTCTTGAAAGACGTCTTCAAGGATGTCTCGATCGCCTCCACTCGTGGAGCATCGAAACCGGCTTCCGTTTCTCACCCAGTAAGACCGTTTGTGTTAATTTTTGGCGATGTAAGGAGTTTCTTCCGCCCTCCTTACATCTAGGTCCTGTCAACCTTCCGTTTTCCGACGTCGCTAAATTCTTGGGTCTTATGTTTGACAGAAAACTGTGCTGGTCCTCCCACGTTTCCTATCTTTCGGCTCGCTGTCTGCGTTCGCTTAACACCCTCCGTGTCCTGAATGGTACCTCTTGGGGAGCGGACCGAGTGGTCCTTCTCCGCCTCTATCGCGCCTTAGTGCGCTCGAAATTGGATTATGGAAGCATAGTCTACTCCTCTGCTCGGCCGTCTATTCTTCGGCGTCTCGACTCTATCCACCACCGTGGATTACGTTTAGTGTCTGGAGCTTTTTACACCAGCCCTGTGGAAAGCCTTTATGCTGAGACTGCTGAACCTCCGCTGTCCAATCGGCGGGCAGTCCTTCTGAGTCGTTATGCTAGCCATCTGTCTTCCATGCCTGCTAATCCAGCCCATAACCTTTTTTTCGACGCCTCCTTTGATGTCGGGTATGCAGGCCGCTCCTCCTCCCTACTACCTCCGGGAGTCCGCTTCCGTCAACTGCTCCATTCTCTTTCCTTCCGCTTTCCTAAAACCTTCTTGACAACTTGGGGTACAGCACCGCCTTGGCTCCGTCCCCGGATTGACTTGCTCAGAGACCTATTTCAATTTCCCAAGGATGGTACCCCTACACTTGTTTACCGTCGGGCATTTGCTGCTCTATGTGCACAAATGACGGAAGCCACATTTATTTACACCGATGGCTCGAAAACATTGTTAGGTGTAGGGAGTGCCTATATTGTTGGCGACACCCCAAATCACTTTCGGCTTCCCGACCAGTGTTCGGTTTATACTGCGGAGCTTTACGCTGTTCTCCAGGCTGTCCACTACATCCGCCGCCATCAGCGGATACAGTACGTAATCTGCTCAGATTCTCTCAGCTCTCTCCTAAGTCTCCAAGCTCTTTACCCTGTGCACCCTCTGGTCCACCGGATTCAGGACTGTCTGCGCTTGCTCCACCTGGGGGGCGTCTCAGTGGCGTTCCTCTGGCTCCCAGGACACGCTGGTATCTGTGGAAATGAGGCGGCCGATATAGCGGCCAAGGCTGCACTCTCTTCCTCGGCCAGCTATTCAGTCTCTTCCGTTTACCGATCTACGGAGCGGTTTATGTCGCCAAGCTGCTCATTTATGGCATGCGCATTGGTCAACACTTCCCCACAATAAATTGCGGGAAGTGAAAGCCCTTCCTTGCGCTTGGACCTCTTCCTCCCGAACGCGTCGTCGGGAGGAGGTAATTTTAGCTCGACTCCGGATAGGGCACTGTCTTTTTAGTCATCGACATCTTTTAAGCGGTGATCCTCTCCCACTCTGTCCCCACTGCTCTCAGCTGTGGACGGTCAGACACCTTTTAATTGAATGCCCCTATTTTAATCCGTTACGCTCCCGTCTACAGCTATCGCCTGATCTATCGTCGATTTTAGCAGATGACACGCGCTCAGCTGACCGCGTTCTACAGTTTATTACTGACAGTGAAATGACGTCAGTCATTTGAAGCTTTTTTTGGGGGACAACCAACCCCTTTCTATAGTGGATTTTTAAGCATTCCTTCTGCCTTTAGTTTCTCAAATTTTATGACTTTGTTCCCATTGCTGCTGATTTTAAATTTCGTTTTTTTCCTGTTTTCTATGTCACGGGCTGGGCGCTAATGACCATAGAAGTTTTGCGCCCTAAAACCACAAAAAAAAAAAAAAACCAGTAACTATCCACTTCTACTTCACTACAGGATAAACTACTACTAACAGCGACGAACACTCCACCACCGGTTGCATGCACTCTATCCCTTCTAAACACCGTCTGTACCTTTGTAAAAATTTCGGCAGAATTTATCTCTGGCTTAAGCCAGCTTTCTGTACCTATAACGATTTCAGCTTCGGTGCTTTCTATCAGCTCTTGAAGTTCCGGTACTTTACCAACGCAGCTTCGACAGTTGACAATTACAATACCGATTGAAGCTTGGTCCCCGCATGTCCTGACTTTGCTCCGCACCCATTGAGGCTGTTGCCCTTTCTGTACTTGCCCAAGGCCATCTAACCTAAAAAACCGCCCAGCCCACGCCACACAACCCCTGCTACCCGTGTAGCCGCTTGTTGCGTGTAGTGGACTCCTGACCTATCCAGCGGAACCCGAAACCCCACCACGCTATGGCGCAAGTCGAGGAATCTGCAGCCCACACGGTCGCAGAACCGTCTCAGCCTCTGATTCAGACCCTCCACTTGGCTCTGTACCAAAGGTCCGCAGTCAGTCCTGTCGACGATGCTGCAGATGGTGAGCTCTGCTTTCATCCCGCTAGCAAGACTGGCAGTCTTCACCAAATCAGATAGCCGCCGGAAGCCGGAGAGGATTTCCTCCGATCCATAGCGACACACATCATTGGTGCCGACATGAGCGACCACCTGCAGATGGGTGCACCCTGTACCCTTCATGGCATCTGGAAGGACCCTTTCCACATCTGGAATGACTCCCCCCGGTATGCACACGGAGTGCACATTGGTTTTCTTCCCCTCTCCTGCTGCCATTTCCCTAAGGGGCCCCATTACGCGCCTGACGTTGGAGCTCCCAACTACCAGTAAGTCCAAGCCCACCCTCTGCAACTGCCCAGATCTTGCAGACTGAGGGGCAACCTCTGGAACAGGACAGGCAGTCATGTCAGGCTGAAGATCAGTATCAGCCTGAGACAGAGCCTGAAACCGGTTCGTCAGACAACTGGAGAGGCTTTCTGTTCAGCCCTCCGGAATGTCTTTCGCCCCCTGCCACACCTTGAAATGACCTCCCACTCTACCACAGGTGAGGGATCAGCTTCAATGCGGGCAGTATCCCGGGCAACCACAGTCAAAGTCCGATCAGGGGATGCGTGGGACGAGCTGGCCCTCTCCGACAAACCCCCATCCGGACCCCCACAGTGATGCCCATTGGCAACAGCCTCAAGCTGTGTGACCGAAGCCAACACTGCCTGAAGCTGGGAGCGAAGGGATGCCAACTCAGCCTGCATCCGAACACAGCAGTTGTAGTCCCTATCCATGCTAAAAACTGTTTTGCAAAAAACGTCTGAACTAATCTACAGAGAGCGCAAACAAATCGACAAAATTTAAATGGTTATTAAAATACAAGATTGCCTAGTAAATGCAGTAATGCTGCTACTTGCGCACTGCTGACACTGCTCGGCGGCGGAAGGAGACTAAGCGAAATTACACTATTCAGGTACCAAAACGCGATGCTACACTCTCAAATACTATAAAACGCCCGAAATTTATGAATTAAACCATGCAAGTACCAAAAGCACGCAGAGAAATTAAGAATTAAACTATGTAACAAACGAGTGAGCTAGGAGTATACGACTTGCTGCTCAGCTGCTTATCCAACGGCGGCAGGGAGCACACTGTCTGTGACCAACCGACACTGGCCGTTCAAAACAAAAACAGTAGACAAACGACTACGCGAATTTACACTATTCAGGTATGAAAACTCGATGCTACAACTCTCAAATATATAATACGCCCGAAATTTATGAATTAAATAATGCAAGTATCAAAAACACGCAAAGAAATTAAGAATTAAACTATGTAACAAACGAGTGAGCTAGGAGTATATGACTTGCTGCTCAGCTGCTTATCCAACGGTGGCAGGGAGCACACTATTTGGTATACTATCCCCAGTGTTACTCTGGAGTTTTACCATGTGCCACTTCATCTGTCTCTTCTCAACTCTGGATTTGAAAGCATTTGAATATATGTGCAGAATGTCTGACGGTCACTGATGTTCTTCAGTCAGGCCAGATCCTTTGGCAGTGATAGTAGCTTCCGCCAATATGCCGCATGCAGTGGTAATGGAGCAAGATTCTTCATTGATGGACCTAAGCTGTCCTTCCTGGACTGGTTCATCTGTCCCTGTGCGCATGTATTTAAGGGCACATTGGAGCTGCCTTTGGAAGTTTGGATCAAAGGTCTTCCTTGACCACATATGATGCTTATGATCATTGCTCACATGAAATTTCTTTTGTTGGACTGAGTAGCTTTTGGATATTAGCAAAAGTTTTGTAATTTAACTCAGCATCTAGATTGACAACAGGTACTTGTCTTGCTGATGACGGTGATATAACAGTTTTTTCAGTGGTAAACACCCATCCAGAGCAATCTTTGTTATGTGTGGTTGTTGAGACAGCTTCATTCTTTTGGGTGTCTGATCTTCCACAGACTATGAATTGCTGCTGATGCCAGCAAGAAATCCAATCTGAGAATAAAATTCTGACACAATTACAAATTTGGTCCATATTCCGTCATTGATTGTTATTCTTTCAGTACAGATTCCTGTCAGCTGGACAGATTTCTGATTTTGCAACTTCCATCACAATTACTTTTGCATCTTTTTTAGTGAGCAACAATAACCCTGGGTCGGCGAGTCCCCAGTCAGGTTGGCAATTAATGATGACATCAGTGAGATTTCCTGACGTCTTGGCAACCGTCATCCATGGAGAAGTTTTGCTTGTGGCAGCCTCACCTCCATGGATGGTCACTTTGCTTTGTTTCCCTAAATTAGGCACCCAGGGGATTTGTTTTAATTCTTTTAATTGCTGTCATTTACAAATGGCCTGCCACCTAGTTACTAAGGCAAGTCATATTTTCACAATATGAAATTGTATATGTACAGGGTGTGAAATTTATTTGATGTTTTATATTTATCATCATCCTCCTCATCACCAGTATTCAGCTCTAGGGCAGTTCTTCACATGTAACTCTTTATGCAGTCCTGTCATTTGCTACCCACTTAGTTATCTTAATTGTTTCCTATCCTTATACTATCCACTGTCTGGTTTCATCTTCTTCTTCTTCTTCTTCTTCCTCTTCTTCTTCTTCTTCTTCTTCTTCTTCTTCTGTTACTGTTCCTTCCACAGCATCCATCAGTAAGAAATCCTTTCTCATCCAGGGTCCAAACCCATTTTGTTTCCTCTTCCTGATTACTTTTAAAATTTCTCTCCCTTCCCCCCACTATTCTCAACACCACCTCATTTCTCACTTTGTCTACACATTTTGTTCCTTCCATTCACTTCCAAATCCACATCTCAAACGCTTCTATTCATATTTTTTATCTTTCCTCAGTGTCTCTGTCTCACTTCTGTATAATACCATGCTATGGATGAAGCACTTAACTAGTCTGTTCCTCAGGTCCCTGTCCATCCACCAACACAGAACCCTCATCTTCTTGTTAAATGCCTCATTGGCAGTTGCTATACATGTTTTCACCTCCTTATTAATCTCTTGACATTTGTAAGAATGTGTCCTAGATATTTGAAAGCACTAAATTGCTCTATATCTTCCTGTGATAACGCTATATTTGTTCTTACTTGTCTTGCACTTATCTCTATACATATTCTCTTATTAATTCTCATTGTGAATTCCCCGCAGGCCTTATTTAATTCTTTAAACATTCTAGTCATAGTTCTTCTGTTCTCTGCCAATAACACCATATCATCTGAAAATCAAATGCATTCTATCCTCCTCCTACCAACTGCACTCCTCAAACTTTTTTTTCAAACATTTGTGAATCATGTGCTGCAGATATATGTTAAACAGTATTGAGGGGGGAGAGAAAAAGCAGCCTTCCCTCACTCACCTTCCAATTGTGTTTTCATGTCTGCTTATTCCTAATTTGTACTCATATTTTCTGTCGCAGGTAAAGATTTTTAATCTGCCTTCAATCCCTCCTGTCAACGTCATTCTCCCTTAGAATGTCCATTGATTTATTCCACTGTAACGTATCCAAAGATTTTTCCAAGTCAATGAGAACAATATAAACTTCTCATTCTCTCTACCTATATTTCTCAGCAGTCCAATTGCATCTCTTGTACTTTTCCCTCTTCTAAATCAATACTGTTCCTCTGCAATACCATTTTCCTGTCTTGCTTGAAGTCTTCTATTTATCATCATTAAGGAAACTTAAGCTACATAAGAAATCAAACTTCTAGTTCGAAAATCTTCAAATTTCTTGGCATTTCTTTTTTCTTTTCAATTGAGAAACTCATCCAGTCGTTCACCATTTTTATACGTGTTATTACATCGATATGATAACTCTTTCACACCACTATTCCAAAGGTTCTTTAACAATTCTGCTGCCGTCAATTCCACTTGCTAGATGATTCTTCACCTTTAAAAATGGTTCAAATGGCTGAGCACTGTGGAACTTAAAATCTGAGGTCATCAGCCTCCTATAACGTAGAACTAATTAAACCCAACTAACCTAAGGACATCACACACATCCATGCCCGAGGCATGATTCGAACCTGCGACCGTAGCAGTGATGCGGTTCTGGACTGAAGCGCCTACAACCGCTCTGCCACCGCGGCCAGTATGCTACACCTCTCTTAAAGCCTTTTCTACTTCTCCTTCCAAGATTCAGCATCTTTTGTCCTCTTCCGTAACTCTCATCTCCCCTTCTAATTCAATATCTTTTTATTTTTGATCAGCCTCATCTAGACATCTACATGTTCTTGCCACTGTCCCAATACTTCCTTTGGTTTGTGAAGCATAGTACCATCACTTCTTTCTATTCCCTTACTTGTCCGGCTTTTCTTTGCTTCTTATTTGTAGTAAGGATTAAAAATATCACAGCTCTAAATATTTATAGACTTTAAAATAATTTAGAAATGAAAATCTTAAAATTAATGGTTCATGAATAGAATATAGGAATTTAGGAAGGCAGAAAAGAGGTTGACATATCATTATTCTGACATATTATAAATTTAGAAAAAAAATTCTGAAATTATAAGATGCTTACATTTAAGAAGGAGAAATAAGACAATAGACAAGTACATAGATTTCTGTTAGAGATCCCACTACCAAGCTTTCTTGTGTGTGAGAGCTTGGTAAATCATAAAGACTATCACATTTAAGGTAGTATAGAAAATAGAGCTTTAATAATCATTTGATAAATTTATATTTGCTACAGGTCATATGTGTTTTACATGGGGCATAATCAGTACATTTTATTTGTGCATCTTTGACTTCGTTATTTTGTGTTCCTGGTGTTTGTGTTGTTTGTAAGGTAAAATATTACCTAAGCACAACAATCTTTTGCATCACTTTCATTTTAGGTATTACTTTACCTAAGCTATATGATTCTACCTAAGCTACAGTATATCTTTTAATTTACACATATTGGTCAAGACGTTTCCACATAGTTTAAAATATTTTATGAAAGTTTATCAATTTCTGTGTTTCTTTATTTAGTCTTATCTTACATCTAGGACTGTACATTAATCTCATTGTATCTGTTTCAGCATCTGAGTTTGTTTCTGTGCTTGGATCTGTGTCATCTCAAGTATCCTGTTCTTGTGTTTGCATGTTTGCTCTTATCTATGTATGTGATTGTTCTTGTTTGTATAATCTGTGTAAGGTACATGACACATTATCGGTTATGCCATTCAGTATGCACCAGTCATCCAGCTGTTACAGAATTTGTCCTATGTTGTCACATTCAGTTCAGGGTCATATGTGTGAGAGATCATCACAGTGTAAAGTGGCATTTTCTGGAGTTCCTACTCCTCCACAAGTGCACATGGGTGTTTGGCTGAGACCAAACCAATAGAGGTGTTCTGGGTATGAACCATGCCATGTGTCTGATCTATATGTGTAAACCTTATTTGTTCCTTCATGTATAGGAAAAAATTGTAGATGTGATGCCCCTTTTCTGTCGAATCCCTCTCTATCTACCAGGTATTATTCCACCAGTGGTTTAGTTGGCAACCCCCCTCCCCCCCCACCTCTGCTGTAAAAAACACCATTCATTGATGTCTATGAGAAGCTGTGAAGTCTTTTGTTCTGTCTTCTTGAGTTTCCTGATACCACTATGAGCATATCATCAGTGTAGGCTACTACTCCCATTGCTCTATCATTGGCTCAGTAGCTATGTCCTAAAATATGGGCCCACATATGGACCCACATATGGACCCCTGTATGCATCCTTTGAAGATTTAGCTGGGAGTAGCTGGTACCTCTATTTGTCAGTGTGGGACAGCTACAGTACATTGGGGACTGACCTCGTCCAGGGTATAGTGATTGGCTTCACTCCACAGGTTGACTATAATCCTCTGCAGTTGACTGGTCTGAATAGGTGTGATGATTGATGTTTGGTGATGTAGTAGTCAACACAAACTTGTCCTCTTTCTCTGCAATGGTGTACAGCCTGATCTGGTTGCTAAAAAATACTTTCTCTCTTCCCTTGCTTGTGGTGTATGAGAGAGGAGGTTCAGTTATCTTACACAACTTCCGTAGGGACCGCAGTCAGGATTCATTCATACCTCTTTATCCAACTCTCTTTCTGTTGCATTTCCTTGACATGCTGGCACCACTTGATGGATTCCTCAGTTATTGTGACATCCTTTACCAAAAGAGCTTGGTACAGGTTTCCTGCAACTCATAAAATGTGAGATTTTGTCAGCTTCTGTCATATTCAAATTCAATATCTGATATAAGGCTAAAATATTTTGTACGTTGGTCTGTGTTGTTTCCCCGTGAAGCTGAGCCCTGCTCTTCAGTTGTTCTTACATTAAGTGGACTTGTTGCTGATTGTCATTAAACATTTTCTTCAGTTCAACCTGGAATTCATCCCAGCTATTGAACTTCTCTTCATTACGGTTGAACGACTGCTGGATTGTACCATCAAAGTAAAAGTACCCATTTGCCATCACATCATGTCATCCCACCTGTAGCATTTTGTGACCCAGTCAATTCTAGTCATGCCCTGACTAGCATCTCCAGAGAAGCACTGATGGATCCCCAGCATGCTGCTGACTTTACTGCTCATTTGGAATCCATTTTCTCCTGAATATATGGCCATTGGGAATGAAGTACTGCTTGTATTCTGTTCCTGTTGATTTAGGTGATAGCTCCAGACAGGCAATGTAAAAGCTATGTTGATGTAGATGTTTGGAATTATCCAGTGTCTCCACCATGCAATGACATTCTTAGAACTGAGTCCAAATGTGAAAGCAGAGTCATCAATGAAGTGTAACACGCAGCAATGAAAGCACATTTATTATGAAAATCAATATACAATACCAAGCCCCGGATGAAAAGTGTGGCTATTTATAATACCATTGAATGTTACAGACTATACAAACACAAGACCTTTCCATAATCGATGAATACAAAATAACAAATAATTGCCAGTGGTTGGGTTCAAACTGGTGACCCACAGCACACCACCCAGCAATGCTAACTACTACATCAAATGCATTCAACATACCGGGGACTAATGACCTCAGCAGTTGAGTCCCATAGTGCTCAGAGCCATTGAGCCAACATACCTTGCTGCATTAGTATTACCCTTGTCTGCTGTGCCCAGAAAATGCTAGTGTGGATGAGCAACTCTTATCTTAACTGCACCTTGGAAGAAGAAGTTTGTTTCTGCAATGAGCTCAGAGAATATTAATCTAACATTCATAAACTAGCTCTAATAGCTGGTCTTTCCTCTGTAAGCAACCTTTTTTTAAGTATTTTCTTCAATATTAAAAATGCCTCCAACACCACGTGATGGAAAAAAAAAAAAAAAAAAAAAATTGCCCACTTACATGCACAGAGATTCCATGGTCTTCCCCCCCGCCTTTGTATGGTTGTTGCTTGTAATATGGTATTTCAGATAAAGTCTAGAACTCATTTCCAGACTAGAGCGTGATTTAAGAATCACTTTACTTACAGTAGCAATGAACACTGTGTCATCAATTGTTGGAAAACCCTATACAAACTCCACCTTACTTGTGGATGATTCCTCCACTTCTCACCTCACATGGCCTGTCAGTTACAGTTGACATTAAAAGTGTGAAACACCAGACTGCAAAAATAGTTTCAATTTACATCTTGAGAAAAAGGTTTGTGTTTATTTCAGTTGGTCTTATTCATTCTTTTAATTTACCAAAATTAACATTACTTAATATTATTCTGTATTCAAACAATTTTTTGAAGTTTCTTGGCTTAGTATTTGCTGCATTGTAATCTTGGCCACCCAACCTTTTCCTCAAGCTTATTTTGAATGTTTATGTACAACAGTTTCCCTTTTGCCTTTCATATTGTAGTTCGATTTAGATATTTAACCATGTTTATGCAATAAATTAAAAATTTGCCAGAGTCTTTTCTTCTTGAACTAGATCATACACAGTGAGGTGATCAGGTAGAATGTTTCTGTTCCTTAAGCACACCATTAGCCACGAGTGATCAGAAGTTATGCAAATACATTAATAAAGTTCCTCTTTGCAGAAAAGATAATCAAGAGTTAATTGATAAAGAAGAACAAGAGAAGTCTGAACTTCAGAGACTGCTAGGAGAGAAACTGTCAGAAGTAGAAATCATTCAAAAAGAAAAAAAGAAATTACTTGAAAATATTGATGAATTAAATCAGTAGGTATTCAATATTATTAATTAACAGGTTAAACATATTTGAATTTGTTTTTTGTTAAAGTTAATTAATTTTACAGAGAGAGAGATCAGCAGGTAATGAAAAAAGACAAGTTGAACCAAAAGTCTGGAAGTTATAATAATGAAGGTGCTGGCCTGAAAGCAGAGGCTGAAGCAGCTGCAGAGAAGCAGGCAAGAATGAATGAATTGCTGCAAGATGAGAAAAAACAGGTGACTGATAATTTCTCTTGTATAGAACAAAAGTATAAACTAAGTTAAGAATCAACCTTTCACCTTAATGTAAGTTGCACTTGTTAATTTGTCCATCCTAATTTTACTGGGTTATTCCTTGAAAAATTCGTTATATTATAAAAATGTTTCATAATATTAAATAGATAACAAAACTCAAAAAGGAACTATTAGTTTGTTTCAAGTCATATGTCTCTCTTCCCTATGAAACACTATGAGAGCTTATGCCACATAATCTATTGAAGGAAACTAACTGGACAATGCCAGAAAATTTGCCTGACCTTGCATAGAAAATCACTCAAGCTGCCATGGAGGAAATGACAGAATATGAAAGGTTTATTGCAAATTGCATTTATTGATTTCCTTCCATAATGCACATGGCTAGTGAGGGCAAATGCCCTTGGACAAGATGATGTTCAAGAATGATCCAGGCATAGGTTAAGTGAGAAAAGTAATAATGTGAACGGTAGACCACCAGAGACTGGTCTCTTAGGAAACAATTTGTTCACTCAGGATGTTTCCATACTGGTAGTATTATGATGATACTCATAACTAGTATTCTGGGAAACATCAAGCTTAATCTACATCTTGTAAAGCATACTGTGGAAAAAGATTCAACCCCCATATTGCTACAGATGCTTTTTCTTAGTGAGGCAACTTATTACAATAGTTGTTTACACAGATGCAGTGTGGTCCATATACCTTTATCAGTCCACAGTCTAATGTGTTGTACTATTATGCAAAGAAGAAAACTGCTCCTGAATGACAGACCTATTTACATTTATACATATAGAAAGTTTTTGTCAGAACACTAATTCTAATTGTTATGTTCACACACATGCCACATCGTGAGAGTGAGTTATTTTCATATTACACTTTACATTTGATGGGCACTAAAGAATTTTGCCATGCACCGAAACAAGTTTTCCTTTATCACCACAACCAGTATCAGCATTATCTATGTGGAAATACTACTGAGTGGATGATCAGTAACCACCTTCTGTGGATTTTGGAAAAGGGAAACATTTGTCACTTCCTATGTGTCAACCAGAGGTGCGACCCTCCTCTGGTTAGTGATAGTAAACTGAACATACTTGCTGAAGAATGTACCATATAGTCATCTAGAGGTTTCCCACATTTTATCTAAATTGTTTAAGCTGGGAGTAGCTGGTACCTCTATTTAGCTTTCCGTCCTTCCCCAACCCCAGATAGTGATCTGCCTCTAATAGCTTCATTATTGACAGGGCATTAAATACTAATCTTTCTTCTTGTATCACCTATGTAAATAATACCTCACTGACATAATCATTGACCAAGAAAAGGCACATTGCTATATCTCACATTGGGAGATGCTTGATAAGAAATAACAACATACAGGTAAACAAGAACAAATGTTTATTATGACTGCAGTGGAGACATTTAATAACAATGGAAAACTTTTCTCAATAAAAATAATAATACTTCTCAGACACTAACAGGCGTATGCTTGGAACATGCAGTGAATAAATGTAGTGGGATGTGAAGACTATGCCACTGATAATCCTTAATGATGGAAACTAAGATTTTGGCATAGTTGGCCAACAGGTACATCTTGGGATGTTAGTGTAAAGCCATAGGTCCCACTGTGGTGGCTTCTGAGCAGACTCTGACTGATGTTTTGCTAAGAGCCACGGTATGAATTGGTCCATAGCTCCAGTGGACCGAACTTTCAAAGTGTTGACTTGTACTGCCCTATATAGCTTGGCCATGGAGGAATTCAAGCCGATCCAGTTCGGCACACATGGCACAGTGGAGGAAGTAGGTCCCTGGCATGGATGATCTCTGGTGGTGCTTGTCCTGGCATGGATGATCTCTGGTGGTGTTTGTCCTGGCATGGATGATCTCTGGTGGTGCTTGTCCTGGCATCTGTTGCCCTTTTTGTGATCAATGCAGTCTGGGGAGGCAATATTATCATGTACATATGCAAACCCTTGATGCCTCAGTGTCTTCCCTTTAGGTAATGGTGGGTACGAGAGAGAGATGTTAGTAAATTTCAGTCATCGTTGATTTCCATGGTGTCAGCAGGGCCCCCTGTAGGGTGTGGGTCCCAAGCACTGTAGTTGACATTCATCAGTGTTGGCAGAGGGCAGGGTACTGGGAGACAAAGGGGCCACAGTGTCCCACTGTGGTGCAGATGAACCTCAACATGAGAAAGTCTTGAGTCTGTGTAAGTTTCCAATGGTGGTATCCTGTGGCAGACTTGGTTCAGATGTCTGCAACAGTGAAAACCATCAATGTGTTGTACTGTGACCCATTGCCCATCCCAACTGCTATGTCACTACTCCCAGAGTCCAACAGTGGCCTTGTTGTGAGAATGTCAGGACCCAGACATCATCATGGATGCAAAAGTGTCTGAAAGACCATGTGGTAGAGGCTCCTGTGGCTGCTATGGGTGGAGGAGGGAGAGAAATAATCGCTGCAGCCATCCATGGAGTCGTTCAGTTGGACTGGTCCCTTCCTGTGGTGTTGATAGATAGGAGACCAAAAAGGTGGAGAGTGCATCACCAAGAGAGTGGGAATGGTGAAGCTTTGATAGCTGATTCTTAAATGTTCAAACAAACTGCTCCACCAGACCATTGGATGCCCAGTGGAAAGGCACTGTGTGGACAAGACCAATTCCATTGGACTCACAGAAGGATGTGTCCTTGATGAATGTAAACTGAGGCCCATTGGCTATGACAACTGTTTCTGGCTGACCTTCAATCATGAAGGTGTGGGTCAAGGCTTGAATCACATGCTGAGGTGGCATAGAAGACATCTGGGCGATCAGGATGAACTATGAATATGGCGGAGAAAAAGGTGTGCAAAATCCAAGTGGAGTCATGACCATCGTGTCATTGGCTCCAGCCACAGAAAACAGCATCTTGGTGAGGCTACTTGTTTGATCCGGCAAGATGTGCAGGTATCCACCAAGCAGCAATGTTACTGTCTATCCTGATCCAATATACTTTCTGCCGCACCAGAAATTCAGTCAGTACGATGCCCCAATGTAGCAGGTGTAGAATCTGAACCCATTGTTGATGGTGGTGAGCCAAAGTCTGTGGTCAGTCAATATGGTAAAATGACCACCATAGACAGTCATGGTATTTTGTTAAGGCAAAGACAAGCCAGAGCTTCTTTTTCTATTTGTTCATAGTTGCATTGGGTCTGCAGCTCGTGGTCTAGTGGCTAGCATTGCTGCCTCTGGATCACTGGGTCCCGTGTTCGGGATTTTCTCTGCCCGGGGACTGGGCGTTTGTGTTGTCCTTATCCTTTCCTCCTCCACCTCATCATCCATGACAGTGGCTAGACTGGACTGTGTAAAAAATTGGAGTGTGAAAAAATTGGGACTTCATAAGGGTGCTGATAACGGCACAGTTGAACACCCCACAAACCCATCATCATCATCATCATCATCATCATCATCATCATCATCATCATCATCATCATCATTGCCATCATCATAGTTGCATTGGGCTGATGTCAATGAAGGCAACCTGTCCTTCCACTCCATTGATTCTCACACCATAATCAGATACATCGACCACAATGACTATAGGAAGTGATGGATCGTAAGCCATCAGACAGGTGATTGAAGCAATGCCCACTTAAAGGCCTAGAAAGCACAGTCACATGTCTTATGCCAGTGCCATGCCATCTTCTTGCATAAGAGATGCTGCAGTGGAGCAGCTATCATTGCGGCATGGGAAATGAATGTACAATAGTGTTACGGCATGCAGTAAGCACCAGCATGCCAGTCAGGAATGGCAGGGAAGAGAAGGCTGTGAGGAGAGATCAGACAATTGGCAGCCCAGTTCAACAGCAGCTCCAAGATTAGCCAGTTCTACAGCAGCAGCAATTACTGCAACTTTGATAGCAGTTCAGGACAGACTTTTGTGAGTTATAGATCAGCAGTCACTGCAAAGGCTGATTATTTTGTGTGTTGCCCTTTGCTTGTGACACATCTGTGTAACTGCCAGAGTTAAGTATTGTATTTCAGTAATTGTAATAAAACTCATTAATAGAACTTGTTTGTCTAGCAAACCCAATATGCAGTTGATGACAAGGCTGGACAAAAGATTGGCAATGAGGTGAATGAATACCAAAGTGACAACCTGTTCACATTTTGCACCCAGATCCACTAGTTGCCACAGTTTTGTTTTGCCATGGTATTTTGTGTTTTGTTGGCACCTTAATTCTACCTTGTCTTTTCTTTGCGGGGGTGTTTACATGTTTTAATGGAGTCTTATGGTGTTTTTTCTGTTCAGTGTTTTCAGGTGGGCATTGTAGGCACTTACTTTATTGCTTGCATTGTCTGTTTATTGCATTTGCTTATTCCAAAATGAGCAACCCATCTTCCCCCCTCTCTTGCTCAGGCACCTCAGCTGCAAACAATAGATGCAATGCAGCTAACACAGATGTTGCAGTTCCAGACACAGCAGATTGCAGTCCTTCTAAGCTCGGTACAGCAGTTATTGGTGAACGAAACACCTGACACAGCCGAACATGCAACAACTGTAGCTCTGAGTGCCATACTGCCTTTTCACCAGTTTAATGAAAAAGAAAGAACAGGAATGGCTCAAGCGGTTGCAACAGTATGAAGCCCACATCATTTCTCACAAAGTATCAGATAGTGTGAAACTAAATTACTTCTTTCCATCAGTGAGAAGTGCAGTTTTTTGCTCTCTTTCAGAAATTGTTCCCTAACGTCACTCTGAGTAAACTTTCGTATAATCAGCAAGTGAAAGTGGTGGCAGCTAGGCACAAATTCTTTCATTGCAAGAAAAGGTCAAAACAAACTTATCGTGAGTGGGCAACAGATTTGGAGGGTATGATGAGGAAATGCAAATTCAAATGTGCTTGTGGTTCTTTATATTCAGATGTTATGTTGCATGATGCAATCATGTAAAATGTAACTGATGTCAAACTTGGAGAACAGATTTTTAAAGAGTCAGGTCCATCATTTCATCATGTACTGCAAATTCTAGATCAGTACGATTCAAGTGTCATAGCAGACAATAAATTTGAGCAGCCACAAATTTGTCTGGCTGAGTTGTCCCTTGCTCATGACAAGCCCAGTAGGCAGCAACAGCATGTGCATGCCAAGACATGTTAACAGTCCTCTAAACAGGTGAATGGAATTAAGTCATGTCCTCAGTACTATTCACAGCACAAATGCCAAGACTGCTCATCCACACAAGGACAGTGTTATGTTTGCACCAAGAGAGGTCGCGTACAATCCATATGTTTGCAACAGAGAACTAACATAAGAATTCTGCCCACTCACACATATCTAATTGCAAGGCCCAGTTCAGTGTATTCAAAGCATGCTGCAGACATCAGCAAAACTAGCAATCAAACAGTTTATTCAGTGCTATACCAGTCCAACAAACTTTTTGTTCACTTGCATATTAGTGGAAAACGTGTGAAATTTCAGTTGGACATCTATGCCTCTGTTACATTGCTGAATCATAACACGCATGAACTATTAGGCTCTCCACACCTGTCTAAAACTAGCACACACCTGACGACTTACAATGGACAAGACATTCCCGTTGTTGGAAAATGTACTTTGCCTGCCATGTATCACTCGCATGCATGAACTGTGACTTTCACTGTGGTACAATCACATGGTTGTGAGAATGTATTTGGCCTTGATTCATTTGATTTGTTTGGTTTTAACATCCAGGACAATGTGTTGTCAGTGACTGCATTCAATGCCAAAGACAATGCTGCTTGTTGGAAGAATTCCCTGAGATCTTTTCTGAAGGTTTAGCCAAGGCTAACAATTTTGTGGCACATATTACTACAAAAGACAATGCTCAGCCAAAATTTTGCTGGGCCAGAACTGTTCCCATTGCATTACAGGATAAAGCAGCTGCTAAACTTAAAGAATTATAAGATAGCAGAGTTATTGCATCCATACAAACTAGTCAATGGGCAAGTCCACTGGTTTTTCTCCCCAAACCTTCAGGTCACATTCACCTCTTTGTTGACTAAGTCTGTGGTCAACCCACAAACTGTGAGTGATACCTACTCATTGCCCTGCCCAGAGGATCTTGTGGGCAGATTAGGTTCTGGTCACTACTTTTCAAAAATTGATTTGCAAGATACATATCTTCAAATACCACTAGATGAGAAATCTCAAAGCATGTGTGTTGTGAACACTTATTTGGGCTTGCTTAAATATTTGTGTGTGCCTTTTTCCAATGTTTCTGCACCAACCATTTCCCAACGGCATTTGGAACAACTGACTGCTCAAATACCAAACTGTTTGGACAATATTGTTGTGGCAAGTCTCATACCTGAAGAACACACTCCAAAACTGCATGCTTTATTTCATGTGTTATCTGATGCAGGACTAAAGTGTAGACTGAATGAGTGTAACTTTTTTAAACCTGAGTTGTTGTATCTTGGTCATGTCACAAACAGTCAAGGTGTACATACTCTTCAGTCACATTTATCACCCATACGTGATCTGCCAGTTCCTTGCAGTGTCACAGAATTGCAGTCAGTCTCATGGAAAATGAACTATTATATTCAGTTCATACCAAATGCTGCACAAATCCCAGTTCTATTGCATTACTTGTGTTGCAAGAATGTCCCCTTTGTTTGTACAGATGAGTGCCAAGAAGCTTTCCAAAAACTAAAATCTGCATTGCTCAATGATAGAGGCTTGGTTAACTTTGATCCTGACAAACCAGTTGTGTTACAAGTTGACATTTTTTCTTACAGAATCAGTGCATTGCTTTTGCACAGATTTAGTGATAATGACAGGTCTATTGTTTTGGCATCGAAAGTGTTATCTAAAGCTCAGTGTAACTATTCACAAATAGAGGTGGTGGCATTGGGTACTGTGTATGGTGTCACCAAATTGCACCACTATTTGTATGGCAAAAATTCTACTTAGTAACAAATCACAAGCCATTGCAGTGCTTGTTTCATCAGATGAAGGTGGTTCCTGTATGAACTGCCCATAAATTGCAAAGATTGGCTTCATTGTTGTCTCAATACCAGTACAAGATTGTGTATCATCTGATAATACTCAACATGGTAATGCTGATGCACTTTCATGTCTTCCAATTGGCTCTGATACATACTTTGATGCTTCTGCTGCAACTTGGTGTCACATTGATGCTCATTACTCTGAATTGCTTCAATCCTTTCCTCTGCACTATAGGAAAATTGCACATGCCATGGAAGCTGATTCCAATTTGAACATTTTGCTAAAATACATTCACACATCTTGGCCTCACCCATTGCTTAGCATAATGAATGCTGTAATGCACCTATACTTTGCACATAGGCATAGCCTTGCTACACAGCAATGTGTGATTCTTTTTCAAAATGACAATGGAAAATCATGTGTATTGATCCCCAAAGTTTTGCAAGAAGTGGTGTTGCATTACTTCACAAAGGACACTTGGGGATTGTTTGTATGAAACAGTTAGCATGTCAACACTTCACTTGGCAGGGTATGTACACCCAAATAGAACATATTATGTCACAGTGTCAAGCATGTGCAGAAAATCAGTCTGCTTGACCACAAAAATTCCCTGCTTGGCCTCACTCGTAATCACCATGCAATGTGTGCACATAGACTTTGCGGGACCTTTTTGGGACATTCACTGGTTGATTGTGGTTGACTCTTATAGCAAGTTTCCTTTTGCTGTGCCAGTGAACTCAACAAAGTCATGTAGCACAGTTTAAGTGTTGTCCTCTATTTTTGGCCTCAAAGGTTTGCCAGAGGTCAGTGTCCAACAATGGCCCTAAGTTCACATCAAATGAATTTGCAACATTCTGTGAATGCAATGGCATACAGCATCTAACTAGTGCACCATTTCATCCACAGTCCAGTGGAAACGCAGAACATTTTGCCAGCAGATGGTGGCCAAACTTTGCTCTGCAAACATCAGGGATGAAGCATTGCAACTGTTTCTCGCCTCCTATCGTTTGCATCCATGGATCATTGCCAAAGGAATTGCTTTATGGCCTCTGCAATCATACACTCCTCCACCTGCACTATCCTCTGCAGCATCCAGCACTGAAGGAAGGCCACGAGTATCGCTTTGCGTTGTATCATATTGGTTTTTCTGGGATGTTAGTGGCAGCAGCTGATGGGTGGGGCCTGGGGCCTTGCCACAGTGGTAACACTGGTTCCCGTCAGATCATCAAAGTGCTGTCAGGCTGCGCTAACACTTGGATAGGTGACCATCTGGTCTGTCGAGTGCTGTAGGCAAGAGGGATGCACTCAGCCCTTGTGTGGCAAATGGAGGAGCTACTTGATTGAGAAGTAACGGCTTCAGTCTCATAAACTGACATACAGCCAGGAGAGTGGTGTGCAGACCTTCCAAGGCCTGTTCAGATTGAGTTTAATTTTAGATTTTAGATGATGGGCATGAGGCGAGGTCCTTTGTCGACTTGGCACATGCATGTGTCTCATTTCAGGCCCAGACGGATTGCAGCACCAACATCACAATCAATTTCGCCACTGTCATGTGCACTGTGATCCTTCTGTATCTCTTCCCCCAAATTCACAGATAGCAAGGACAGCACAGCCACAGCAGCTGCCAGAGTGTTTTTTCATGACAGTGTGGGATGACCCCATGGAGACAGATTCTTTGCCTTCTCCATCTCCTCTTGTTCTACTGATGAAGCTGGACACACCCACACTGCAGCAGCTGGTGCCGTGTATATCTTCGTATGGGCCTTTGGAACTGGACACATTCCTTCTAGACATTTTCTGGGAGACATTTCCACCAGAGCAAAGACCGGATGGCAGGGTACGACCGGAAGTCTGACGCCCCTGCAGCCACAGTTTCCGGTCCATCAGAGCATCCATGCTCCTGCCTCCCCTCCCATTGTCGTGCTTCATATATAATGACATTCTGTTGCTTTGGGATTGAGAAATGTTATGGCATACAGTGGGCGCCGGCACGCCAGTTGGGAACAACATGGAAGAGAAGGCTGTGAGAAGAGATCAGCAAACTGCATGCTGACAGACCTCCCTTCCAGAATGACAACATGACAGCAGTGGCCTCTAGGTCAAGAGGACATAAGAGCCATGCCCGACTAGTGGCAGCCCAGTTCAATAGCATCTTTAAGATTAGCCGCTTTTATAGCAGCATCAATGAGAGTGACTTCAATAGTAGCTCAGTACAGGCTTTTGTCAGTTATAGAACAGTGGTCACCACAAAGACTAATTACTTCGTATGTTGTCCTTTTGCTTGTGACACATCTGTGTAATTGTCAAGGTTAAGTATTCTATTTGATTAATTGTAAAAAGACTCGTTCACATGACTTGTTTGATTGTTTGTCTAGCGAACCGAGTATGCAGGCTTCCTAGACATAACAGATACTAATTCAGGTGGCCCAATAAGGATTAAAGTTGCCTGACATTGTTGGTGGTGGTAAGTCCTGTACAGCCTGGACATACTGCAGCGTCAACCAGATTCCTGAGGTGCTCAAGATATGTCCCAGTTATCCCACAAATGGAACAAAAAATTGGTAGTTCTCCTAATTATAATTAAGATCTGCAGAATAGAGGATGGAGAAAAGAGCATCTAGATTACCAGCCAGGCCTTTTGAAGACCATCCTGCCATGATAATATCATCTAGGTCGTTGGCTGTGCCAGCACTTCCCATGTAAGGTGTTTCAAATATTCTGAAATATTGATGGGGTGCCTGCAGTTCGAAAGGGGAGAGGGCTGTAGAAGAAGAGACCAAAAGATGTGTTGATTACTAGCAAATCGTATGACACCTGATCCAGTGAAAGCTGCAGATATGCATCCTTGAGATCAGTAAGAATCTCGTATATCTTTGGGATGGAGTAAACATCCACAGTGGATTGCACTTCTATCATGTTCTTGAAATTGCCACATATTCGGAGGGAGCTATCCAGTTTGTTGACCAGTATGGTGGGTGTTGCCCACTAACTATTGGAAACAGCTGTCAAGATGCCAGGATCTTGCAAAATTGCAGCTCCACCTGTAACTTACCCTGAAGGGTGAATGGGACATTCCAAGCCTTTAAAAAGTAGGGTATGGCTATTTGGAGGAGGGTGATAGATGCTTCAAACCTCACAACACCTGTAGTAGGAGGCTCAAACACTGAATGGTACTTCTCGTGAAAAGTGTGGAACTAAGGATTGCCAATGACTGGCAGTATGCTACTAGTCAAATTGTGCATTTCTAGTCCCACAACAGTGAAGAGGTCAAGTCCTAATATGTCTTCCACCCCTGAGGTATCAACAAAGAAGCCCGTTGGAATATGATGATGAACTCTCCTTTGACTGCCACTATGTCACTGCTGTAACTGCAGAGATGCTGGGAGAATGGTTGTAGTGGAGGAGAGGCTTACTGCTGGTAGGTGTTCCACATAATAGAAGCAGTAGAACTGGTGTCCATCTGGCAGTCACCATGGTGATCATTGATGAACACCTGGAGGGAAATTTGTAGATCTCAGACAGAAAGATTGGCATGGATGTGAAGCACCTCTGGGGCCACCATGTTTGATTCCTCCATTGGGAAAGTCTCCACTTGAGCTGAAACTACCCACATCTTGGTGCTAGCCCTGCAGACCTCTGTTTCTTGCGTGACATGGTGCAGGAGACATGTGCGGCATGACAAAATAGGCAATGGTGCTGAGAATGTGTGATGAAATGGTTAGTGCTGGAGTGCAGCACGCAGGGAATGCCTGTTTACTTATAGGTGGAAAATCTGCAGGGAGCAGTTGTGGCTAAGGTAGCAGGCAGTAGGGTTGACTGCATAGATAGAAGAAGGATCTTGTAAGGAACCTGATACATGAATGAGTGGTCAAATGCTTGAACAATCTGAAGACAATCCTCCAATGTGGGGTCTTTCAGTTTCAGCACATCTGTCAAAAGCCCCTGATTGAGTGCTTGTACCAGGAGCATGTCCCAAATGACAGACACGGCATAAGACTGTTTACAGGCTTTGCTGAAACACCAAAACTGACATTCCTGACAAAGACCTTGGAGCATCACAATCAAATCCTGTTTGGACTGACCCAGTTGCTTATCGCAACTGAAAAATTTGTGCTGCACTGCAGTGATGTGGTCCTCCTCAGAGTCAAAATTACACTTCCTCATATGATAGGGCATGTGGTTCTCATTCAGGTTTTAGTTGTTAAAGGAGGCAGAAAACCTCTGGTCCATAATAGTCAAGGAGAAACACACTATGATGGGTGTCTCCTGAGATACCACATGCCAGGAAATACTGCTCAAAGTGCGCACCATAGTTCGTCCAAGGTTTGACTTTGTCAACAGGGAGAAAGGGTAGAGGTGTGCCACAAAGTCCTGTAGCTGTGAGTTCCAGCTGAGCAGGGGATTAAGAGCCATCAGCAAATACTGGCAAAGCTCGCTACCATGGCAACCAACCCTTGCTTGACCTGCTGCATGCCCCACAGAAAGAGCTACATTTGTTGTGTCATGTCAAAGGGTCCAGATACTGGCTGTTCAGCCTTGGAAAAATAAGAGAAGTAAACTGAATATCCAGTGATCTGGGAGAAAAAGGAACAGAAAAAATAATACAACTTCTCAGGCACTAAGTCATATGCCTGGAACACATGGTGAATAAAGGTAGTGAGTCATGAAGACTATGCGACTGATAATGCCTAACAATGGGAGCTGAGCATTTGGCACAGTTGGCCAAGTATGTCTCAGGAAATTGCTGGAAAGTTATTGGCCCCACTGTGGTGGCTTCTGACTGGGCTGTGACTGGTGGGCTGCTAAGAGCTGGTACAGAATTGTCCCACAGCTCCAGTGGAGTGAACTGCCTATGTGTTGGCTTTTGCCACTCTATATAGCCTGTGTGCAGAGGAATTCATGCTGATCGAGTCCTGGACATGTGACATGGTGGAGGAAATAGGTCCCTGGCACGGAAGATCTCTGATGTTACTGGTCCTGCCATCTGTCGTCCTTGTTGTGATAGACAGTCTGTGGAGGCAGTGCCTTGTATGTATGCAAACTCATGATACTTCAGTGTCTGAGAGGCTGCCAATCCCTTTCAATTAACAGTGGATACATGGCACACATGAAATATTTGGAAATATCTACATCTTTAAAGATACTGGGTATTCCAAAAATTTGCCTATTTTATTAGATTATAACTTTGTGGGCAGTATTATATATAGAGGGAAACATTCCACGTTAGGTCTTTAAATATGTCTGCTTTTGTGTGTGTGTGTGTGTGTGTGTGTGTGTGTGTGTGTGTGTGTATAGTTGGAATCAAAGGGGAATTTAAAATGACACACACACACACACACACACACACACACACACACACACACACACCATTAAAGTCACATTCCCTGCAGAAATTTCCAAAACTTTAAAAGGAGTAATATTACAAAAGAAGAACTTTTTACTTACCTTTATTATCTTGATTATCTCGTTGTTGTTGTTGTTGATGGCTTAGTCGTGTCTAAGAGTACTTTCTTGCAGCTGAAAATTTTGATTTCTTAGATTCGTGCTTACAAAATAACTGTTAAAGAGTTGCCTGTTCTCCCATTCTTCTAAATCATGCTGAATTTACAATTTACACGTTCAAAAAAACCAGTAATTACATTGTTGGTAACAAGTTTAGCAAACTACGTGTGTTTCCATTAGAGACATGTCCACCACTACTTACATTCTGTGGCACTCACAATATTCCAAAGGCTTTATAAAGCAAAAGAGTTTACAAGACAAAAGATGAATCATTGCTAAAATATATCATTGTTTCATAAATTAATCCAGAAATGAATTCAATAATTAGTGTTAGATTGTGCAATTGATACTATGAATTTTAAGTATATAATAAATTTCATGATTTTCATTATTCTTAAAAGAAGAGTAATTTTAACCATTAGTACACATCGATTGTAACACATTAATTTCCTTTTTATACATTTTAGTCTGAAATATAATACATCGTATATAAAATCATATGAATTCTTTTAATGAAACAGCTGAGATAATTTTAACCTATGCGAGATTAGAGATTATCATGGTATCAGTTGCCTCTATAAACAAAAGGTAATGTTAGATTATCATGATTCATTACACATGCTGTTATCAAATTCTTGATTTGTATGACCGATTATCAACAGAGATTCTTCTACAGCTGCTGAAGATGTTTAGGAAATCTGCTCTTTCATTATCAAAGTTAATAAATGGATGGCTACAGTTAAATATATAAACATATGGAACATCCCAAATTGGTAATCACAGAAGTAAATGGAGAGAAAGCACACAAAATGAAATTAGACCATTATCAATTAATGATGTATGGAATTTCTTAAATGTTAATTAGAAGAGAGATTAAGTTGTATTTTGCCCAATAAATTAACTGTGATTTGGTGAGCAGCTGGGTGGTCTGGTATTCATGTGCAAACTACCTAGAATAGGGATTGAGGAAAGGATTAGAGAGGGAGAAAGGTATCTAAAGGAGAAAAATGATTTCCCTTCTTAGTCATATTTTGATATGCATGAAACTAAATGTTAGTCACTGTATTGCCATTCAATTGCAGTTATGCTTTATTTATGAGATAACTGCAGACTGTGTTTATTGCTAAATTGAAATCATTACAATAGTCCATTCCTTTCATAACATAAGTTTACTCTTAAATAACAGCTATCAGATTATGAAGAGCTGTATGAGAAATATCAAGGGCAGTTGATGAAATTTAAGGATGAAGAAATTCAGATTAATAGTGACTGTATTCAACTTGATGCCCAACTGAAGGAAGCTCTGGAACACGTTAAGGAAGATATTGCTAACCTATGTCAGGAAAAGGATTCTCTCCAGTACAAGCTCACTAAAATTCAGGAAGTTGTTGATGGAAAAAAATCACAGGTACTTACTGTAGTCCATACTGATTGCTAGATAATTCTTTACAATGTCATTTTATATATTAATATTTCTACATACAGATATATAATGTTCAACTAATTATTAACACTATAAGCTATCAAAATGATCTGCAGTTGTAGTTAACTGAGTTTTTTAAACTGATTATTTTGATAAACTTCTCTACTTTAAAACCAATATTGCTACACAGAAAACTGCAAGGAAATGAACTGATATGTAATGGCATATCATTTAAAAACTTATATAATCATACTAGTTGAGAATTTTCTTTAGAAGTGGCTTGTTTGGACTGCAATAATCACTATGAATGATTTGAAATTTCCTCTCAGGTTAATGGTGTTGCTACTGTTACAGAACAATTACAAACATCATCATCTTCATTACATCAATTGAAAATTTTTGCAAATCATCATCTTCCCCACTGAACAGTAAATTTTATTTAAACACATCCAAAAAACTTTCTCATCACCCTAGTGAACAGAACTCCTGAAGATAGACATTGATTGTGGATATTATATTACAGACACAGTCTGTTTGACTGTTCAGATATTTCACTAAAGCCACCCAAAGATGTAAACAACCATGCATGAGCAGCGCTTATTAGACAGAGGGGGTCCAACGGTCAATGAGTTCCAGTCATTCCACCAGGAAGGAGGTACATTGCTCATGTTGCCTGTAGTTCAACCATGTCTATACAGTCAATACCATGGTTTGATGGCATCCGCATTGTTACTTTGTGCCAGGAATGGCTCTCAACAAGGGAAGTGTCCAGGCATCTCAGAGTGAACAAAAGCAATGTTGTTTGGACATGGAGGACAAACAGAGAGACAGGAACTATCGATGGCATGCCTCACTCAGGCCATCTGAGGGCTACTACTGCAGTGGATGACTGTTACATACAGATTATGGCTTGGAGGAACCCTGACAGCAATGCCACCATGTTGAATAATGCTTTTTGTGTAGCCACAGGACGCTGTGTTATGACTCAAACTGTGCACAATGGGCTGCATGATGCACAACTTCACTCCTGATGTGCATGGTGAGGTCCATCTTTGCAACGACGACACCATGCAGCGCAGTACAGATGGGCCCAACAACATGCTGAATGGACCGCTCAGGATTGGCATCATGTTCTCTTCACCAATGAGTGTCACATGTCCTTCAACCAGACAATCATCTGAGATGTGTTTGGAGGCAACCTGGTCAGGCTGAACACCTTAGACACATTGTCCAGTGAGTGCAGCAAGGTGGAGGTTCCCTGCTGTTTTGGGGTGGCATTATTTGGGGGCAAAGTATGCCGCTGGTGGTAATGGAAGGTGCTGTAATGGCTGTACGATAGGTGAATGCCATCCTCTGACTTATGTTGATCTCTATTCCAATTTTCTGTACAGGTGGTGGAACTCTCTGAACCGAGGTGATGCAAAACTTTTCTTGATGTTTGTATTTAGATTACATCAAAACTACGTAAAACTGTGATGCCTGTAAGGCAGAAAAATGATACACAAAATAAACATATGCAAAAATATTAAGAAACTAGTATGAAATTATAGCAAGTGAACATTTTGAAACATTATTAATTTTACAGTTGCTTCATAGCATGTCCAATGATAGCAACCATCTAATACCCTGTGATCCCAATGGGGAATCATGAAGACAAAATTATATCAATTACAGCACACACCGTCGTCATATGTGACTGGAATGAGACGAATCCCTAACATGTGGTACTGTGCAAAGTACCCCTGACAGTCACGGCACATTCTCTCTCTCTCTCTCTCTCTCTCTCTCTCTCTCTCTCTCTCTCTCTCTCTCTCTCTCTCTCTCTCTCTCTCTCGAAGTATTGCAACACCAGTAAAATAGAAAAGCCATCTTTGGAAGCAAAATAATTCATTTAGTAACTCTAATACTAAAATTTTTGTGTTCTGCTTTGGCACAGTCTCTCTTTATTCTGTTTTTCTCTTTTCAGTATGAAGTAGCAAAATCTGAGTTAGAAGTATATGTTCTTCCTGAAAGTACAGAAAAAGAGAAGTTGAAGCTTTTGATTCAGAATCTCGAGAAAATGACTGAACGTCTCTTAAAAACAAAGGAGTAAGTATATTCAACTAGATAACCATTTTCACAGGAGTATTATGGTATTTTGTACATTCTAAGTGCAATCTAAAAAAAAGATTGATGATCATGACAGTTCAGAATTAAGGCCATATGTCTAATTTTGATAAGTTATCAAAGTTCTTTCTTACTGTGATGTACACAAACACTTCAATATAGGTAATACAATCTTTATGTAGAATTTATACCCACATGTAATGTTCAGAGTGAAACTCTATATTTTACTCCAGAACTCTTCAACTTCCATCCCTCAGAAATAAAACAATACAGTGGGTCCTGCTGGAATAAAATTAAACAATCTCACCAAAATATTCTGTAAACTACTTGCTTCTTTTAATTCATGGAATGCTTCTTGATAGTGGTATTGTGAGTGGTAATGCCCTTTTTAAAGAAGTCCTAGCTCTTACAGTACAAGAGGTACTACTACTTGAATGTTAGAGATCATCGCCAGGTGAAAGACAGATATTGAACCAGTTCACAGACATGCTGCCAGATTTTCTACTGGTTGTTTTGATCACTGCGCAAGTGTTATGGGAATTCCTGGATGGAAGAAACAATTCTGTTCATGAAAAACTATTGAGAATTTATAGAGAACCTGAATTTGTGACAGGCTACAGAATGATCTTACTGGCACCCACATCCATCTCACATAAGTACCGCAAAGAAAAGATAAGAGACATTAGAGCTTGTATGGAGGCATATAGACACTTGTTTTTCCTTCATTCCATTTCTCTACGATAGACACCATTTATACTGCAAAAACTCGTGAAGTGTCAAGAACTATATTTATTCATCATCCTTCTGTGTATCACTCCTTTATTGATAGTGAAGGCAATATTAAGTTAATTACAGCATGCGCATACAATTACTCAATCCTTCTTCCCATGCTCTGTATTTGACTGGAATAGGAAGAACCTCTAACATGTCATAGTATGCTTGAGTACCCCCGGCCATTCCCTTCATAGTGGTTTATTATGTATGTATGTATGTAGATATACATACATGGATAAATAAGTAGATAAATAGATAACTGGTACCATTTGAAAATTTGAAAATAAGCAGCATGCAACTGTAGCAAAACAGAACCTGAATTTTAAACGGGAAAATGAGCAGTCTCCCATAGTAGTGGTTCTTCTGTAAACCCCGCCTATGGCAGTGACTGTTTTGTTCTTACATGTGTGTTGACCACAAGGCACTGAACCAACATAGTACAACTTTTTTCTGTGCTGCAATTACTGTCTCTTCTTATTCTATTCCCTCACTCTATCTTTGCCTGCTCTCTTGATGATAATCTAGATCTCACCTTGGTCTTGTTTTGGCTTTTCCTTTTTGAGCCCTTATGTTACTTCCTACCTTTCTTAACTTGTTCTAGTCCCTACCCTTATTTAAAATCCATTCTTCTCCAAATTTCTCTGAAGTATGAATTGTGCAGAAAAGGCCAGATGCTGTGGCACATAGGTACCTGGCAGGGTGCTTCAACCCTGACATCCAGTTCTGGGTGAACCCCTGTTAGACTCAGAACCTAATTGGGTAGCCAGTTCATTGGAAGGAACTATCATGAGCCTCCACAACTTCAGTCTACCTAAAAAAGCTGGGATTGTATTGCTGGCATCTGAACTTCAATGTGCATTTATATCAAGGAATTGGTGGTCATTCCCATTGGGGCACTGGTACTTCGGGCAACACTCATAGTGCCAGGTGACTATTGCCATGGCTGGGTGGTGCCCATTGAGAGAGCTCCTGGTTATAGCAGTAGACACCAGGCAGTCAGTCTGCCATGTAGCTACTCAAACTTACTGAAGCTAGCATTTGTGAGACTCCAGCAATCTCTCCATTTTGGAACTCTTACTGCAATAGATTCCAATAAGGCATAGTTCCAACTGGAACTATATGATACTTAATATGATATGCAGTGTGACTCATGATATTCCAAAGAAACAACCTGCAGCAGTTGAAGCACCTTAACTGGTTCACATTGAGACACCAGTGATAGAACACAGAAACATCTCTGTTGTATCACCCAGCACAACACAGAATGCCAGATTCTCTATGTAACATCAGGAGAATTTCATGTCATCAAATGAACTAAAAAAATTGTTTTATATAGATAAAGCAAAGCTATGCCCATCTATGTGGATGTGATGTACATGTACACAACAAACAAACAAATAATTAAAATTTCAGAAAAATTGGATCGTTTGAGAGAAATTGCTTTACAAATTGAGCAGGTCAATAATGTATTGTTCCTCCACTGGCCCTTGTGCGAGCAGTTACTCTGGTTGACATTGATTGACACAGTTGTTGGATGTCATCATGTGGGATATTGTGCCAAATTGTGTCCAATTGGCATGTTAATTGTCAAAGTCCCAAGATTGTTGGGGGACCCTACCTACACTCCTGGAAATGTAAAAAAGAACACATTGACACCGGTGTGTCAGACCCACCATAATTGCTCCGGACACTGCGAGAGGGCTGTACAAGCAATGATCACACGCACGGCACAGCGGACACACCAGGAACCGCGGTGTTGGCCGTCGAATGGCGCTAGCTGCGCAGCATTTGTGCACCGCCGCCGTCAGTGTCAGCCAGTTTGCCGTGGCATACGGAGCTCCATCGCAGTCTTTAACACTGGTAGCATGCCGCGACAGCTTGGACGTGAACCGTATGTGCAGTTGACGGACTTTGAGCGAGGGCGTATAGTGGGCATGCGGGAGGCCGGGTGGACGTACCGCCGAATTGCTCAACACGTGGGGCGTGAGGTCTCCACAGTACATCGATGTTGTCGCCAGTGGTCGGCGGAAGGTGCACGTGCCCGTCGACCTGGGACCGGACCGCAGCGACGCACGGATGCACGCCAAGACCGTAGGATCCTACGCATTGCCGTAGGGGACCGCACCGCCACTTCCCAGCAAATTAGGGACACTGTTGCTCCTGGGGTATCGGCGAGGACCATTCGCAACCGTCTCCATGAAGCTGGGCTACGGTCCCGCACACTGTTAGGCCGTCTTCCGCTCACGCCCCAACATCGTGCAGCCCGCCTCCAGTGGTGTCGCGACAGGCGTGAATGGAGGGACGAATGGAGACATGTCGTCTTCAGGATGAGAGTCGCTTCTGCCTTGGTGCCAATGATGGTCGTATGCGTGTTTGGCGCCGTGCAGGTGAGCGCCACAATCAGGACTGCATACGACCGAGGCACACAGGGCCAACACCCGGCATCATGGTGTGGGGAGCGATCTCCTACACTGGCCGTACACCACTGGTGATCGTCAAGGGGACACTGAAAAGTGCACGGTACATCCAAACCGTCATCGAACCCATCGTTCTACCATTCCTAGACCGGCAAGGGAACTTGCTGTTCCAACAGGACAATGCACGTCCGCATGTATCCCGTGCCACCCAACGTGCTCTAGAAGGTGTAAGTCAACCACCCTGGCCAGCAAGATCTCCGGATCTGTCCCCCATTGAGCATGTTTGGGACTGGATGAAGCGTCGTCTCACGCGGTCTGCACGTCCAGCACGAACGCTGGTCCAACTGAGGCGCCAGGTGGAAATGGCATGGCAAGCCGTTCCACAGGACTACATCCAGCATCTCTACGATCGTCTCCATGGGAGAATAGCAGCCTGCATTGCTGCGAAAGGTGGATATACACTGTACTAGTGCCGACATTGTGCATGCTCTGTTGCCTGTGTCTATGTACCTGTGGTTCTGTGAGTGTGATCATGTGATGTATCTGACCCCAGGAATGTGTCAATAAAGTTTCCCCTTCCTGGGACAATGAATTCACGGTGTTCTTATTTCAATTTCCAGGAGTGTATTAACGAGTGGCACATTCAGTTCTGCAGTGACTTCTGCAGCTGTCATCCCTTTATTTTTCATCACAGTTCTCTTCAGTGACCATGTGTCATGATCATTCACACATTGAGGCTTAGAGGATGATGATCTCCCACCTTCCCTGTGTGCTGATAAATCTTCAATTCGGTACTCCTTGAAACACCGTACACTTTGGCTACCTTGGTTACAGAAAGCACCCACAATATGAGCTTCAACAATTCACCCATGTTTGAATTCCCTTAGCTCTGACATAACACTTGAAACTACCCAGAACATTGTTTTGACAACACCTGATGCTTACAGCGTATTGAGGACATTCCACAGGTGCCGTTCATTGTCAAATACAATAGTGCAGGCTCCAGGCTTCATTAGCATTTGCATTTATGTTCAAGCATGTATTTCTTCTGGTGTTCCCATATTTTTGTCCATCCACTGTATTTATGTAATTACCACAAAATTTTATTTTATTATTACATCTTTCATATTAGGGGACTTCAAAAAGTAAGATACACATTATTGTGGCAGGTCAAGTCACTTTTATTGAATGCTCCACTACACTCAAATGTGACACAGAGATATGACGCTAGTTTTCAACAATTTCACCAAGTCTCTGCAAATAACTGTCAGAACATCCTACCAATTGTTCAGTTCCTTAATGATAAAAATCCAATACTTGGTCATAGTCATTCAAGAACCAATGTGCGAACATCTTTATCAGGAAATCTTAGATTGCCTGAACTTTCCCATCCATGGTCAGTGACAATGTTGGTGGCCTTCCTTATTTAATGGCATCACCCACATCTGTGCCACCTTGGTTTAATTGTTGGCAACATTTCACATTGGCTGGATGCAACATTGCTTGTGGTCCACAAACTGCCAAAGTTTCATGGTGAATCTGTGTGCAATTCAGATGGTTCTCACACAAGAATCGTACCATCCTGTATACTTGAAATTGAGTATATTCCCAGTTGACACACCATTTCACTCCCACAGTGCAATGCATTTGTTATCCAAACCACAGCAGAAGTGTGTGTGTGTGTGTGTGTGTGTGTGTGTGTGTGTGTGTGTGTGTGTGTGTGTGTGTGTGTGTGTGTGTGTGTGTGTGTGTGTGCAAAAAACCAAAAACCCTCAACACATACTGTCCTCTAATAATGAGCTACTCTTATCCTGCAATGACCTTATCACACAATGACAAGCATAACTTACTTTTTGAAGTCCCTGTCTAATGGTCTATTCTGCAATTTTTTATGTAACTGTAAAAAACAGTTCCATTTTCCTGCAAAAGAGACAAATTTTGCATCTACACAAATGTGAAACCCTTATGTCCATACAACCCACCAATGAAATGACTTTCTGGTTTTATCTGTCATCTTAGGTAGATGCATGTCATGGAACATCCTTTCTGTTGACGATGACATGGGCTTTGTTGTTCTGGAGTATTCCCTCATTGGAAATGCAACATCTGTGCCATCACATTCCTCATTTTTTCTCTGGTCTCTCATCTTCCTTTTGCATTCTCTTATCAGAATGAGAAAGTATAGGTCATTGCCCAATGTAGAACCAGCTCTGTTTCAAAGACAATATATTGCTGTATTTTCTTGATGACATAAACTATCACTTAATGATAAATAGTACATAGGTTGGAACTTAAATAGTGACAACACTGCTTTGCAAACACTATGCAACGGACTCTACTATTGTTGCTGATACCACACGTTGTTGACCTACCTTACCTACGAGCAAATGGACTCACATGTCCCACATCACTGGCGAGTGCACAATCAAGGGAAACACAGTCACTTGTGAGCGAGCAGTCTAACGTAATGGTGTCACTACATTTGCGAAACAGGAACAACAGAGTTGGATCAAGATTGAATGTGCCAGAGGTCATACAGCATGACAGTGTCATCAAGGTCTTCAAGAGGCATGTGGGGAATCAGTATTGCCATACAGACCAGTGGCACATTGGGTAAAAACCTTCAACAAAGGTTGGCAAACTGTGGCAGACATGCATCAGGCAGGTTGTCCTTGCGTTTCTGAAGTAGTAGTGCATGCTGTTAGTGCATAAGTGGACAGTGATCAATGCCATATGATTCGTGAGCTTCCCCACAAAACCGGATTAGCATAAAACTGTGTCTCACAACCTGAAGGAACACCTGAGCATACAAAAAATAGTATCCCAGTGGGTTCCGCATGACTTCATGGAAATGCAGAAATGGATGCGTTACGGTGCTGCTCAGATGCCCTTGGAGGTCTATGAGTGAGTGTGAAGGAAAGGCTTTCTTATGCCAAATCATAACACTGGACGAGACATGAGCCACATCGTATGAGCCAAAACTGAAATGCCAATCCAACAAATGGCGTCATTATGGGTCACCGCGAAAGTAGAAAGTGCATCAGAGTCCTAGTATGGTGAAAGTTATGGTGATTCTCATGTATGACTGTGATGGTGTTATCCTAACGCATTACATTCCTTCACAGCAGACTGTCAGTGAACAGTATTACTGTTCATTTTTGGGTCACCGCGAAAGTAGAAAGTGCATCAGAGTCCTAGTATGGTGAAAGTTATGGTGATTCTCATGTATGACTGTGATGGTGTTATCCTAACGCATTACATTCCTTCACAGCAGACTGTCAGTGAACAGTATTACTGTTCATTTTTGGAGCATCACCTGTGACCAGCTTTGTGAAAGAAGTGGCAACACTTTCTGTGCAACCTACCCATCATTTTGCACAACAATGTGAGGGGCCCATACAGCACAAGCTTGGCTACTCTGGTCGATGTACTGTGCCATTTATCGTACACCCAGACTTACATCCTTGTGACTTTGATTTGATCTCGAAGATGAAGGAACCACTTCGTGGCATTTGCTTCAGAACTGTTCCAGAGATTAGACAGGCAGTAGACCGCTCCATTTGCACCATCACCAGAACAGGCTCTGCTAATGGTATGCTACACCTTCTGCATTGCTGGCAACGGGTTCTACACAACACTGGCGACTACTTTGAAGGACAGTAACAGGGAAACATGTAACTCTTTTGTATCAGTTGTGAATAAATAGTTGACATTATTTAAGTTCCAACCCTCGTATATAAGCATGTTACAGTATATTGTGGAGATACGGCTAAAACAAGCTGAAATTACCATATTTCTTGAAGCCATGCTAAAATGGTGATAAACAGCTTTTTACAATAGAGTCTGAAACCTACTGGGAGCTGGAAGAAATGAAAAAAAAAGTGATGCACAGAAAGCACATGCAAACGGTGTAAAGTACCTCCTACAGTGATGCACAGTAGCTGTAGTTAATTGCCTGAGCAATAAAAAAATAAGTCAAGGCTAGCACATATGATAAATGAGGACTGAGGACAACTCACTGAATAGTGGAGACATTTGTTAATAAGCAGACACACAAAAAAATGAAAAATTTGCCAGATTTTGGACAAAATGTTTAATGAACTAAAATATAAATACAGGTGTGTGCATGCTGCCCCCCTGCCCCCACTACTCCCCTGTCCATTCACTACTTCCCACCATCCCTTCCACTTACCCCTGCTGCCCTGCACCCCCTCCCTCCCCACTCAAAGTGGTGTCCATACTTTGCAAGCCACCTGACAGTGTGTGGCAGAGAGTACCTTGAGTTTATCTATCAGTTCTCCCTTCTATTCCAGTCTCGTATTGTTCGTGGAAAGAAAGATTGTTGGTATGCTTCTGCGTGAGCTCTAATATCTCTGATTTTATCCTCGTGGTATCTTCGGGAGATATATGTAGGTGGTGTAGGAGGGAGCAATATACCGCTCCTCGATGAAGGTTGTTGTTGTTGTTGTTGTTGTTGTTGTTGTTGTTGTTGTGGTCTTCAGTCCTGAGACTGGTTTGATGCAGCTCTCCATGCTATCCTATCCTGTGCAAGCTTCATCATGTCCCAGTACCTACTGCAACCTACATCCTTCTGAATCTGCTTGGTGTATTCATCTCTTGGTCTCCCTCTACGTCTTTCACCATCCACGCTGCCCTCCAATACTAAATTGGTGGTCCCTTGATGCCTCAGAACATGTCCTACTAACCGATCCCTTATTCTAGTCAGGTTGTGCCACAAACTTCTCTTCTCCCCAATCCTATTCAGTACCTCCTCATTAGTTACGTGATCTACCCATCTAATCTTCAGCACTCTTCTGTAGCACCACATTTCGAAAGCTTCTATTCTCTTCTTGTCTAAACTATTTATCATCCATGTTTCACTTCCATACATGGTTACACTCCATACAAATACTTTCAGAAACGACTTCCTGACACTTAAGTCTATACTCGATGTTAGCAAATTTCTCTTCTTCAGAAACGCTTTCCTTCCCATTGCCAGTCTACATTTTATATCCTCTCAACGTTGACCATCATCAGTTATTTTGCTCCCCAAATAGCAAAACTCTGTTACTACTTTAAGTGTCTCATTTCCTAATCTAATACCCTCAACATCACCCGACTTAATTCGACTACATTCCCTTATCCTCATTTTGTTTTTGTTGATGTTCATCTTATATCCTCCCTTCAAGACACTTTCCATTCCGTTCAACTGCTCTTCCAAGTCCTTTGCTGTCTCTGACAGAATTACAATGTCATCGGCGAACCTCAACATTTTTATTTCTTCTCCATGGATTTTAATACCTACTCTGAATTTTTCTTTTGTGTCCTTCACTGCTTGCTCAATATACAGATTGAATAACATCGGGGGGAGGCTACAACCCTGTCTCACTCCCTTCCTAACCACTGCTTCCCTTTCATGCCCCTCAACTCTTATAACTGCCATTTGGTTTATATACAAATTGTAAATAGCCTTTCGCTCCCTATATTTTACCCCTGCCACCTTCAGAATTTGAAAGAGAGTATTCCACTCAACATTGTCAAAAGCTTTCTCTAAGTCTACAAATGCTAGAAATGTAGGTTTGCCTTTCCTTAATCTAACTTCTAAGATAAGCCGTAGGGTATCTTCCCTAAGGTCAGCTTCTACTAGTTTTTCCATTTGTCTGTAAAGAATTCGCGTCAGTATTTTGCAGCCGTGACTTATTAAACTGTTAGTTCGGTAATATTCACATCTGTCAACACCTGCTTTCTTTGGGATTGGAATTATTATATTCTTCTTGAAGTCTGAGGATATTTCACCTGTCTCATACAACTTGCTCAACAGATGGTAGAGTTTTGTCATGACTGGCTCTCCCAAGGCCGTCAGTAGTTGTAATGGAATGTTGTCTACTCCCGGGGCCTTGTTTCGACTCAGGTCTTTCAGTGCTCTGTCAAACTCTTCACACAGTATCGTATCTCCCATTTCATCTTCATGTACATCCTCTTCCATTTCCATAATATTGTCCTCAAGTACATCGCGTTGTATAGACCCTCTATATGCTTCTTCCACCTTTCTGTTTTCCCTTCTTTGCTTAGAACTGGGTTTCCATCTGAGCTCTTGATATTCATACAAGTGGTTCTCTCTTCTCCAAAGGTCTCTTTAATTTTCCTGTAGGCAGTATCTATCTTACCCCTTGTGAGATAAGCCTCTATATCCTTACATTTATCCTCCAGCCATCCCTGCTTACCCATTTTGCACTTCCTGTCGATCTCATTTTTGAGACGTTTGTATTCCTTTTTGCCTGCTTCATTTACCACATGTTTGTATTTTCTTCTTTCATCAATTAAATTCAGTATATCTTCTGTTACCCAAGGATTTCTACTAGCCCTTGTCTTTTTACCTACTTGATCCTCTGCTGCCTTCACTACTTCATCCCTCAAAGCTACCCATTCTTCTTCTACTGTATTTTTTTCCCCAATTCCTGCCATATGTTCCCTTACAGTCTCCCTGAAACTCTGTATAACCTCTGGTTTAGTCAGTTTATCCAGGTCCCATTTCCTTAAATTGCCACTTTTTTGCAGTTTCTTCAGTTTTAATCTACAGTTTGATGAAGGTATGTTCTCGAAACTTCAACAAAGGCCCATACCGTCTCTCTTGCAGAGTCTTACACTGGAGTTTATCTATCATCTCTGTAAAGCTTTCATGATTACTTAATGATCCTGTAACGAAGCGCGCTGCTCTCCATTGGATCTTCCCTATCTCTTCCATCAACCCTATCTGGTACGGATCCAACACAGGTGAGCAGTATTCAAGCAGTGGGCGAACAAGTGTACTGTAACCTAATTCCTTTGTTCTTGGACTGAATTTCCTTAGGATTCTTCCAATGAATCTGTCTGGCATCTGCTTTACTGACGATTTATTTTATATGGTCATTTCATTTTAAATCACTCCTAATGCCTACTCCCAGATAATTTATGGAATTAACTGCTTCCAGTTGCTGACCTGCTATATCGTAGCTAAATGATAAGGGATCTTTCAGTGTATTTGCAGCACATTACACTTGTCTACATTGAGATTCAATTGCCATTCCCTGCACCATGCGTCAATTCGTTGCAGATGCTCGTGCATTTCAGTACAATTTTCCATTGTTACAACATGTCGATGTACTACAGCATCATCCACTAAAAGACCCAGTGAATTTCTGATGTTATCCACAATGTCATTTATGTATAATGTGAATAGCAATGGTCCTACAACACTCCCCTGCGGCACACCTGTAATCAGTTCGGAAGACTTCTCTCCATTGAGAATGACATGCTGCGTTCCGTTACCTAGGAACTCTTCAATCCAATCACACAATTGGTGTGATAGTTCATATGCTCTTACTTTGTTCATTAAACAACTGTGGGGAACTGTATCAAATGCCTTGCAGAAGTCAAGAAACACGGCATCTACCTGGGAACCCATGTCTATGGCCCTCTGAGTCTTACATTAGGCAGCCTAAAAAGCTTAATGCCAGCATTGCAGTTTGGCAGGTACACTAGGGTACGGACAGTGAAAGGGGGCAATGATGGTGAAGTGCCACACAAACTCACGGGCTCTAGTGCCCATGTGCCACATTCCTCTCTTGTGCTCCTGCTGCCTCTCCCTCGTGCATATACCTTTGCTGAAAGTTAGCAAAGTTTTCATTCTTTTTTGTGAGCCTGTCAACCATGCATTGCCTCTATGCTGAGTTGTCTCCTTTATTCTTAAAAATTTACTAAGTAGTTAGTGATTTGATGTGTCTTATGAGTTGCAGATACAAACTGAGTGAATGTGAATTCTTCTGAATTGTCAAATTACCCATGGTGTCAAAATTTGTGATGTTGAAAACTCAAAGTGTCAGGTGTTACTCACAGTAGTGAATGAATGTTAATCGATCTAAACAGCATTCTACTTCTGTCACCTTGCAGTCGCTATAACACAGTAATATTTGTGAAGTTTATAACAAGAAAATGACACACAAACCTTTCAATAATATGTAGGGGCTGTCAGCCATTTCATTAACTTGATCAGTTTTCTTAGGAGTCAATGACATAAAACTTCATTCTTCTAGGGAAAAACAACAAATGCTGGAAAGATTACCTGTTCTGGAAAAGGATTTAATGCTGGCCAAAGCTGAAAAGAAACAACTGGCACATGAAGAGGAAATATGTTCAAAACAACTGCATGTTATTCGAATGAAATTACATGAAGCTCGTCAAACAATGAGAAAATCAGTTTCAAGTAATAAAGTTGTCGAATATTTGACGAACTGCAAGTTGGAGAATAAGTTACCAGGTTTCTTTGGAAGATTGGTAAGTCATTGTACAGGAAAGATGCAACTTTCATCGACTTTTTCCCAATTGATGTGTGTAATTCTTAAAGCTATCTCAACTTTTTCATGTGAAACATTGCAGGGAGACCTTGGTGCCATAGACGAGATGTACGATGTGGCAGTTTCAACAGCCTGTGGTTATTTAAACCACATGGTAGTTGATACAGTGAAAACAGCACAGGAAAGCATAGAGCTGTTGCGTCAGTCAAACATCGGCCAGGCATCATTCATTGCTCTTGAATACCAACAAAAGTATCATTCACCCTGTTACACTCGGCCAGAAACGTTTGTATTCCCTTCTTTAGTTAATGCCAGCCAGTCGGTTTTAAGAATTGGAATTAATAAGTGCCATGCACTTTAGTGAATATATGGTTTTGTTTTTTTGTCAGTTTGTCTATAAGAAATTAATCGTTTGACTAAAGAAGAGCTGGGAAGGAAGATGTAGAGATGGGGAGGCTGAAGAGCCAGTTACTGTAAACCTGTGGCAAATATGCATAATTTATTGTACCAAATTAACACCACCACTGTAATTGCCAGGGCAGTTATAATATGCTGAATGACATCTTTTGTGTTAGCAGAAGAGCCAACACCATGTTACAAGTGGAGGCCGAAATGCACGCGTTTTAGCTCATGCAGGCTGGCGTAAGGAGGAAAGAACTATACTTACGTCAGATCTGGAACATGACAAGGAATGAGAATTCAGAAAGCGGACGTAATTAGTTTGATACTTAGCTTTAATGCATTAATGATGAACGTTGCTCTTGATGGTACATGATTCACAATATTATCTGTTCAGAATGCATTCTTGAAGATAGTAATTATAGTAACTGAATATGGTGCCTTGCTAGGTCGGAGCAAATGATGTAGCTGAAGGCTATGCTAAACTGTCATCTCTGCAAATGAGTGTGTATGTAGACAGTGAACCTTCGCTAGCAAAGTCAGCTGTACAACTGGGTTGAGTGCTAGGGAGTCTCTCTAGACTAGACCTGCCATGTGGCGGTGCTCGGTCTGCAATCACTGATAATGGCGACATGCGGGTCCAACATATACTAATGGACTGCGGCTGATTTAAAGGCTACCACCAAGCAAGTATGGTGTCTGGCGGTAACACCACAACATCTATAATGGTATTGAAGATATCATACAACATATTTGCTATCAACATAGTGCAAATAAATTAAAAGTTTATTTAAACATATTAATACTTGATGCTTCAAAAGATTCAGTAGTGTGGTTTCACAATTTAAACATGCATTTGTTATATAATGTCAATTGGTTATGAAGGTACCTTCATAGATCCAATCTCTCACACTTAGCAGGGTAGTGCAGGGTTTCACTGGTTCAAACCCCACATATAGCCCTCCTGATTTAGGTTTCCCATAATTTCCCTAAATCTCTTAAGGCAAATTCTGGGAAGGTTCCTTCAAAAGGGCATGGCCACTTTCCTTTTTCATCCTTCCCTAATTTGAGCTTGTGCTCCTTCTCTAATGATCTCATTGTCAAAGCGACGTTAAACACTAATCTCCCTCTCCTCCAATCACACACAGGACATTTTTTGATTCATTTACTAATACCCATGACATAGAGTTATTCATGAGATGATGTAAAGCTTTGTAGCTGCTTGTGACTCTGACAATTTAGTCACCATGACTTGTAACAAGCCAATGTGATCATTGCTAATTTACGTCATATTTATTTTTATAGTCAGTATTGATTGGATCACTGGCAGCAGTGTGTAAATCATTTGACACACTGATTTTACAGTCTAGTGACTACTTTCTAAAGTGCGCCAACCAACATTAAAATGATTTTGCGCGGTTCCATTTTTGTTTCACAGCTGCAAACCCATACCTATTCCTTAATTACTCCTTCGGGTAGCACAGCAATAAATTTTGTTGTCATGTGTCCAAGCAAGCAGCAGTAATATAAAATAAAAGTAATCTAGGCGAGAAAAAATTTATGATCTGTGCAAAAAAAATGACCCCACCTACCAACATAATCCCACACCGAAGCAGTTGTCTAAGAGAGAATTAGTAATCAAATAAGTGGCTGGCTGAGATTTCATACAACTGCACTGTTTAATGCTTTGAGTGGGCCATTACTGTCTCTGTAGCACCTGTCCTTGGCAACAGTGTGTTACAGTAAAACTTTATTTCAGTATTGTTTAATATAACAGTGGTTTAGCTCATATTATGTAAGTTTCTTTTCTTATTATTTATTTCATTAAATTAAGATTAAACTGTAATTTTAATAATACATGTTTACCTTGGTAACATAAAGACAGCTATTCTATACATGTGTACAAAGTGCTCCACACACCCACTTGTATTACGAAAAATGGTGCCCCTGCTCGAGGGATAATGTTATGAATGGGAAGGAAACAGACCCATAGTAATGACTGCGCTATAATATTGATTAATTGATGTTGTTAGTAGGGCAATGACAACAAAGTCAATTAAAAATATATTGTGGTATTCCTTTGGCATTTTACCTCGATGTAATTGTCAAATTTGCTTACTTTTCAAGTGTACATAAAAGAAAAAAATTATCAATATTTTTCAGGCCTGAGAATGCACCACGGTTAATTGACTTAATCAAATTAGCAGATGAGAGAGTTCGTGTGGCATTTTACTTTGCTCTACGTAACACACTTGTTGCAAATGATGTAGCACAAGCAACAAGAGTTGCTTTTTCTGGAGGAAATCGTAACAGAGTAGTTACTTTACAAGGACACATCATTGAAGCTACAGGTGATTAATTCAGAATTATTATCAACTGTCTCCCATGTTTAATATGACTAATTTTGTAGAAATTTTGAACATCGAGTGTAGTTATGTAAGTGGGTGCCACAGGTGGGACTAAACAGCACCGCCATTCCAAACCTGCAACACATATTCACATGAAGTGCTTCCTCTTTCACAATGAAGTTTAGATGCACAAAATTTCCAGAATCCACTATAAGCTAACATATACTGATCTTAAGACAACCTTGAGCAGTAAAGACAATCAAATGAAGTGACAGCAATACTTCACTCGAGGATTCAATAATTTATGAATTACTTTATGCATTATAACTGTTTTGCAAACTCTGTAAAAAAAACTGGTATCCTCTGCTGAGTAACTGCCTATCACCCACACACACTTCATTAATAAAGGTCAGGGGCACTCTCTCACATGATCAATAGAATGATGCCACTAAACAATGAAAAATTTCAGACACTTTGTAGAGTAATGGTGTGCTGGGTTATATGATACTGTAATGGCTGTGTGTGTGTGTGTGTGTGTGTGTGTGTGTGTGTGTGTGTGTGTGTGTGTGTGGATGATCATGAATATGTACAAAGGAAGGACAAAACATTTTAGGCATTCATCTTTTAGGAGTGAATAGAAGGTAATGCCTTTATTTTTATAGTTTGCAAAATATTGTAAGAAATCTCACTGATGCAATTTCAGAATATTCGTTCGGTAAGTGATATCACTACATTGTTCATGAAAATGACTGACATGTAGATGGAAAAGAAATAATAAATTGTGGTGGACTTCCTGAATTTTGAATGAACATTATAGCTCTATAAATTGGATATGCATGCATGCACATGCACTGACACACTGTAAACTGCCTCCTGCAGCTTACTTAATTTAACAGCTATGATGTTGCTTCAGTAGCAGGTGTACAACTGCTATGACGTTGCTTCAGTAGCAGGTGTACATCTAATTTTCCATAATAACTATTTGTTTCCAAGACTTGTGCCTGCAGTCCAGTTATTACTGTGTATCAGATGATTTTTTTAAATAAATGACTACCAAAACGCATAGCAGGTGCAGTTCTTTTACCAATTTTTGAATGTGTTGACAAATTTTAAAAATTAAACTGACAGTGTGCATTAAAAAAACTAGTTAGAGACTGTGCTCATATTCTCTCTGCCATGGTCCATTAAATATAATCAATGCAGCACTGATGGTGTCTGTCAACTACACATGCAGCATCACACACCACTCATACCTTTGCAGAAGAAACATTTAAATGAGCCACGATGACCCTCTGCTATAGAGGGCTTGCCATATGCCGCCAGGTTGCATTACTGCAAATAGACCACAGAGTACAAAGTTATAGAGCTGCTAAAAGTTTTGGGATTGTGATATGCACATACACAGATAGTGGTAGTATATCATACACAAATTATAAACGGGCAGTGCATAGGCAGAGCTGTCACTTGTACTCAGGTGAATCCAGCGAAAAGGTTTCAGACCTGATTGTGGCCACACAGTGGGAATTAAGAGAATTCAAATGCAGAATGATAGTTTGAGCTAGGTGCGTGGGACATTCTATTTCAGAAATCATTAGGGAATATAATATTCTGAGCTATTTAGCTTAAAGAATGTGCTATGAATACCAAATTTCAGGCATTACCTCTCACCATGGACAATGCAGTGGCTGACACTTTCACATAATGATCAAGAGCAGTGACATTTGTGTAGAGTTGTCAGCACTAGCAGATCAGCAACATTGCATGAAGTACTGGAGAAATCAGTGTGAGATGTACAATGCACACAACTGCTAGGACAGTGCAGTGAAATATGACATTAATGGGCAATGACAGTAGATGACTGACGTGAGCACCTTTGCTACCACCACATCATCTCCTGCAGCACCTCTCTTGGGCTCATGACCATATCAGTTGGACCATAAATGACTGGGAAACCATAGCCTGGTAAGATGAGTCCCAATTTCATTTGGTAAGAGCACCCATGAACCACAGACCTTGCCATTGGTGGGGAGGCTCGCATGCCTCAGTGATACAGATGGCCGTATCGTAGGTGCAACCACAATGGAGGGGTATCTGTTAAGAGGACAGACAAACGTGTGGTTCCTGAAGATGGGCAGCAGCCTTTTCAGTAGTTGCAGGGGCAACAGTCTGGATGATTGATTGATCTGGCCTTGTAACACTAACCAAAACGGCCTTGCTGTACTGGTACTGTGAACGGCTGAAAGCAAGGGGAAACCACAGCCGTAATTTTTCCCGAGGGCATGCAGCTTTACTGTATGGTTAAATGATGATGGCGTCCTCTTGGGTAAAATATTCCAGAGGTAAAATAAGCACCCATTCGGATCTCCGGGCGGGGACTGCTCAGGAGGACGTCGTTACCAGGAGAAAGAAAACTGGAATTCTATGGATTGGAGCGTGGAATGTCAGATCCCTTAATCGGGCAGGTAGGTTAGAAAATTTAAAAAGGGAAATGGATAGATTAAAGTTAGATATAGTGGGAATTAGTGAAGTTCGGTGGCAGGAGGAACAAAACTTTTGGTCAGGTGAATACAGGGTTAAAAATACAAAATCCAATAGGGGTAATGCAGGAATCGGTTTAATAATGAATAAAAAAAATAGGGGTGTGGGTAAGTTACTACAAACAGCACAGTGAACGCATTATTGTGGCCAAAATAGACACGAAGCCCACGCCTACTACAGTAGTACAAGTTTATATGCCAACTAGCTCTGCAGATGATGAAGAAATTGATGAAATGTATGACGAGATAAAATAAATTACTCAGGTAGTGAAAGGAGACGAAAATTTAATAGACATGGGTGACTGGAATTTGAGAGTAGGAAAAGGGGGAGAAGGAAACATAGTAGGTGAATATGGATTGGGCGTAAGAAATGAAAGAGGAAGCTGTCTGGCAGAATTTTGCACAGAGCATAACTTAATCATAGCTAACACTTGGTTCAAGAATCATGAAAGAAGTTTGTATACATGGAAGAATCCTGGAGATACTAGAAGGTATCAGATAGATTACATAATGATAAAACAGAGATTTGGAAACCAGGTTTTAAATTGTAAGACATTTCCAGGGGCAGATGTGGACTCTGACCACAATCTAGTGGTTATGAACTGTAGATTAAAACTGAAGAAACTGCAAAAAGGTGGGAATTTAAGGAGATGGGACCTGGATAAACTGACTAAACCAGAGGTTTTACAGTGTTCCAGGGAGAGCATAAGGGAACAATTGACAGGAATTGGGGAAAGAAATACAGTAGAAGAAGAATGGGTAGCTTTGAGGGATGAAGTAGTGAAGGCAGCAGAGGATCAAGTAGGTAAAAAGACGAGGGCTAGTAGAAATCCTTGAGTAACAGAAGAAATATTGAATTTAATTGATGAAAGAAGAAAATATAAAAATGCAGTAAATGAAGCAGGCAAAAAGGAATACAAACGTCTCAAAAATGAGATCGACAGGAAGTGGAAAATGGCTAAGCAGGGATGGCTAGAGGACAAATGTAAGGATGTAGAGGCTTATCTCACTAGGTGCAAGATAGATACTGCCTACAGGAAAATTAAAGAGGCCTTTGGAGAAAAGAGAGCCGGTTGTGTGAATATCAAGAGCTCAGGTGGAAACACAGTTCTAAGCAAAGAAGGGAAAACAGAAAGGTGGAAGAAGCATATAGAGGGTCTATACAATGCGATGTACTTGAGGACAATATTATGGAAATGGAAGAGGATGTACATGAAGATGAAATGGGAGATACGATACTGTGTGAAGAGTTTGACAGAGCACTGGAAGACCTGAGTCGGAACAAGGACCCGGGAGTAGACAACATTCCATTACAACTACTGACGGCCTTGGGAGAACCAGTCCTGACAAAACTCTACCATCTGGTGAGCAAGATGTATGAGACAGGCAAAAAACCCTCAGACTTCAAGAAGAATATAATAATTCCAAACCCAAAGAAAGTAGGGGTTGACAGATGTGAAAATTACTGAACAATCAGTTTAATAAGTCACAGCTGCAAAATAATGACACTAATTCTTTACAGACGAATGGAAAAACAGGTGGAAGCTGATATCGGGGAAGATCAGTTTGGATTCCGTAGATATATGGGAACAAGTGAGGTAATACTGACCCTATGACTTGTCTTAGAAGCTAGATTAAGGAAAGGCAAACCCATGTTTCTAGCATTTGTAGAGAGAGAGAAAGTTTTTGACAATGTTGACTGGAATACTCTCTTTCAAATTCTGAAGGTGGCAGGGGTAAAATATAGGAAGGAAAAGGCTATTTACAATTTGTACAGAAACCAAATGGCAGTTATAAGAGTCGAGGGACATGAAAGGGAAGCGGTGGTTGGGAAGGGAGTGAGACAGGGTTGTAGCCTCCCCCCAATGTTATTCAATCTGTATATTGAGCAAGCAGTAAAGGAAAGAAAAGAAAAATTTGGAATAGGTTTTAAAATCCATGGGGAAGAAATAGAAACTTTGAGGTTCGCCGATGACATTGTAATTCTGTCAGAGACAGCAAAGGACTTGGAAGAGCAGTTGAACGAAATGGATAGTGTCTTGAAGGGAGGATATAAGATGAACATCAACAAAAGCAAAACGTGGATAATGGAACGTATTCTAATTAAATCGGGTGATGCTGAGGGAATTAGATTAGGAAATATAATGAAACTTAAAGTGCAGATAATCTCATGATTGAAAATGTAAATAACCAGTGAAAAGCAGTGTAAAATATCAATAGTTAGGAAGCCACTCAACCAGTGACACACAGTGTAAATACATAAAAGCTGGCATTGCCGCTATTCACCAATAAGTAATGTGAATAATGTCGTGTACTAACACAGGGAAGAGAGACTATGAGATTTGTGGTCATCTGCAACTACATCTACATATATACTCCACAAGCCACTGTAAGATGCATGGCAGTGGGTACCCTGTACTACTACTACTACTACTACTACTACCTGTCATTTCTTCTCCTGTTCCACATGCAAATAGAGCAAGGGCAAAAGGACTATCTGTACACCTCCGCATGAGCCCTAATTTCTCTTACCTTATCTTTGTGGTTCTTACACATGATGTATGTTGGCAGGAGCAGAATCATTGAGCAGTCACCTTCAAATGACAGCTATCTAAATTTTCTCAATAGTGTTTCCTGAAAGTAACAGCACCTTCCCTCCAGGGATTCCCATTTGAGTTCCAGATGCATCTCCACAACACTTATGTGTTGTTCAAAGGTACTGGTAACAAATCTAACATCCCCCCTCTGAATAGCTTCAATGTGTTACTTCAATCTGACCTGGAATGGATCCCAAACACTCAAGCAGTACTCGAGAATAGATTGCACCAGTTTCCTATATGCAGTCTCCTTTACAAGTGAACCACTCTTTCCTAAACTGAAGTTGACTATTTGCCTTCCATACTACAGTTTTTGCATGCTTGTTCCACCACTTACCACTTTGCAAAGTTGTCCCCAGATATTTAAATTACTTGATTGTGTCAAGCTGGACACTAGTAATACTGTATACAAATATTACAGGTTTGTTCTTCCTACTAATCTGCATTAACTTGCATTTTTCCACATTTAGGGCTAGCTGCCATTCATCACTCCAATTGTAAATATTGTTTGTCATCTTGTATCTTCCTACAGTCATTCAACTTTGACACCTTACTGTAAACAATGGAATCATCAGCAAACAACTGCAGACTGCTGCCCATCATGTCTGCCAAATCATTTATGTATACAGAGAACAGCAGCGGTCCCATTACACTTCCCTATGCACTCGTGACAATACCCTTGTTTCAGATGAACACCCGCCATTGAGGACAGAATACTGGATTATATTATTTACGAAGTATTCAAGCCACTTGCTTATCTGTGAACTTACTCTGTATGCTCATACCTTCATTAACAGGCTGCAGTGGGGCATTGTGTCAAATGCTTTCCAGAAATCTAGAAATATGGAATCTGCTTGTTGCACTTCATTCATAGTTCTCAGTATATCATATGAGAAAGAGGCAATCTGAGTTTCTTATGAGCAATGCTTTCTAAAAGGATACTGATCTGCGGAAATATGCTGCTTAGCCTCAAGAAAGTTTATTACATTCAAATTGAGAATGTGTTCATGGATTCTGCTGCAGACAGAAGTTAGGGATATCAGTCTGTAATTTTTCGGGTCCATTCTTTTACCTTTCTTATATACTGGTGTCACCTGCACTTTTTTTTTACAGTCACTTGAGGCTTTGTGCTGGACAAGAGACACACAATAAATGCAAGCTAGCTAAGGGGCCAATATCATAGAGTAATCTTCATAAAATTGAACTGGGATTCCATTTGGATCTGGTGATTTATTTGTTTTCAAATCTTTCATTTGCTTCTCTACACCAGGTATGCTTATTTCTATGTCATCCATATGGGAGTCTTTGTCATGGTCAAATGACTGTATGTTTGTACAGTTCTCCTGTGTGAATGATTTCTTGAACGTGAAATTTAAAACTTTGGCTTTTATTTTGCTATCTTAAACAGCCACACCAGATTGGTCAACAAGGGAGTGAACGGAAGCATTAGACTTGCTTTATCTGTCTTACATAAGACCTGATTTTTCTCGGGTTCCTGGCTAGATCTTTCATTAAGGTGTAATGCATAGATATTTTCACAGACACACAAATCTCTGCTAACCTTTGTTCATCAGCATTTGTGTGTTTCCTTTTGAACCTAGAGTGCAACAGCCTCTGCTTTCTTAGCACCTTACAAATTTTATTATTAAACCATCCATCCTTCATCCACTTACTAGGCACATAACTCTCCAGACCACAATTTATAATCTGCTTAAACTTTGCCCTTAATTCCTCTCCATCCATCTTACTGCTACTAAGTGATGCCAATCCATGGTCAAAACTAGATGTTAATAACTGCTTATCTCCTCTACATAGCATAAAACTTTCCTAGCCTTCTTGACTGATTTATTAACTTTAATTATCACAGTTGCTATAATGAAACCATGATTTCTAATCCCCATTTATATACTGACATTGTCAATAAGGCCCAGTTTATTTGTAGCTACAAGGTTAAAGGTATTTCCATTGTGTGTGGGCTGCCAAGCTAACTGCTCAAGGCACGTTTAAAAAAAAAAAAAAAAAACGTGTTCAGAAGTATTTTGCATGATTGTCTGTCTGTAACCCCCCTCCCCCTCCCCCACAATGAATCCATTGATGTCCCAGTCTGTACTCAGCAGGCTGAAGTCACCTCCAACAAGTATTGAACGATTTGAATATTTACGCACTACTGACCATAGACTTGCTTTGAATGAATCTAGAACAGCCACACTCAATTTCGACCTCAATGGAGACAACATTTTTGTCAACTGCAATGAAAACTCCCCCTCTCATGGCCTCTAATCTGTCTTTCTAAAACATGTTCCATGACTTGCTAAATATCTCAGTTTTCCACTCTGGGTTTAAGCCAGCTCCCAGTCCCAAGAATAATTTGAGTGCAAGAACTTTCCTGGAGGGCAGTAAATTTGGGAACTTTATTAGAAATACTTCAAAAGTTGACTGATAAAGTTGTAACAGTCGAAATGTCTTTATTCTGAACCCCATTTGACTTCTCTTGCTGTTAACTGACTGGCGAGTGTTCATCAGGGCACCTCAAACTACCGCCTAGACAAAAAAAAAACCTCCATGTGCACTCCACAAGTTATCTGCTACCAAAGTAGGTGCTTCCTTTGTGTAGTGCACCCCTGACCCATCAAGAGGAGGCCTATAAAGCCCCACACAAAAACACAGGTCCAGAAATCTGCAGCCATGACTGTCACAGAGTTGACGAAGCCTTCGGTTGATATACTCCACTCAGCTTGCGGCATTGCTGGGTTAAAATTCACGTAACCGCTTACTGCTTCTTTCGTCGTACTGTCAACCACAAAATTCCACCTACCTCAGTATGGCGTCTGGCCACCAACCCGCTTCTCTGCAACATAGATACAGTTCTGGCAATGTTAAAAGCAGCGTTGAAGAAAAACATCATCAATACTTTTGTTAGCACAGTCCGCATTAACTCTGTATCTAAATGTTATGTAAATATCTTATAACAATTTTTGGGTGGAGGGCGATTGTTTCATTTCTTAGAAAAATGTCAAAATTTGGTAATTAGTTCTTTATTTGCTTTAGATACCAAATTAAATAGGTGCCATGAGCTTACATTTAAAACTAACAGCTAATATCATTGTCCTCATCTCACAACTCACACCATCTAGTACACACGCAAGACACCCAGAAATGTACCAAAGTTCAACCTGAATTATTGAGATTTTCACAGTTTATACTCAGCTACAACATGAGTTTTACATTCAGTCCTTTCCGGTGGATTTCTTTAAAAGAAGTTGCTTGCCAATTATTCCATAAACAATTACAAAATATGTCAAGCAGAATTCTTCACAAAGGCCGAGACTTGACACACATTTATCTCTCCAACTAATTTCTTCACAAAGCTCAAATTTTCCAATCTGTCCGTAAATGCATCTGATTTCATGGCGATATAAAACAAACACAAAATAGCAGTACCTTCTTCATTTTACACATAGCTTTTTCGGTAACATTCAACATGACTTGTGCATCAGACAGTGAGAGTACGACTGCCTCCATGCCGTTGCTCACAGCACATATACCACTTGATAGAGTGCGGGACAGACTTCTCTGATTGGTTGATCAAATGAACAGCCAATCAGATCAGTCTTTCAAGATCATATTTGCCCCTAAACTGTTTTACTCCAATCAACATTCACAGACACATTTACGTCATTTTATGCTGCAAATAGTAATAAAATGTTCAACCAAACCAAACCAAATGAAAACTAATCTTGAAATAACCATAGAAAAAAATTACTGTTCAAATAACTATTGTGGCTGCCTTCATACAAAAACAAGCACACTTGGACATACGTCATCAGCAAGTAAGGGGAATTACAGCTTTTGTTGCAACAGCTTGTTGCACACTTTCCCTTGACCAAGTAACATAATGTTTAATGGGAGATAATATTGAATCTTTACATATGTCCCACATACACGCTTTCATTTATTTACACAACAAAATAAATAGTTACTAAATGAATATCAATACTTACTGAATTTTCTATTAAGAGAACGAAAAATAGTTCACATTATTTACCAGTAAGTATAAAAATTCAAACATACTGTCCTAACATTTTGTAAACTCTAGTTACGATTCCAACTGATAGCGAAGGACAAACTGTTATGCATCCGAACTGACTTTAATCTTACTAGTGCCGATTTTTGGGATCTTTGATCATTTTCTCTAACTTTGAAAGCATCCCAGCCAGAAAGCTGACATTTTGCAACCAGCTTTTTTTTCTTTTTTTTTTAAAAAAAATATCAAAAGACTAAATAAAAAGTTTTTTCGAAATTGAATAAGATTTAGTATTGTTTATTTAAATTCTTAAGGGTTTGAATAGTCTGTATCTGGAAGTGATCCCCCTGCGGGTTCGGGGGTAAGAATAGGCCTGCGGTATTCCTGCCTGTCGTAAGAGGCGACTAAAAGGAATCTCAAACGTTTCGGCCTTCCGTGATGGTCCCCTCTTCGGTTTGACCTCCTTTTTTTCTTCCAAATTTCCGTTGTTATTGCGTGCCATTTGGGGAAGGACACCTTACGTTGTGTTTTTCTATTGGTCCATCATGCTCCACCATCTTGCATGTTACCTATTGTCGTGTGGGGGGGGGGGGGGGGACTACGCCCAACATCTGGGTTGTCTCCTTCTCGCCTTGTGTGCACTCTTACTCATCTTCTTCACGCCCACGACAACTGTGGACCCTTTCAACATCTAAAATCTAGCATGGTAGTCAGTCTGTTGTGGTGGGGTCGTCATGTACCCTCTTGGTGGTAGCCCCCTGACCATGCAGGGTTCGCACTACTGATGCCAGAGCTGTTTCCTCCCCATGCATGCCAAGGAGTATGTGCCCATCTTGTCTGGGGCACAGGGACTCAGGGCAATGGGATATCGGCCAGGTACCCGTTGCTTTGGCTGGGTGGCGCCCTTGGGGAGAGCCCTCATTCGGAGTAGGTGGCATCTGGGCGGATGTGGTGCAATGAAGCGCAATAAATCACACCAAGCTGGTGGTCGCACGGCCACCAGCGTCTCTAAGCAAGTTAGAGTAGACTTTGATGCTGCGCAATATGACCCTCAGTCGTTCCCCTCGTTGGCTGCGCCATGGGAGGGACGCCGATCTAGTGCCAAGCGGGAGCGTTACGTACTGCAATACCTTGTCTGCAGCAGGACTGATGGTGACTCCTTTCTTACGACGAAGCCTCTGTTTTTTGTGGAACACCTGGAGGATAAGTTTGGGGAAGTGGCGGGGTTGTCTAAAATGAGGAATGGGTCCATCCTCCTCAAGATGTCCTCCCCAGCCCAGTCACGAGCATTGCTCTTGTGTGATAAGCTGGGGGACGTCCATGTTACCGTCAGTCCCCACAGTAGCTTAAATATGGTCCAGGGGATTATTTACCATCGTGACCTCTTCTTAAAATCCGATGACGAGCTGAGAGCCGACTTGGAACGAGGTGGTGTACATTTTGTCCGTTGTGTACATAGAGGACCCAAGACTAACAGGGTGGCCACCAGTGCCTTTATCTTGGCCTTCGAGGGTGATGTCTTGCCCGAGAAGGTCAAGGTGATGGTTTACCGTTGCGACGTCAAGCCATACATCGCTCCCCCGATGCGGTGCTTCCAGTGCTGGAAGTTTGGGCATATGTCCTCCCGTTGCCCATCCAGTGCTACATGCCGAGATTGCGGACGCCCCTCTCATCCCGATTCTCCGTGTGTGCCTCCGCCTGTATGTGTCAACTGTGGGGAGCACCACTCTCCATGCTCGCCGGATTGCCCCGTTCTTCATAAGGAGCGGAAGATCATGGAATTTAAGACTCTGGACCGGCTTACTTATCGAGAAGCAAAACTGAAATATGAAAGGTTGTATCCTGCTTCCATTCGAACATCTTATGCTGCAGCCACGTTATCATCGCCCACGCAAGCGACGGTTGTCGCCTCATCTGTGCCGCCTTCATTGGGCCCTCGGGGCGGTGTATCTCTGTCTGCCCCCCTCGTGTCTGGGGCAAGCCTTCCTCTGTTGCCCCCTTAGCAGTTGGGGGCAAACCCTCTTCTGTCGCTCCCCCCATGCTTACTTCGGGAGTGACATCTGCTCCACAACCCGGAGGCTCGATCCCTCCCCCTCCTTCTCTGCCGGCGTTGCCTCCGCCGGCGTTGCCTCCGCCGGTGTTGCCTCCGCCGGTTCCTCTCTCACGGAAGGGGTCCCTCGGGGCTCTCCCTTCCTCCGTTTCTTCTCCTACCCAGCCGGATGTCAGCCAATGGCTGAAGGTTCCGCCACCTGCTGGTCGTAGGGCTTCTGCGTCGTCGTCAGCCTCCAACGCTCCTTCAGAGAAGCTCTTCCAGCCCTCTAACCCTAAGGGCCAACTTGAGAAGACGGAACGGCATGTGTCCAAGAAGAAGGACGTTCCGGCAGTTTCAGCACCGCCTGCTGTACATAGTCCTGGCTCCGGGGATGAGGTGGAGATCCTCGCCTCTGCCGCGGATCTCGCCCTCACGGAACCCTTGGGGGCCTCTCCTATGGACTCAGCTGACTCTCCCCCGGTGGCGGCAGTTGGCTCTGAGGCACTGTCTGACTCTGTCGCCTTCACGCCCTCCCAGTCCCTTCCTGCTTCCATTCTCCAATGGAACTGCGGCGGTTATTTCCGCCACCTGCCTGAGCTCTGGATGCTTCTGAGTGTTTCCCCTGTTCTCTGCATTGCTCTGCAGGAAACTTGGTTTCCTGCAATGCGGACCCCCACCCTTCGCGGTTATCGGGGATACTATAAGAACCGTGCTGCCTGTCAACGAGCATCAGGTGGGGCTTTCCTCTTTGTTCACCACTCTGTCTGTAGCTCACCAGTACCCTTTCAGACGCCTTTAGAGGCAGTTGATGCCAGGGTTGAGCTCTCGCCGGCTATTACTGTTTGCTCTGTTTACATTCCTCCGGATGGGGAGCTCCCCCGACATGTCTTGGCTGAGCTGCTGGCTCAACTCCCGCCACCATTGCTGCTTCTGGGCGATTTCAATGCCCACAACCCTCTATGGGGTGGGACTGTCTCTGATGATGACTGTGGTCGGGCCGTGGAGCATTTGTTGGCTCAGCTCGACCTTAGCCTCTTGAACACCGGTGCTCCCACGCATTTCAGTGTGGCCCATGGCATGTTCTCGGCCATCGATCTCTCTCTTTGCAGCCCCGGACTTGTCCCATCCCTCCACTGGAGGGTGCACCCTGACCTGTGTGGTAGTGACCATTTTCCCATCTATTTGTCACTGCCCCAGTGTCATTCTTCTGGGCACCTGCCCCGCTGGGCTCTCAATAGGGCTGACTGGCGGCTTTTACTTCCGCTGCAACCATTGAGTCTCCCTCACAGGGTGACATCGACGAGGTGGTCCGCGTCTTAACCACGTCAATTATTTCGGCGGCCGAGGCTGCCATCCCCTGCTCTTCTGGCCTCCCTCGGAGGAAGGCTGTACCTTGGTGGTCGCCGGAGATTGCTGAGGCTATTCACGACCGTAGGCGGGCCCTCCAGCGTCATAGGCGGCACCCGTCTCTAGAGACCCTCATCGCCTTTAAGAGGCTCCGTGCCTTGGCCCGTCGTCTTATTGCACGGCGTAAGCAGGAGTGCTGGGAGAGGTATGTCTCATCCTTGGGTTCCCATGTCTCCCCCTCGCTCGTGTGGTCCCGGATCCGGCGGATTTACGGATACCAGACCCCTATGGGTGTCCCTGGGCTCTCCTTGGACGCCGCTGTCTGCACGGACCCTGCCGCCATTGCTGAACGGCTTGCCGCGCACTTTGCTCAGAGCTCAGCGACTGCATCTTATCCCCCCGCCTTTCGCTCTCTAAAGTAGCGAGCCGAGCGGACGCCGTTCTCATTCCGCACGCGTCGTTCTGAAAAATACAATGCTCCTTTCAGCGAAAGGGAATTCCTCGCTGCCCTCGCCGATTGCTCTGATACAGCACCAGGACCAGACTGCATCCACGCGCAGATGCTGAAGCATCTCTCCAGACACACATTCTCGCGATATTTAATCGCATTTGGAGCGAAGGCGTGTTCCCGTCGCAATGGTGAGAGGGTGTTACTGTCCCCATCTTGAAGCCTGGTGCAGACCCACTGGTGGTGGACAGCTATTGTCCCATTACCCTCACCAACATTTTGTGCAAATTGCTCGAACGTATGGTGGGGTGGCGTTTGTGTTGGGTCCTTGAGTCGCACGGTCTCCTTGCTCCATCCAAGGGTGGCTTCCGTCGGGGCCGGTCTGCAGCGGACAATTTGGTGCGGCTGGAATCTGCTATCCGTACGGCCTTTGCCCGACGTCAGCATCTCGCTGTATTTTTCGATCTGCGGAAGGTGTATGACACCACATGGAGGCATCACATCCTTGCTACGTTACATGACTGGGGTCTTCGTGGTCAGCTCCCGGCTTTTCTTCAAACTTTTTTATCGCGCCGCTCTTTCCGGGTGCAAGTGGGTGCCGCCTCTAGTTCCTCTTATATACAGGAAAATGGGGTCCCGCAGGGCTCGGTGTTGAGCATCTCCTTATATCTGGTGGCCATTAATGGTCTGGCTGCAGCCGTGGGGTCGTCGGTGTCTCCTTCTTTGTATGCCGACGACTTCTGCATCTCCTTTAGCTTCATGAATACTGGAGTCGCCGAATGCAGGCTGCAGGTAGCCGTTCGCAAGGCAGCATCATGGGTTCTGACTCATGGTTTTCAGTTCTCTGCAGCCAAGACCCGAGTTATGCACTGCTGCAGGCGTCAGACGGTCCACCCTCATCCTGAACTTTACCTCGACGGCCACCTGCTTCAAGTGGTGGAGACTTGCCGCTTCTTAGGACTCGTGTTTGATGCCCGGCTCACGTGGGTTCCTCATCTTACTCAGCTGAAGAAAAAGTGCTGGCGGCACCTCAACGCCCTCCGCTGCCTTAGCCACACGTCTTGGGGTGCAGATCGCTGCACGCTGCTGCGATTGTACGGAGCCCTTGTGCAGTCCCGGCTAGATTATGGGAGCCTGGCCTATGGGTCTGCATCACCCTCAGTGTTGAAGTCATTAGACCCCATACACAACTGTGGGGTTCGGCTTGCAACTGGCGCTTTCCGTACGAGCCCCGTGGATAGTCTACTGGTGGAGGCCGGGGTTCCCCCGCTGTGGATTCGCCGCCATCGACTGCTCGCCGACTATGCTGTCCACGTGCATTGCTTGCCCGGCCATCCCAATCATCGCCTGCTTTTCCCTGCCGTGGTCCTCCATCTGCCCGAACGGCGACCTAGGTCTGGGCTTTCCATAGCTGTCCGCGTCCTGTCCCTGCTGTCCGAACTATGGTCATTCCCTCTTCTGCCTCCCTTCCGGATCCGTGTACCTATGCCTCCCTGGTGTTTGCCCCGGCCATCCGTCTGTCTGGACTTGGCACAAGGACCCAAGGACTCGGTTCCGCCTGTGGCCCTCCGTCGCCGTTTTCTTGCGCTCCTCGCCTCATTTCCGGGCTGTGAGCCTGTCTACACTGATGGTTCCCTGGTTGATGGTAGCACTGCCTACGCTTTTGCTCACGCTGCTCATGTTGAACAGCGCTCCTTGCCGGATGGCTGCAGTATTTTTACTGCAGAGCTGGTGGCCATATTGCACGCTCTTGAGCATATGCGTTCCTGCTCGGGTACGTCCATCGTCATCTGCAGTGACTCCCTGAGCAGCCTCCAGGCCATCGACTGCTGCTATCCCTCTTCTCCCCTGGTTTCCTCTATTCGGGAGTCTGTTTCCACCATTACCCGCTCTGGTCGTTTGGTGGTCTTTGTTTGGACACCAGGTCACGTTGATATCCCAGGGAACGAACGTGTTGACAGGCTGGCCAAAGGGGCGATCGGCGCCCCAGCTTTGGAGATCGGCCTTACGGCTCGTGATCAGCAGCTGGTGTTGCGCCGTAAGGTGCTTGGGATGTGGTCTGTTGAGTGGCGTGGCACGACAGCCCCGAATAAACTGCGGGCTGTCAAGGAGACGACCGATGTGTGGCGCTCTTCCCTGCGGGCTTCTCGCAGGGACTCTGTAATCCTGTGTCGGCTGCGCATCAGCCACACCTACCTGACACACGGCCATCTTTTGCGTCAGGAGGATCCCCCCCCTGTGTCGGTGTGGGTCCCAGCTGACGGTCGCCCACATTTTATTGGAGTGTCCCCGACTGCGCGCCCTCCGGCAGTCTTTTAATCTCCCGGGCACTTTGCCTTTGATTTTATGCGACGATGCCTCCATGGCTGACAATGTTTTACGTTTTATCTGTGGTAGTCATTTTTATGGTTCCATTTAGGGGGTCTTGCACCTTTCCCTTTCTGTGTCTTTTGTACTCGCGTCTCTCAATATTTGTTTCTGTTTTGGTGTGTCGTCGGATGGTTGACTCTTTCCCTTTTTTTTGTTCTTGTGGTCAGTCAGCCAGTCTCCGGCCATCTTCTTTTCTTCTGTTTCTTTCTGTCTTGTGTTCATCTGTTATCTTCATTTCTGTACTTTTCGTTGCCTATATTGTGTTCTTTAGTGCCTGGGGGGGGGGGGGGGGGCGGCGTCTCCTCCCCCTTGGGGTTTTACCTGCTCCGCGACTTTCTCGCCTGTTTTTGGAATGGGGGACTGATGACCTTAGCTGTTTAGTCCCCATTAAACATCCCAACAACCACCACCATCTGGAAGTGACACAAGTGGAGCTTCCCATGGTTCTGTTAGCAACAGGTGTGAGTGAATCACACCGAGATAAAAGCGGCTGTCACTGCCACCAACTACAAAGCTATGAGCCCATACTGCAAGGTAGTTTACTTCATTAAAATACTATTGCAGATTGACTTTGCGACGTTACACACACCCTAAGATCCCAAAATTTCTTTTACGAATGTTTATGGGTCTTACAAAATACGGAGCTAATATTAGTAATTTCAATATCCATATCAACACTATCAAATCTAAAACAGTTCTTACAAAAACTCTATGTTGAACTAAAGTCTTTTACAAATAAACAGAATATTTCAGATTACATTATAAAATTTACATAATTACGTCAAATAATCATTGGCTAGGGCTTGATGGCATACAGAAAATTCTTATACAAAACAACTTTCAATTCTTTTCTCTCCCAGAATGCAATACTGTATAATTTTCTTTCAATTAAAATTTACAAAACACTAATGTGGAAACTTTTTCATTTTGTACCTAATTTTTAACCTAAAAACACATATTCTGTTTCATCACTTATTGATTGTTCTAAAACTTCACTGAAACATAATCTTTTATGGCAGTACATGAGTCGTACATCCCTGCAACACTTTTCGAAACCAAATTGGGGTCTCGACTACTTTTGCTGATAAAACAAATGGTTGTGGATCACTAACACTTACATATGGCTCATATCATGGCTTGTCACTGGGTTACAGTGTTCAGCTCTCTCTCTCTCAACAATCAGGTTCTTTCTCAGTACCGTTTCTGGTTCTGTCATGTTATTCATACCAGCAATATACAGTATGTGTTAATGTCCATTCTTAGTATCTACCTCCTAACCTAACACGCACATTTATCCTAATTACAAGTTTCTCATTGCTTGACTCTCAGATTCAGAGGTAAAAGCAAAACTTTGTCAAAGAACTTTTCAAAATTTTACTCTTTCTTGGGCAAATTCATATTCATTATTAATCAAACAATTCTTTACATTTAGTATTTACGAACTTGGTGGAGAATGAAATGTCTCCCTCACATCTTTAACAGTACCCGAAATTGGCACTATTACTGAAACTTTTTAAAAATCTGTTAATGATTAAGCAAGTTACTGTTACAAAACCTGCCGATTCATAAAAAAAAAAACTGCTTGACGTCATACAAATAAGCTATTGTACGCAAAGAAAAAATATAACACCATTACACATACTGAAAAACTACTGTCGCCACCCCTTGCGGTTTTGAAAAATTGTCATTACAAGCTATATAGGAAATGCCAAAATCATTAAATTCACTGAAAAAATCATTCAGTCCACCTTCTGCAGTTCAGCAAAATTTCCTATATACAACACAGAAAAAGAGAGAACAATTTCAGAAAATCGCTAAAATTACTTATGTCCTCTTCAGTAGCTTTGAAGCACATCTTACATACTACTACATACTTTACAGAAATTCCTTATATAAATTTACTAAAAAATTCCCTTGCCCTCATCTGTGGTTTTAGAAAAGTCCTCGTACATATCCCATATACAAAAATTTACTATATTGTGGTTTGCAGACTGATAATACTTTGTCAGCTTCTGTGGCTTAAGCAATACACATTATACACATCTTATATAACGAATACTCATCATTGTTGGTATTCAGAATTACCAAAAGTCCTTGTAAAAAATTTGAACATGACTCATGCCACCTCTGTGGCTCTGTACATCTCATACACCATATTCCAGACAAATATAAAAAGTCCTTATAGAGGATTACTGAACCTGTTAGCTCATTACTATGGCTCTTCATTACACATAACTGAACCTAACTCCAGCCAACTTCGTGGCTCTCACAGCACCTCTAATAAAAGCCAGTTACTGTGGCCCTTCATCATTCATGATCCAACTTACAATATATATATAGTACATACAGAAAAGATCATAACTCAGGCCAACATTTGTGGCTCTTCATTACCATAAAATAAATATATATTTTCATGATCACTTCTGTGGTTCTTCATTATTACCTATACCAAAATACTTATTAAACAGACATTATATACAACAGGTCCTTACAGAAACTACTAAGCATAACTCAAGCCAACTTCTATAACTCTCAAATTCAGTAAACACAACTTCATTCAAGAATTACTGACAATATTCTGTGGCTTTCAAGTCATCTCATTTACATTTTTGTAAGTTTTGGTCACTATCTTAGTTCACTATTAGAACAAATGTGTCAATGTAGGTTTGTGTTGTTTGCTTGAAAAACAGCTCTGCTGATCACCTAAGCCAGGGATAGGAGGACGGAGCATTGGTGCCTCAGTCATCTCATCACTCAACAAGTCCATAACGAGATGGTATTATTACGAGTTCATACAAGGGCCTGGACAAGAATGGGAAGACCATATAAGGAAGCTGTCAATGGTTTAACAAAGAAACAGTGCTGTAAATTGGTTTTGCTTCTTCCTTGAGCCAGGGAAAAATGCAGGAAGCATTGTTGCCTCAGTGTTCACATCACTCAACAGATCCGTAACCCATTGGTAGTGTTAAGTGGCAGTACAAGGAACTGCAATGGGTAGATAGAAAAGTGTTCCTTCTGCACTCCCAAAGGAGGGGGGAGAGGGGCTAGCAAGGATGCATAGATTAAAGAGACAGGTAGGTGACCAGTTTACAAAAACCAAAACTGAAGGAATAAACCAATCATCTGCGCACTCTGCAAGTGCTAACAACAATGTTCAAGACACACAGCCCTGGAGGAATAAGACAGGACAGAGAATTGGGTAGTAATCCAGTGTAGTTACTATGGTTTTAGACTTCTTTCTGAATGTATCTCTTTAAATCAATAATTTTTCTTAATCCAAATAGTTTATGTGGCTTCACATACTCCAGTCTATAGGCATTAGCATGCGGTTTCTCTATAAGTCTAAAGGGTCCTGCATATTCATTTGCAAATTTTTTTAGTTTCAGCCATAAATTTCTTAGATTTTTCCTAAGTCTTTACTATCACTAGGTCACCAATCTGAAAGTTCATTGGACTAGCTCTCACATCATGTCTCCTTTTTATTTACAATGCCTTTTTTCTAATATTGGCATGAGCTACCTCCTTCTTTTCTTCCATAGCCAATTTTGTAATTTTAGGGAATTCCACTAAATAAAAAGGAAATTATTAGGTCTGATTCCCCCCGATTAATTCTACTTGTGCTAAACCCGTGGCTTCGTGTTTCAAACTGTTAAGTACCTTCTCAAAACATTCCAAGTAGCTAGCCCAGGCAGAGTGTTTCTTATGCCAGTATGTTCTACAGAGATGATTAAGTACTTTCATGATTCTTTCACACGTTACCCTGTAGAAAATAGGCTGAAATTTTAATGTGTTCCACATTTTTCTTCTTTAAACATTTCTCAAAATGCTTAGAAATAAATTGAGGCCCACTATCTAAGAAAATTGCTTTTGGAACCCCAATGTTTACAAAATAGGCCTTTTCCAATTTACTCACTATTACCTTAGCACTGGCCTTTTTAATTGGATAAAATTTTACATACTTAGTAAAACCATCTACCAGTACGAACACCTACTCACAACCTTCTTTCAAGACTGGCAAAGGGCCAAAAAGATCCACTGCTGCTAAATCTAATCTGTTTTGAGGTTCCACAGAGTACATCTGTCCTGCCACAATTCTGTTGTTTGCTTGTAGCTTTTGACATCGGTCACAGTACTCTAGCCTCTCTTGCATTTGATGCCACATGTTATCAAAAATCACCAATTTGGCAATACATTTATGGGCTCCACAATGCCCATACTTCCCATGTATAAAATCAATTAACAAATCCACATGTTTGGAGAAGTATATGTGCCAGTTCTCCTCACTGTTATTTCTCCTTCTGAAAAGTATATCTTTGTACACCTGGTAATATTCAGCTATCTTTCGAAAGTCAGGGTGAACTGTTCTGCTTTTTGCTAATTTCAAATTACCATCATGGTTTTGCTCCCATCTAAGATTCTTGCAGATGTGCTTAATCACTCCCTCTTCATGCAGCTGAATTACCACCAGCAGAATTTCATCACAATTCCTGTTTCTTAATGGATCTACCACCTGTCCTTTTTCCATTACACTTCTAGAATAGAATAGAATAGAATATTTTTATTTGCCTTTCAGTATTTTTCATACAATTGACTTATTGGCTAGATAATGCATCTGCCACAATGTTTTCAGAACCATTTATATACTTCATCTCAGTCAAACTGCTGTAAGTACATAGACCAACACCTCAGTCTGCTATGCTTAAGCTGACAAAGTATGTAAATATGTTAGAGCATTATGGTCTGTAAGAATCATAACTTTTTCCTAAAAGATATTGCTCAAATTTCTGCAAACCGGAAATAATGGCTAATGCTTCCAGTTCCGAAATGCTATAATTTTTCTCCACTTGTTGCAACAATTGACTTGCAAAGGCGATTGTTTTGTGGACTGGCTCTTCACCAACCATTTTGATTTGGAACAATTCCACCCCCAGACCATAACCACAAGCATCTGATCCTAAACAAAAAGGTTTTGAAAAGTCAAGATGGATCAAATTCTGACTGTTCACCAGTGCTTCTTTAAGTTTTTGGAAAGCTGTTTGACACTCCTGGGATCCATTTATAAGGCACATTCTTCTTCAAAGGTTCCCTCAGACACGGTTCATTAAATAACTGACCTGGTACAAATTTTCAGTAAAATCCGAATAGGCCAAACATACTCTTTAGCTCTTTATGCATACTTAGGGCTGCATAATCTCTAATAGCCTTTAATTTACCTGGATTGGGCATAATCCCTTCACCACTAACTATGTGTCCCAGGAATTTAATTTTTTTCTTCACAAATTTGGTTTTGTCTAATTTCAGTTTCATTCCCCCTATTTTAATTGCCTCTAATACCTTGTCTAACAATATGCAATGCTCTTCCCAAGTGGGAGTCAAAACTAATATGTCATCCACACAAACAGTTAGCTGCCTTAATAAGTTATCACCTAAGACCTGGGGCATTGCCCTAACAAAAGCACACACACTGATGTTCAACCCAAAGGGCACTACCTTGTACTGGTAACATTGTCCTTCAACCAGGAACACTGGGTACTTTCTGGATTCCTTAGCCAAAGTTAAATTCCAGTAACCACCTCGTACATATCCCATATACAAAAATTTACTATATTGTGGTTTGCAGACTGATAATACTTTGTCAGCTTCTGTGGCTTAAGCAATACACATTATACACATCTTATATAACGAATACTCATCATTGTTGGTATTCAGAATTACCAAAAGTCCTTGTAAAAAATTTGAACATGACTCATGCCACCTCTGTGGCTCTGTACATCTCATACACCATATTCCAGACAAATATAAAAAGTCCTTATAGAGGATTACTGAACCTGTTAGCTCATTACTATGGCTCTTCATTACACATAACTGAACCTAACTCCAGCCAACTTCGTGGCTCTCACAGCACCTCTAATAAAAGCCAGTTACTGTGGCCCTTCATCATTCATGATCCAACTTACAATATATATATAGTACATACAGAAAAGATCATAACTCAGGCCAACATTTGTGGCTCTTCATTACCATAAAATAAATATATATTTTCATGATCACTTCTGTGGTTCTTCATTATTACCTATACCAAAATACTTATTAAACAGACATTATATACAACAGGTCCTTACAGAAACTACTAAGCATAACTCAAGCCAACTTCTATAACTCTCAAATTCAGTAAACACAACTTCATTCAAGAATTACTGACAATATTCTGTGGCTTTCAAGTCATCTCATTTACATTTTTGTAAGTTTTGGTCACTATCTTAGTTCACTATTAGAACAAATGTGTCAATGTAGGTTTGTGTTGTTTGCTTGAAAAACAGCTCTGCTGATCACCTAAGCCAGGGATAGGAGGACGGAGCATTGGTGCCTCAGTCATCTCATCACTCAACAAGTCCATAACGAGATGGTATTATTACGAGTTCATACAAGGGCCTGGACAAGAATGGGAAGACCATATAAGGAAGCTGTCAATGGTTTAACAAAGAAACAGTGCTGTAAATTGGTTTTGCTTCTTCCTTGAGCCAGGGAAAAATGCAGGAAGCATTGTTGCCTCAGTGTTCACATCACTCAACAGATCCGTAACCCATTGGTAGTGTTAAGTGGCAGTACAAGGAACTGCAATGGGTAGATAGAAAAGTGTTCCTTCTGCACTCCCAAAGGAGGGGGGAGAGGGGCTAGCAAGGATGCATAGATTAAAGAGACAGGTAGGTGACCAGTTTACAAAAACCAAAACTGAAGGAATAAACCAATCATCTGCGCACTCTGCAAGTGCTAACAACAATGTTCAAGACACACAGCCCTGGAGGAATAAGACAGGACAGAGAATTGGGTAGTAATCCAGTGTAGTTACTATGGTTTTAGACTTCTTTCTGAATGTATCTCTTTAAATCAATAATTTTTCTTAATCCAAATAGTTTATGTGGCTTCACATACTCCAGTCTATAGGCATTAGCATGCGGTTTCTCTATAAGTCTAAAGGGTCCTGCATATTCATTTGCAAATTTTTTTAGTTTCAGCCATAAATTTCTTAGATTTTTCCTAAGTCTTTACTATCACTAGGTCACCAATCTGAAAGTTCATTGGACTAGCTCTCACATCATGTCTCCTTTTTATTTACAATGCCTTTTTTCTAATATTGGCATGAGCTACCTCCTTCTTTTCTTCCATAGCCAATTTTGTAATTTTAGGGAATTCCACTAAATAAAAAGGAAATTATTAGGTCTGATTCCCCCCGATTAATTCTACTTGTGCTAAACCCGTGGCTTCGTGTTTCAAACTGTTAAGTACCTTCTCAAAACATTCCAAGTAGCTAGCCCAGGCAGAGTGTTTCTTATGCCAGTATGTTCTACAGAGATGATTAAGTACTTTCATGATTCTTTCACACGTTACCCTGTAGAAAATAGGCTGAAATTTTAATGTGTTCCACATTTTTCTTCTTTAAACATTTCTCAAAATGCTTAGAAATAAATTGAGGCCCACTATCTAAGAAAATTGCTTTTGGAACCCCAATGTTTACAAAATAGGCCTTTTCCAATTTACTCACTATTACCTTAGCACTGGCCTTTTTAATTGGATAAAATTTTACATACTTAGTAAAACCATCTACCAGTACGAACACCTACTCACAACCTTCTTTCAAGACTGGCAAAGGGCCAAAAAGATCCACTGCTGCTAAATCTAATCTGTTTTGAGGTTCCACAGAGTACATCTGTCCTGCCACAATTCTGTTGTTTGCTTGTAGCTTTTGACATCGGTCACAGTACTCTAGCCTCTCTTGCATTTGATGCCACATGTTATCAAAAATCACCAATTTGGCAATACATTTATGGGCTCCACAATGCCCATACTTCCCATGTATAAAATCAATTAACAAATCCACATGTTTGGAGAAGTATATGTGCCAGTTCTCCTCACTGTTATTTCTCCTTCTGAAAAGTATATCTTTGTACACCTGGTAATATTCAGCTATCTTTCGAAAGTCAGGGTGAACTGTTCTGCTTTTTGCTAATTTCAAATTACCATCATGGTTTTGCTCCCATCTAAGATTCTTGCAGATGTGCTTAATCACTCCCTCTTCATGCAGCTGAATTACCACCAGCAGAATTTCATCACAATTCCTGTTTCTTAATGGATCTACCACCTGTCCTTTTTCCATTACACTTCTAGAATAGAATAGAATAGAATATTTTTATTTGCCTTTCAGTATTTTTCATACAATTGACTTATTGGCTAGATAATGCATCTGCCACAATGTTTTCAGAACCATTTATATACTTCATCTCAGTCAAACTGCTGTAAGTACATAGACCAACACCTCAGTCTGCTATGCTTAAGCTGACAAAGTATGTAAATATGTTAGAGCATTATGGTCTGTAAGAATCATAACTTTTTCCTAAAAGATATTGCTCAAATTTCTGCAAACCGGAAATAATGGCTAATGCTTCCAGTTCCGAAATGCTATAATTTTTCTCCACTTGTTGCAACAATTGACTTGCAAAGGCGATTGTTTTGTGGACTGGCTCTTCACCAACCATTTTGATTTGGAACAATTCCACCCCCAGACCATAACCACAAGCATCTGATCCTAAACAAAAAGGTTTTGAAAAGTCAAGATGGATCAAATTCTGACTGTTCACCAGTGCTTCTTTAAGTTTTTGGAAAGCTGTTTGACACTCCTGGGATCCATTTATAAGGCACATTCTTCTTCAAAGGTTCCCTCAGACACGGTTCATTAAATAACTGACCTGGTACAAATTTTCAGTAAAATCCGAATAGGCCAAACATACTCTTTAGCTCTTTATGCATACTTAGGGCTGCATAATCTCTAATAGCCTTTAATTTACCTGGATTGGGCATAATCCCTTCACCACTAACTATGTGTCCCAGGAATTTAATTTTTTTCTTCACAAATTTGGTTTTGTCTAATTTCAGTTTCATTCCCCCTATTTTAATTGCCTCTAATACCTTGTCTAACAATATGCAATGCTCTTCCCAAGTGGGAGTCAAAACTAATATGTCATCCACACAAACAGTTAGCTGCCTTAATAAGTTATCACCTAAGACCTGGGGCATTGCCCTAACAAAAGCACACACACTGATGTTCAACCCAAAGGGCACTACCTTGTACTGGTAACATTGTCCTTCAACCAGGAACACTGGGTACTTTCTGGATTCCTTAGCCAAAGTTAAATTCCAGTAACCACAAGTTACATCCACAGAAGTAAAAAATTTTGCATCTTTAATTTTTTTTAATAATTCTTCTATGTTTCCAGGTCTATCACTTTCTGGTAAGATAATTTTATGTAATACCCTCACATCCCAAACTAGCCTAATTGAGCCATACATCTTAGGTACTAGAACCTATGGATTATTGTAAACACTAATTGCTTTTTTAATTATCTCCCATTCGAGCATGTTCTGTATCAAATCACGAACAGCTTCCTTACGTACTTCTGGAACAGCAAAGGGTTTTCAGAAAAAATGTGTATCTTCTTTCACAGTTAAATAGCATTCATAGTTCCAAACTAATCTGCGCTGGTCCAAAAATACTTCACATTGCCTATTTAAAATTTGCCTCAGATCTTGTCTTTGTACATTAGTCAAATCAGTTAGTTCCTCTAATTTTACATTGATTCTGATTCTGACATTCTCTAGCTCAGAGGATCTACTTCCTTCCTTTTACCATATTCATTATAACCTTCCATCACCACAGCAGTCCTACAGTATTGGATCATAGTATCACTTACTTCATTATTCACACTATATCTTTTACCATAAACATTATAGTTACTTGTTTTCCATTTACCCTAATCATTGCATCATTGGTTCCAAAATTTATTCAATTTATTTATTTATTCAAGAAATTGGCACCTACTAACATTTCCACACTGAGTCCATTGATGATTAAAAAATTCAATTCGATCTGTATCCCACCTACAGTGATTGGTAACAATATTTCTTGCTTAACTACTTTCTTGCTTTCACCTGTGGCCACCACAATTTTTAACCCACTCACTAGCATTATCACTATTTGTTTACTTTTTGGAAGAGCATTCACAAAATTCTGTGACAATGTGCAAACTTCTGATCCAGTATCTATCAAACAAGGAACCTTTTCTTCAAATACAGTTACTTCTACTATAGATTGTCCCACGTATTCACTTCTGATTACAGACTTAGGTCCTTCTAATAAATCTTGCACTACTTCGCGCCTGTCAAAGCCTACACCTTCTGTGGAAAGTACATTTAACTTAACTGGCCCCTTCTTTCACTTCGTTATTTGTGGTGGCTTTTACTATCTGTTCCACTATAGACAAATCAAAACATTTCCATAACTTCTCAACCTCCAGAATAATCTTTGTTTCTGCAACCCTATCCAAGGTGTCATCAAAACTATCTAAATAATTTACTACCTCTTCTATCCCTTCATCTTCACTCTCCGAAATTACTTGATTCAGTCTATTAACAACATCCTCTTGTACCCCCATAGTGTCACTTCCACCATTTACATGTAGTTTCACATTGGTTTCGCAGTGCTGATTCACTCCCACCTCCTGACCTGAGTCTTTACTTTCTCTATCAAGTTCCTTCTCAGCATGGTTCCTGCGATTTTTACTAAAATTTTCCTTTACACAAAATGCTACTTCCTTTTCTAAAGAAATAAATTGCTTCTCAGTGTCACTCTCCTCTGTCCTTATTTCATTAACATTACTTTCAGTACATTATTTAGTAGGTGCCTTCTTTACAAAGGGTTTAGTCTATACGGTTGCAGTCTGCAAACACTAGTGTCATCACAGATCGCTACGCGTTTCCCTGTCATGCGATGCCATTGCCTCTGACATGTCTATTACCTGATAGGTGATGCTCGTCCATTACGTCATCGACTCGTAGCTGATTGCAATCAAAATACTTTACTCTGTCATTGAACCTACTTCCAGCAGCACCATCTCTTCCTCTGTACCAACCCCAGTATCCATTACCTCTTTGTATGCCTATTCTATTTACATTGACTTCTGTCCTATTGTCATTGGGTCTCATGGGAGGCCTACATTCTCTCCTATTATTTTCCTCCTCTTTCAAAATGTTTTCTACTCTTTCAAAATGTTTTCTACTCTTTCTAAATGTTTTCTACTCTTTCTAAATGTTTTCTACTCTCTCTAAATGTTTTCTACTCTCTCTAAATGTTTTCTACTCTCTCTAAATGTTTTCTACTCTCTCTAAATGTTTTCTACTCTCTCTAAATGTTTTCTACTCTCTCTAAATGTTTTCTACTCTCTCTAAATGTTTTCTACTCTTTCTAAATGTTTTCTACTCTTTCTAAATGTTGTCTACTCTTTCTAAATGTTGTCTACTCTTTCTAAATGTTGTCTACTCTTTCTAAATGTTGTCTACTCTTTCTAAATGTTGTCTACTCTTTCTAAATGTTGTCTACTCTTTCTAAATGTTGTCTACTCTTTCTAAATGTTGTCTACTCTTTCTAAATGTTGTCTACTCTTTCTAAATGTTGTCTACTCTTTCTAAATGTTGTCTACTCTTTCTAAATGTTGTCTACTCTTTCTAAATGTTGTCTACTCTTTCTAAATGTTGTCTACTCTTTCTAAATGTTGTCTACTCTTTCTAAATGTTGTCTACTCTTTCTAAATGTTGTCTACTCTTTCTAAATGTTGTCTACCCTTTCTAAATGTTGTCTACCCTTTCTAAATGTTGTCTACCCTTTCTAAATGTTGTCTACCCTTTCTAAATGTTGTCTACCCTTTCTAAATGTTGTCTACCCTTTCTAAATGTTGTCTACCCTTTCTAAATGTTGTCTACCCTTTCTAAATGTTGTCTACCCTTTCTAAATGTTGTCTACCCTTTCTAAATGTTGTCTACCCTTTCTAAATGTTGTCTACCCTTTCTAAATGTTGTCTACCCTTTCTAAATGTTGTCTACCCTTTCTAAATGTTGTCTACCCTTTCTAAATGTTGTCTACCCTTTCTAAATGTTGTCTACCCTTTCTAAATGTTGTCTACCCTTTCTAAATGTTGTCTACCCTTTCTAAATGTTGTCTACCCTTTCTAAATGTTGTCTACCCTTTCTAAATGTTGTCTACCCTTTCTAAATGTTGTCTACCCTTTCTAAATGTTGTCTACCCTTTCTAAATGTTGTCTACCCTTTCTAAATGTTGTCTACCCTTTCTAAATGTTGTCTACCCTTTCTAAATGTTGTCTACCCTTTCTAAATGTTGTCTACCCTTTCTAAATGTTGTCTACCCTTTCTAAATGTTGTCTACCCTTTCTAAATGTTGTCTACCCTTTCTAAATGTTGGCTACCCTTTCTAAATGTTGGCTACCCTTTCTAAATGTTGGCTACCCTTTCTAAATGTTGGCTACCCTTTCTAAATGTTGGCTACCCTTTCTAAATGTTGGCTACCCTTTCTAAATGTTGGCTACCCTTTCTAAATGTTGGCTACCCTTTCTAAATGTTGGCTACCCTTTCTAAATGTTGGCTACCCTTTCTAAATGTTGGCTACCCTTTCTAAATGTTGGCTACCCTTTCTAAATGTTGGCTACCCTTTCTAAATGTTGGCTACCCTTTCTAAATGTTGGCTACCCTTTCTAAATGTTGGCTACCCTTTCTAAATGTTGGCTACCCTTTCTAAATGTTGGCTACCCTTTCTAAATGTTGGCTACCCTTTCTAAATGTTGGCTACCCTTTCTAAATGTTGGCTACCCTTTCTAAATGTTGGCTACCCTTTCTAAATGTTGGCTACCCTTTCTAAATGTTGGCTACCCTTTCTAAATGTTGGCTACCCTTTCTAAATGTTGGCTACCCTTTCTAAATGTTGGCTACCCTTTCTAAATGTTGGCTACCCTTTCTAAATGTTGGCTACCCTTTCTAAATGTTGGCTACCCTTTCTAAATGTTGGCTACCCTTTCTAAATGTTGGCTACCCTTTCTAAATGTTGGCTACCCTTTCTAAATGTTGGCTACCCTTTCTAAATGTTGGCTACCCTTTCTAAATGTTGGCTACCCTTTCTAAATGTTGGCTACCCTTTCTAAATGTTGGCTACCCTTTCTAAATGTTGGCTACCCTTTCTAAATGTTGGCTACCCTTTCTAAATGTTGGCTACCCTTTCTAAATGTTGGCTACCCTTTCTAAATGTTGGCTACCCTTTCTAAATGTTGGCTACCCTTTCTAAATGTTGGCTACCCTTTCTAAATGTTGGCTACCCTTTCTAAATGTTGGCTACCCTTTCTAAATGTTGGCTACCCTTTCTAAATGTTGGCTACCCTTTCTAAATGTTGGCTACCCTTTCTAAATGTTGGCTACCCTTTCTAAATGTTGGCTACCCTTTCTAAATGTTGGCTACCCTTTCTAAATGTTGGCTACCCTTTCTAAATGTTGGCTACCCTTTCTAAATGTTGGCTACCCTTTCTAAATGTTGGCTACCCTTTCTAAATGTTGGCTACCCTTTCTAAATGTTGGCTACCCTTTCTAAATGTTGGCTACCCTTTCTAAATGTTGGCTACCCTTTCTAAATGTTGGCTACCCTTTCTAAATGTTGGCTACCCTTTCTAAATGTTGGCTACCCTTTCTAAATGTTGGCTACCCTTTCTAAATGTTGGCTACCCTTTCTAAATGTTGGCTACCCTTTCTAAATGTTGGCTACCCTTTCTAAATGTTGGCTACCCTTTCTAAATGTTGGCTACCCTTTCTAAATGTTGGCTACCCTTTCTAAATGTTGGCTACCCTTTCTAAATGTTGGCTACCCTTTCTAAATGTTGGCTACCCTTTCTAAATGTTGGCTACCCTTTCTAAATGTTGGCTACCCTTTCTAAATGTTGGCTACCCTTTCTAAATGTTGGCTACCCTTTCTAAATGTTGGCTACCCTTTCTAAATGTTGGCTACCCTTTCTAAATGTTGGCTACCCTTTCTAAATGTTGGCTACCCTTTCTAAATGTTGGCTACCCTTTCTAAATGTTGGCTACCCTTTCTAAATGTTGGCTACCCTTTCTAAATGTTGGCTACCCTTTCTAAATGTTGGCTACCCTTTCTAAATGTTGGCTACCCTTTCTAAATGTTGGCTACCCTTTCTAAATGTTGGCTACCCTTTCTAAATGTTGGCTACCCTTTCTAAATGTTGGCTACCCTTTCTAAATGTTGGCTACCCTTTCTAAATGTTGGCTACCCTTTCTAAATGTTGGCTACCCTTTCTAAATGTTGGCTACCCTTTCTAAATGTTGGCTACCCTTTCTAAATGTTGGCTACCCTTTCTAAATGTTGGCTACCCTTTCTAAATGTTGGCTACCCTTTCTAAATGTTGGCTACCCTTTCTAAATGTTGGCTACCCTTTCTAAATGTTGGCTACCCTTTCTAAATGTTGGCTACCCTTTCTAAATGTTGGCTACCCTTTCTAAATGTTGGCTACCCTTTCTAAATGTTGGCTACCCTTTCTAAATGTTTGCTACCCTTTCTAAATGTTTGCTACCCTTTCTAAATGTTTGCTACCCTTTCTAAATGTTTGCTACCCTTTCTAAATGTTTGCTACCCTTTCTAAATGTTTGCTACCCTTTCTAAATGTTTGCTACCCTTTCTAAATGTTTGCTACCCTTTCTAAATGTTTGCTACCCTTTCTAAATGTTTGCTACCCTTTCTAAATGTTTGCTACCCTTTCTAAATGTTTGCTACCCTTTCTAAATGTTGGCTACCCTTTCTAAATGTTGGCTACCCTTTCTAAATGTTGGCTACCCTTTCTAAATGTTGGCTACCCTTTCTAAATGTTGGCTACCCTTTCTAAATGTTGTCTACCCTTTCTAAATGTTGTCTACCCTTTCTAAATGTTGTCTACCCTTTCTAAATGTTGGCTACCCTTTCTAAATGTTGGCTACCCTTTCTAAATGTTGGCTACCCTTTCTAAATGTTGGCTACCCTTTCTAAATGTTGGCTACCCTTTCTAAATGTTGGCTACCCTTTCTAAATGTTGGCTACCCTTTCTAAATGTTGGCTACCCTTTCTAAATGTTGGCTACCCTTTCTAAATGTTGGCTACCCTTTCTAAATGTTGGCTACCCTTTCTAAATGTTGGCTACCCTTTCTAAATGTTGGCTACCCTTTCTAAATGTTGGCTACCCTTTCTAAATGTTGGCTACCCTTTCTAAATGTTGGCTACCCTTTCTAAATGTTGGCTACCCTTTCTAAATGTTGGCTACCCTTTCTAAATGTTGGCTACCCTTTCTAAATGTTGGCTACCCTTTCTAAATGTTGGCTACCCTTTCTAAATGTTGGCTACCCTTTCTAAATGTTGGCTACCCTTTCTAAATGTTGGCTACCCTTTCTAAATGTTGGCTACCCTTTCTAAATGTTGGCTACCCTTTCTAAATGTTGGCTACCCTTTCTAAATGTTGGCTACCCTTTCTAAATGTTGGCTACCCTTTCTAAATGTTGGCTACCCTTTCTAAATGTTGGCTACCCTTTCTAAATGTTGGCTACCCTTTCTAAATGTTGGCTACCCTTTCTAAATGTTGGCTACCCTTTCTAAATGTTGGCTACCCTTTCTAAATGTTGGCTACCCTTTCTAAATGTTGGCTACCCTTTCTAAATGTTGGCTACCCTTTCTAAATGTTGGCTACCCTTTCTAAATGTTGGCTACCCTTTCTAAATGTTGGCTACCCTTTCTAAATGTTGGCTACCCTTTCTAAATGTTGGCTACCCTTTCTAAATGTTGGCTACCCTTTCTAAATGTTGGCTACCCTTTCTAAATGTTGGCTACCCTTTCTAAATGTTGGCTACCCTTTCTAAATGTTGGCTACCCTTTCTAAATGTTGGCTACCCTTTCTAAATGTTGGCTACCCTTTCTAAATGTTGGCTACCCTTTCTAAATGTTGGCTACCCTTTCTAAATGTTGGCTACCCTTTCTAAATGTTGGCTACCCTTTCTAAATGTTGGCTACCCTTTCTAAATGTTGGCTACCCTTTCTAAATGTTGGCTACCCTTTCTAAATGTTGGCTACCCTTTCTAAATGTTGGCTACCCTTTCTAAATGTTGGCTACCCTTTCTAAATGTTGGCTACCCTTTCTAAATGTTGGCTACCCTTTCTAAATGTTGGCTACCCTTTCTAAATGTTGGCTACCCTTTCTAAATGTTGGCTACCCTTTCTAAATGTTGGCTACCCTTTCTAAATGTTGGCTACCCTTTCTAAATGTTGGCTACCCTTTCTAAATGTTGGCTACCCTTTCTAAATGTTGGCTACCCTTTCTAAATGTTGGCTACCCTTTCTAAATGTTGGCTACCCTTTCTAAATGTTGGCTACCCTTTCTAAATGTTGGCTACCCTTTCTAAATGTTGGCTACCCTTTCTAAATGTTGGCTACCCTTTCTAAATGTTGGCTACCCTTTCTAAATGTTGGCTACCCTTTCTAAATGTTGGCTACCCTTTCTAAATGTTGGCTACCCTTTCTAAATGTTGGCTACCCTTTCTAAATGTTGGCTACCCTTTCTAAATGTTGGCTACCCTTTCTAAATGTTGGCTACCCTTTCTAAATGTTGGCTACCCTTTCTAAATGTTTGCTACCCTTTCTAAATGTTGGCTACCCTTTCTAAATGTTTGCTACCCTTTCTAAATGTTTGCTACCCTTTCTAAATGTTTGCTACCCTTTCTAAATGTTTGCTACCCTTTCTAAATGTTTGCTACCCTTTCTAAATGTTTGCTACCCTTTCTAAATGTTTGCTACCCTTTCCAAATGTTTGCTACCCTTTCCAAATGTTTGCTACCCTTTCCAAATGTTTGCTACCCTTTCCAAATGTTTGCTACCCTTTCCAAATGTTTGCTACCCTTTCCAAATGTTTGCTACCCTTTCCAAATGTTTGCTACCCTTTCCAAATGTTTGCTACCCTTTCCAAATGTTTGCTACCCTTTCCAAATGTTTGCTACCCTTTCCAAATGTTTGCTACCCTTTCCAAATGTTTGCTACCCTTTCCAAATGTTTGCTACCCTTTCCAAATGTTTGCTACCCTTTCCAAATGTTTGCTACCCTTTCCAAATGTTTGCTACCCTTTCCAAATGTTTGCTACCCTTTCCAAATGTTTGCTACCCTTTCCAAATGTTTGCTACCCTTTCCAAATGTTTGCTACCCTTTCCAAATGTTTGCTACCCTTTCCAAATGTTTGCTACCCTTTCCAAATGTTTGCTACCCTTTCCAAATGTTTGCTACCCTTTCCAAATGTTTGCTACCCTTTCCAAATGTTTGCTACCCTTTCCAAATGTTTGCTACCCTTTCCAAATGTTTGCTACCCTTTCCAAATGTTTGCTACCCTTTCCAAATGTTTGCTACCCTTTCCAAATGTTTGCTACCCTTTCCAAATGTTTGCTACCCTTTCCAAATGTTTGCTACCCTTTCCAAATGTTTGCTACCCTTTCCAAATGTTTGCTACCCTTTCCAAATGTTTGCTACCCTTTCCAAATGTTTGCTACCCTTTCCAAATGTTTGCTACCCTTTCCAAATGTTTGCTACCCTTTCCAAATGTTTGCTACCCTTTCCAAATGTTTGCTACCCTTTCCAAATGTTTGCTACCCTTTCCAAATGTTTGCTACCCTTTCCAAATGTTTGCTACCCTTTCCAAATGTTTGCTACCCTTTCCAAATGTTTGCTACCCTTTCCAAATGTTTGCTACCCTTTCCAAATGTTTGCTACCCTTTCCAAATGTTTGCTACCCTTTCCAAATGTTTGCTACCCTTTCCAAATGTTTGCTACCCTTTCCAAATGTTTGCTACCCTTTCCAAATGTTTGCTACCCTTTCCAAATGTTTGCTACCCTTTCCAAATGTTTGCTACCCTTTCCAAATGTTTGCTACCCTTTCCAAATGTTTGCTACCCTTTCCAAATGTTTGCTACCCTTTCCAAATGTTTGCTACCCTTTCCAAATGTTTGCTACCCTTTCCAAATGTTTGCTACCCTTTCCAAATGTTTGCTACCCTTTCCAAATGTTTGCTACCCTTTCCAAATGTTTGCTACCCTTTCCAAATGTTTGCTACCCTTTCCAAATGTTTGCTACCCTTTCCAAATGTTTGCTACCCTTTCCAAATGTTTGCTACCCTTTCCAAATGTTTGCTACCCTTTCCAAATGTTTGCTACCCTTTCCAAATGTTTGCTACCCTTTCCAAATGTTTGCTACCCTTTCCAAATGTTTGCTACCCTTTCCAAATGTTTGCTACCCTTTCCAAATGTTTGCTACCCTTTCCAAATGTTTGCTACCCTTTCCAAATGTTTGCTACCCTTTCCAAATGTTTGCTACCCTTTCCAAATGTTTGCTACCCTTTCCAAATGTTTGCTACCCTTTCCAAATGTTTGCTACCCTTTCCAAATGTTTGCTACCCTTTCCAAATGTTTGCTACCCTTTCCAAATGTTTGCTACCCTTTCCAAATGTTTGCTACCCTTTCCAAATGTTTGCTACCCTTTCCAAATGTTTGCTACCCTTTCCAAATGTTTGCTACCCTTTCCAAATGTTTGCTACCCTTTCCAAATGTTTGCTACCCTTTCCAAATGTTTGCTACCCTTTCCAAATGTTTGCTACCCTTTCCAAATGTTTGCTACCCTTTCCAAATGTTTGCTACCCTTTCCAAATGTTTGCTACCCTTTCCAAATGTTTGCTACCCTTTCCAAATGTTTGCTACCCTTTCCAAATGTTTGCTACCCTTTCCAAATGTTTGCTACCCTTTCCAAATGTTTGCTACCCTTTCCAAATGTTTGCTACCCTTTCCAAATGTTTGCTACCCTTTCCAAATGTTTGCTACCCTTTCCAAATGTTTGCTACCCTTTCCAAATGTTTGCTACCCTTTCCAAATGTTTGCTACCCTTTCCAAATGTTTGCTACCCTTTCCAAATGTTTGCTACCCTTTCCAAATGTTTGCTACCCTTTCCAAATGTTTGCTACCCTTTCCAAATGTTTGCTACCCTTTCCAAATGTTTGCTACCCTTTCCAAATGTTTGCTACCCTTTCCAAATGTTTGCTACCCTTTCCAAATGTTTGCTACCCTTTCCAAATGTTTGCTACCCTTTCCAAATGTTTGCTACCCTTTCCAAATGTTTGCTACCCTTTCCAAATGTTTGCTACCCTTTCCAAATGTTTGCTACCCTTTCCAAATGTTTGCTACCCTTTCCAAATGTTTGCTACCCTTTCCAAATGTTTGCTACCCTTTCCAAATGTTTGCTACCCTTTCCAAATGTTTGCTACCCTTTCCAAATGTTTGCTACCCTTTCCAAATGTTTGCTACCCTTTCCAAATGTTTGCTACCCTTTCCAAATGTTTGCTACCCTTTCCAAATGTTTGCTACCCTTTCCAAATGTTTGCTACCCTTTCCAAATGTTTGCTACCCTTTCCAAATGTTTGCTACCCTTTCTAAATAATTGATAAACCTATCAATATCATCTCGAGGAGCTGAAATGATCTTATTCTGCCGATATAATGGCAACATATTCTCTATGCCCATAATGATCTGCTCTGTTTCTACCTTTGCATTTAAATATGACAAGGTAGTCACCCACTTTTGTACAAACCTTTTGATGCTATCTTTCTTTGGGTCATATTTTTTCCCAAACCAAAACTTGTTTAAAACTTCCATCTGCTTTCTCTTTCCCCAATATTCTTTGAAAAAAGCCTGTTTGAAATCCCCTAAACTATCATACTTATCAGAAGGTAACTTCGCCCATATTCTAGCTTCCCCCATTAAATTTGACATAATGAAAGCAATCTTTTGCTCGTCTTCCACACTTTAAGCAACACATCTTTGAAATCACTCCAAAACTCTTTTGGATGAACCTTCTTATTTGGCTCAAATTTCAAATATTGGTGCTGCATCACATAGGCAATTTCAGTAGATTCCACAACACCATTAGACACTACACACACACTATTCTTGTTAGCTTTCTGTTCAACCATTGTTAGTCTACCTTCATGGTTACATGGCTGTCCATTTACCTCAGTACTAAACTGATTAATGTTAGTTTCTGTATTAGTAATTTTATTAGACATTTGCACACCAACTTTCATACACACATTTCCTTCCTTAATTTTATTTTCTAAGACAATGTGACAATCTTAACTGCATTTTTCTACATTCTAAATATGTTCATAAACTTTATCTAATTCAGGATTTACTCTTTTCTCTAACTTAACACTATCCTCAGAAACTTGCCTTATCTGTGACGTTAGTTCACTTTCCACTGTTACAATTGCAGCATTACATTCTTGCCTCACCTGATTAATGTCAATTTTAGTGTTATTACCAAAGAAAGTCAGGTCATTTTTCCTTGAATCCCTCAAATTCGAAATTTTATTTTGCATTTTGGATTCCATTTTGACCACTTCATATGTAATTTGTTTGATCTCAGAACTTAGTGAAGTTTTTATATCTGACCCCATTTTTGTTGTTTTTGTATCAATGTCATTACCAATTTTATTCATTTTATCATCAATATCAGAACTCGATGATGTTTTAATTTTGGAACCCAAACCATTTATCTTACTATCAATATCCAATTCCATTTTACACATATTAGCATTTATTTGTCCCATATGTTGCAAGATGCTTGCCAACATATCTGACACATTGTCCTTCTGCTTCCTAGCAGCTGACATTGGCTCCTGCTTTATTTCTTTAACATTGCCAGGTGTAAGTGGGACACTAGGTTCCAATATATTGTGCTCACTAACTGGTCCATAATTAGCATACATTGAATCTGTCAAACTGCTACTCGCATTAGCTTCTGACATATCAAAACTGAAACCAGTACTCATGGAATCGTTTCCAGCTTTAACTCTTCCCAAACCTACCTCCAGTTTCTCATCTACAATTTCCTGATTGTTTTCAGCCATTCTGCTTAGTTTCTTAGCACATGCACACAGATAATAAAGTAGAACACTACATATCTTTCATCTCATCTGGTTGACTGCATGCCGAGATGAAACTGCGTATCCATCTGCCAAGCTCTGCGCCAACCAAGTACAGTTTCCAGGCCCCTGCTGCATAAAGGGCCACCAACTGCCCCGGATGCTGGTCACCGCAGTATAATGACACCTGGTGATCTTCAGCTTTCAGCACGTCATCTGCTACTGCATACCGTCAGTTGTTCTCACTGCAGTAGAAATGACACCTCTCTTTGCCAAGTGGTCACCGACATACTCTGACACCTCATTTCAATGGCTGCCGATTCTTGATGCACGTTCATTAGCACATGTGTCTATTGTCCTAATATACACTACTGGCCATTAAAATTGCTACACCAAGAAGAAATGCAGATGATAAACGGGTATTCATTAGACAAATATATTATACTAGAACTGACATGTGATTACATTTTCACGCAATTTGGGTGCATAGATCCTGAGAAATCAGTACCCAGAACAACCACCTCTGGCCATAATAACAGCCGTGATATGCCTAGGCATTGAGTCAAACAGAGCTTGGATGGCGTGTACAGGTACAGCTGCCCATGTAGCTTCAAGACGATACCACAGATCATCAAGAGTAGTGACTGGACTATTGTGATGAGCCAGTTGCTTGGCCACCATTGACCAGACATTTTCAATTGGTGAGAGATCTGCAGAATGTGCTGGCCAGGACAGCAGTCGAACATTTTCTGTATCCAGAAAGGCCTGTGCAGGACCTGCAACATGCGGTCGTGCATTATCCTGCTGAAATGTAGGGTTTTGCAGAGATCGCATGAAGGGTAGAGTCGCAGGTAATAACATATCTGAAATGTAGCATCCACTGTTCAAAGTGTCAACAATGCAAACAAGAGGTGACTGAGACGTGTAATCACTGACACCCCATACCATCATGCCGGGTGATACGCCAGTATGGCGATGACGAATACACGCTCCCAATATGCGTTCATCGCGATGTCACCAAACACAGATGCGACCATCATGATGCTGTAAACAGAACATGGATTCATCCAAAAAAAATTATGTTTTGCCATTTGTGCACACAGGTTCATCCTTGAGTACACCATCACAGGCACTTCTGTCTGTGATGCAGCATCAAGGGTAACCGCAGCCATGGCCTCTGAGCTGATAGTCCATGCTTCTGCAAACGTTGTCAAGCTGTTCATGCAGATGGTTGTTGTCTTGCAAACATCCCCATCTGTTGACTCGGGGATTGAGATGTTGCTGCACGATCTGTTACAGCCATGCGGATAAGATGCCTGTCATCTTGACTGCTAGTGATACGAGGCCGTTGGGATCCAGCACGGCATTCCGTATTACCCTCCAGAACCCACCGATTCCATATTCTGCTAACAGTCATTGGATCTCGACCAACATGAGCAGCAATGTCGTGATATGATAAACCGCAATCACAATAGGCTGCAATCCGACCTTTATCAAATTTGGAAACATGATGGTACGCATTTCTCCTCCTTACACGAGGCATCACAACAACGTTTCACCAGGCAATGCTGGTCAACTGCTGTCTGTGTATGAGAAATTGGTTGGAAACTTTCCTCATGTCCGCATGTTGAAGGCGTCACCACTGGCGCCCACCTCGTGTGAATGCTCTGAAAAGCTAATCATTTGCATATCATAGCATCTTCTTCCTCTCAGTCAAATTTCGCATCTGTAGCACATCATTTTCGTGGTGTAGCAATTTTAATGTCCAGTAGTGTAGTTCCTTTTTCACTCGCATGTCAAATATTTCAACAAGTTCATTTAACACTGCTGCTTTTATATACAGTACCTACTCTTCCAAACTCTATATTGTAATTCCTGGTCGATAAAGCACCAATTGCAGCATTGCTTGGCTAAAATTCGTGTAACTGCTTACTGCTTCTTTTGTCATACTGTCGACCTCAAAAGTCCCACCTACCTCAGTATAGCGTCTGGTCACCAACCCACTTCTCTGCAATGTAGATACTTTTCTGGAGATGTTAAAAGCAGTGTTGATGAAAAACATCATCAATACTTATGTTAGCACAGTCTGCATTAACTCTGTAGCGAAATGTCGTGCAAACATATTATAAAAATTTTTGGGTGGAGGGTGATTGTTTCATCTCTTAGAAAACTGTAAAAATTGGGCAAATAGTTCATTATTTGCTTTAGATGCCAAATTAAACAGGTGCCATCAGCCCGCATTTAAAACTAACAGCTAATATCACTGTCCTCATCTCACAGCTCATACCCTCTAGTACTCATGCAAGACAGCCAGAAATGTACCAAAGTTCAACTTGAATTATTATGCAATTTTCACTGTTTATACTAAGCTACAACATAAGTTTTACATTTGGTCTTTTTCAGTGAATTTCTTTAAAAGAAGTTGCTCACCAACTATCCCATAAATGATTATAAAATATGCCACGCAGATTTCTTCACAAAGGCCGAGACTTGACACACACTTATCTCTCATACTAATTCCTTCACAAAACTCAAATTTTCACAATCTGTCTGTAAATGCATTTGCTTTCACAGTGATATAAAATGAACACAAAATAACAGTACCTTCTTCATTTTACATATAACTTTTTCGGTAACATTCAACATGACCTGCGCATCTGACAGCGAGACTACGACTGCCTCCATGCTGTTGCTCACATCACATTTACTACTTGATAGAGTGCAGGAAAGACTTCACTCTGATTGGTTGATCAAATTAACAGCCAATCAGATCAATCTTTCAAGATCATATTAGCACCTAAACTGTTTTACTCCAATCAACATTCACAGATGCATTTACATCATTTTATGCTGCAAATAGTAATAAAATGTCCAACCAAACCAAACCAAGCCAAACCAAACGAAAACTAATCTTCAATTAACTTTCGAAAAAACTTTACTCTTCAAATAACTATTGTGGCAGCCTTCTTACAAAAACAAGCACACTTGGACATACGGCATCAGCAAGTAAGGGGAATCACAGCTTTTGTTGCAACAGCTTGTTGCACACTTTCCCTTGACCAAGTAACATAATGTTCAACAGGAGATAATATTGAATCTTTACATATGTCCCACATGCACACTCTCAGTAATTTACACAACAAAATAAATAGTTGTTAAATGAATACCAATTCCTAATGAATTCTCTATTACGAAAATGAAAAATAATTTGTTATTTAAGTATAAAAATTCAAACATACTGTCCTAACATTTTGTAAACTCTAGTTAAGATTCCAACTGATAGCAAAGGACAAACTTTTATGCATCCGAACTGACTTTAATCTTACTAGTGCCGTTTTTAAATATCAAAAGACTAAATAAAAAGTTTTTTCTAAATTGATTAAGATTTAGTATTGTTTATTCAAATGCTTAAGGGTTTGAATATTCTGTCTCTGGAACTGACACAAGTGGCGCTTCCCATGGTTGTGTTAGCAACAGGTGTGAGTGAATCACACCGAGATACAAGCGGCTGTCAGCACCATCAACTACAAAGCTATGAGCCCGTACTGCAAGGTAGTTTACTTCAATAAAATGCTATTCTGGTTTGACTCGTGATGTTACAAGCTCAATCAACTCTGGAAACATTGCTGCAGATTGCAAGCTCTTCTTGCACCCTGTGGCTGAGGCCAGCATCACCACCTCCACCAGCTGCCTGTATGAACTGAGGATCACCTCAGTACCATGCAACAGGCATTGTTTGTGCTGGCATGAGCCCCAACTTGCAGATGACTGCACCCTGTATGCTCGATGGCCACTGGCAAGGCTGGTTCCACATCTCAGATGAGGCACCCCACAGACATATTGAGTGAACATCCACTTTCTTTCCAGCCCTGAATCCTATCTGCCTAAGAGGCTCCATTACGAGCCTAACATTGGAGCTCCTAATAAGCAGTAAACCCTTCCCCTGTGAGCCTGCTTGGACCCTGCTGAAGGAGCATCCACCTGTCCACTCACAGGATGAATGGGCAAGGCCAGGTGGCCAGTCTCCACATTGGTCCTCTGCCTTGAGCAATGCGAACATGTTACCACCTGCCAATCACCTTGCTGTGAGGGCAGATTCACCTTGTTGTGTGCACTAGGAGGCACCTCGGAAGCAGAGCCTGAGGGCAAAAGAAGTGATACCTGAGGTGTCCTGTGTGATGCACCAGATTCTCTGCCTCTGTTGCAACCTGAGGCAGCAGCCCGAACGTGACTGACTGTAGCCAACAGCACGTTCAACTGTTCACAAACTGTGGCCATCTACTCGTGCATCCGCATGCAGCATGTACACATCCAATCCATCTTAGCAAGACTAACTGAAGAAGTGAACTATAAAAGCAGTTGATCTTAGATATGTAGCTTGCAACCCTCCTGACATGGGACCAAAGCATGCTGATGAGTTAAAGAGCTACATAGCTCGTTGTTCAGTGAGCAACTACTGTGCTAAAGACTGAATGAATTTACACTTACAAAAACGCAAGTTAATCCTCTTCAACAGAGAAACATGAATGAAATTTAATAAATGTACTATGTGGAAAACACAGAAAAAGATAAACCTTTAACTTGCCACTCTGTAGGCATACTCATATCACAGACAAGAGCTGGAACCTGACTAGTCAATCTGCAATTTCCGAGTGGTGAGGAGCAAATGCAGAAAGACTAATTCCCAATGAAGGCAGGTTGATGACTTGAATTAAGGCCAAACACTGTCACAATGCACCTATGAGAGGCACGGATTCTGGGATTTGGTAGGATGCTTGCAGCAGGAGACCCATGGAATTCAGGGGTCTGATTAACTCCATGGGAGTAGGCACTAACGGAGGTAGCAGACACTGGCAGCGTGTTAGGTACAAACTTGAGAGCAGCACTCAAAGTGAAAAAACAGGCATGTTTGCACCATCATGGTTCTTTAAAGACCCAAGCTTTTGTATTCAAAGGGAATTCTCACTCAGATCATTGGGGCATTGAATCCATGTTGCTTCTGGCCAGCCTCAGTAAGCTTTACTGAAACTGGCCAGAAGAAACATGAAGTCAATGCCCCAATGATCTGAGTGAGAATTGCCTTTGAATATAAAAGCTTAGATTTTTAAAGAATCATTATGGTGCAGTGTTACTCCCTTCCTATAGTCATCCTACCAATCCACCAGCACTTAAGAAGCTTCAGCTAATCTGACAAGTTGCTCTGCACCTCCAGGGCACCACTGGCCAACCATATTTAGATTCCTCCCATTCTCCTAATTGGTAAGTAGGTATGTTTCTGTACTTTAAATTAACAAACTCCAAGTTTGGTAGCAGTAGCGTTCAGCTGGAAACTAAACATCACTGCCACTCCTATTATGGCCAGTAACAACAATGTTTTACATCACTTGGCCCCACCCTCAGTCCTTTTTTGGGTGAGGACTGCTGCAGTAGCAATCTGACCTGTGTAAACCCACTGACATTGCAGTCCTTACGAGCATATATCAAGCTTGCTGCCCCTGCTAAGATGTGCCTTTTCATGGCCATCTTTTACTGTGAGGCTGTACGACAGTGTCTAGGTGGTGGATGGTATTACCAGTTAATTCTCTGAAGTGAAAGTTCTCCCCTGTAACAGCTGCTCAGAGTGTCTGCAATTTTCAGGGCTCCAGTGCTACTATTTAGCTACAGTAACCTAAAAACTACCACCTTTGTCTGCTCTGTGCATTGTATCTCTGATTTCCAATTTTGGAATGGCCTTGATGACTCCAGTAACCTTAATCTAATACAGACATACTTATTCTTAATCAGTCATCTCTTACTGTAATTTTACAAAACACACTAACAAACAACTATCTTGATCTTTAAAATCAGTGTTAATCAGTAATTCCCATACATATGACAACACCTAATCCATACATTGCAGATTAACTTCTTTCTTAGAAATAAATGCTGGAATTTGGGAACTTGATTTGTTAAACTGTACATTTTTTTGTGTGTTTCTGAGTGGCTCTGCTGCTACACATCATAAAGCACAGTACACTGACTGACAGAAGTATTTTTGTATACATAGTAAATATTTCATAACACTTGCTAAATCAACATTACTGTAGAGAATTCATTTACAACATATTTGCAATGAAATGTGCAAGAGCTGTCGGTATTCTTTGTCCTAATTTGGATTTGTGATTTTTACAGGTGAAATGACAGGTGGTGGCCATACTGTGAAAAAAGGTCTAATGAGTCAAAAAGTACCTGAAGCTCCAGTTACTCAGAAAACTGTGGGGGACCTTGGAAAAAATATGCAAGAATGCCAGATAAAACTTGAAGAGTTTACTAGGAAAATTCATGAGATTGACAAAAAAATGTGTTTCCTTACACCAGAGATAAATAATATGAAAACCAAAACACAAAAGTTGGAAACTGAAATTATGGTAAGGTGTTTTCAGGCATGCTATATCAGAGGTAATATCCTGAGTTAGTCTTACTTCTCTTTGAAATTGTCTCCATGTCCTACTTTTGCCCATTTCTAAAATAAAACATCTCATCCTGAATGTCTAGATTTGAGAACAGTCATTTTATACACTTTGTAATAAATCAGAGATGTCCCATTATTTTGATTAGAGTGCATATGAGGAGATGATGTAATAAATGTTTCTCTTACAAGTTTGTCTCATGATTTTCACAACATAGACCTTACAGCTATTTTGAACAGTAAATAAATTCTTAATCAGTCTCTTGGGAAAGACACAGATATCAAAGCCCTGCTGATTAATACTGTTAAGGTGTATGGATAAACCTTTCAAAACTTTTACTTGCATTTTCATTAGGATAAAATTAACTTTTTTTACTTGGTTTTGTGTAACTTGACTTGATTCCAAATTTATCATGAAATAACAAAATGTCCATATTTTTTTTTTATAATCTGTTATTTTTGCATAAATATTTTATTCACATATTTGCTATTCATGAACAGTTTCTTGCCACTTAAGACAATTATTTTCAGACACTTGAGAGAGAACACCCAAAACTCGAGCATGAAGTAAAGAATCAGGAAAAGAGAGTGTTAGAAGTTACAGGTGATCCAGCAAAAGTTGCAGCTCTCACATTGGTTATGGGGAAAGCCAAAAAAGGTATGTTAAGTCATTCACAAAAGTTGTGAAGAAGTTATGTTTATGTCAGCAAGAGTTTTAGAACAGAGCAGGACTCTAGTCAAATCTGTGTAAAGAATATGACAAAATGTAACTTGACAAAAATTTAAATATGAAGCATTTTTCAGTCATCTCATTTCTGTACTCACTGCAGCTCATAGACATCTTGTCATACTGAGTGAGGTGGTGCAGTGGTTAGGACACTGGACTCGCATTCAGGTGGACAATGGTTCAAACACTCATCCGGCCTTCCTGATCTAGGTTTCTTGTGATTTCCCTAAACTACTTCAGGGAAATGCTGGGATGGTTCCTTTGAAAGGATATGACTGACTTCCTTCCCCATCCTTCCCTAATGTAAGGGGACTGACGACCGTGCTGTCCGGTCCCTTCCCCACAAATCAACTTCTACACAGTTTGGATTCAACAAGTCTTTGGTAGGTTTCTAGAAGTGTGTGGCACTAGCCACAAGTCAAACAATTCTCATAAACTATGGCGGTTTGTGGGAGTGGAGCTGGTGTCCAATAGCATCTCAGATGTCTTCCATTGTGGTTCATATCATGCAAATTTGGCTGGAGAGATATCAACTTAAGTTTACTGTCGTGCTCTTCATACCACTGTAGCGTGATTCTGGTACTGTGATATGGACAGTTAGCCTGCTGGAAGATTCCATCACCATCAAGGTCAACATCAAGCCTGAAGGGATACAGGTGCTATGCATGAATGTTCAAACAGTCCACATCTGTGTTGGTGTGTTCAATTTCTACAAGTCTGTTGTATTACCAGTTGAAAGTCTTCCCTAGTATAATACAGCCTTTACTGGCCTGCATCCATGGCAAAATGTTAGTTTGGAGCAACTAAACATAGTGCATACAGTTTCTGATATGGAACCATTGTAGATGTAAAATTTTATTGTCACACAGTAGTTGAACAGTCAGTGAAGTCTACCACTTTGTCTTTGCAGGACTATGGTGGATGAAAAGCCTACTGGGAAGTGTCAAGATCTTGCATGGAAAATGTTTAAGAATAACATCCACTGTCTCAGATACTGAAACATGAAAACTTGTTAATTCACTCTATAATATCCTGTAGTATCATACTTTGGGGCAGTTCTATACTCCTTTGTTCACAGATTTTCCATCCAGTATTCTGTAAATACATACTGACTCATTCCATGAACAAGTAGCTTTGACTGACTTGGTTCTATGGCCAGTAGATAAAATATTTAATGAGGCATGAATTTATCTCAAAAAGACAGCTTAGACCCCATATAAGAGGCAGTGTTTGTTGAAATAGACAAAAATATTGTGTCTGTGAAGGTAAAATTAAGTCTGTCTGTGAAGTTATCTGGACATACATGATTAGCCATGGTGAAATCAAGTTAATCATTGGATGTTTTTATTGGCCATCCAGTTTTCTTGTAACAGTTGTATAATCATTCAAACAAAGTCTGTGTTACATAGCATGGAAATACTGCAGTCACATAATATTAGTTGGAGGCAACATTGACCTACAGATTATAGACTGATATGTTCGTGGATTTATTGCAGGTACTTTGGACAATCTGTCTTGAGAAGTAGTCATGGACACATTTTTCCAAGACTGTCTTCAGCTGCTAGTTCAACAATTCACTCTCTATGAAAGTATTTTAGTCCCTATAGCTACAAGCATGCCTGATCTTATCAGCAGTGTCATTATAGAGATAGGGACTAGCAATCATGTCATCATAGTGACTATGACCACTGAAGTTCATAAATCCATCAAGAAAGTTAGGAGAGTTTTCATTATGGGAAGAGCTGATAACATTGTTAACATTCTACTTAATCAATGAATGGACATAATTTAGTTCAAATAGGGTGGATGTAGAGGAATTTTGGATGAACGTTAAACTGTTTGCAAACCATGCTCTTGAGAAGGATGTGCAAAATAAGGGTATTGAGGATGGAAAAGACTACTGTGGTTGAATTACAAAATTCAGGGATTGGTGTGGAAGCAAAGATTGTTGCATTCTCAGGTCAAAAAAGAATGCAGAAGTAATAATAAGATTGATGTCAAAGCATATAATTTCCACCATCGTGGCTTAGTGAAGGAACTTGCTGGGAACCTGAGAAAATTCTTGTCCCACATGAAATGGCTAAGTGGATTGAAGGACTCTATCCAGTCACTCATTGACCAATCTGATGTGGGTAAAAAAGACAGCAAAAGGAAAACTGAAGTTTTAAATTTTTAAACTTTTTTTTCTAAGATGCCTCTGAAAAATTTGTAGTTATTACAATAATCTGCAAAATGATATCATCACCATACAGTCAGACTGGCTCTAATGTTAATGACAAATATTTTTTTAAGTTCATTAAGCTAACTGGAGACTTAGCACTTAAAAATTTCAACCTAATTCACCAATTAAATCTGAAAATTGTTCAGGTGAACTGCATGTTGTATCGGTTGCATGAGGCTGTGGATCAATTGGAAATGTTACATACAGCCAAGGCCAACATGCCCATTGATGCAATATGAACCAAGTTAGTAATTAACAAACTGAAACAGTCACTGGAAGCAACTTGTGTATACAGTACTAATGACAGATCACAATGAGTGCTAATCAATTAACACTGATAAGTATGGGAATTTTTTCCAGATACTTTTATATATTTATTTTGATCCAACATCAACTGATTACAAAAATCTTTTTTTTGTTCCAGTCTTCTGGATAAGTCAGAGCCTTACTTACTAGGGTTACATATTATTGACTGGCACTTTTATCTACACAACTTTTTCTAAATTTAGTTGAGAGAACAGAGTTACATACATGGACTATACATAAAAAAATGTGTTTTTGCCATACTTGGATCAAGGAATATACAGTTTGTAACACAGTATTCATATCTGACATCAACTATATACAGTTTGTGACACAGTCTAAGATCTGAGATTACAAATATTTTTAGATAGATGGTCTTTCATCATACGAGTGTACTAAATCTAGAAACTCATCTATTGAATATACAGGATTGTTTAGGAGGCATCATTTTAATTTCATTTTTAGTTTTGGAATGGGCAATTTGGAGATATTAGGATGGAAGCAATTCAGTAGTTTTATGCCTACATAGTGAGGGCTTTTCTCATTAAGTGTTGTTCTATGAGAGATGATGTGGGGTCTCTCTACCTCTAGTGTTGTGATCGTGTATTTCTTTATTAAGTGTTTTGTTACTGTTTACCGCCATAATGATTATCTTCAGCACATCAAGTTCCTTCTTTTGTAAGATAAATTTTCAGAGTGCTGGTGCTACAAAAAGGTGTCAGTTTTTTTAGGACATATATGGTAGTACATAGCTTTTTGCAAATATCATTCACATGATCAGACCAGTTTAACTCTGCATCAAGTGTCAAGCCAAGAAATTTGGTCGAGTACCGTTTTTTAATGTATTTGTCACCCATTAAGATTTGGTTTTCATGAGTTTTTTGCTTCCCTAGACCAAATTCAATATAGACAGATTTATTTGTGTTTAATTGCTATGTACCTCAGCAGGAAAGTAACTTCTCTGAACAAAGCTGTTATTCTTCCTCTTTCAAGTACGTATTTGCCTTTCCTGATTTCAGAGACCATTATAATGGTTTATGAACCAAAGAAATTAAAAATTATTTCGATATAAACTTTTAGTGTTTGTAACTTATGTCCCAAAGTTTAAATATTCTGCTAACTTACAGGAGTAGTAGTAGTAGTAGTAGTAGTAGTAGTAGTAGTAGTAAACAACCCCAGCCAGGTTCATATAATTCCCATGGATATACTTTTTGTTTCTAGCACTGTGGTTGTGAATTTCGCAGTATAATCAGACGCCACTTTTATTATTAATCGCGAACACCATTCACCAGTAAATGAATTGCCACATAAGCGCAAAAAGCATGAAGTCCCTGCAAAAAACTTTTCCAAAATACTTTGCAATTACCTTTACATAATACTCCTACTGCAAATGTCTGTAGAATAAATAATTTTTTTTTTATTTTAACTGCATTTCCCTAGAAGATTATGCTGCAGGGCAGCAGTGAGTGTGGACACATCTAAAGCGTACTAGCAATATTGTATGTACGTCAACACATTGTGAGAGTTTTCAAAGTACAAAGTGGGCATAACTAAACTTTCCTGATGTAAACTACATAAAAACAGGAGTTCAGAGACATACTATGAGTGATTTAATTTTTATCAATCCAGAAACTACAACTTCTTTCTGAAGTTCTTGTGTATATACAGGGTGACGATTATTGAACTATATGAAAAATCAACATACATTGGTTACAAACTATGGTGTGCACACACACACTTTATTCATCATTTAAACATCACTACAGATATTCAGATTTAGGTTATGACCTGATCCATATGCCTCCCATCATTGGCGATAATGTGACATAGACAAATAGTGAAATCCTGCACGACCTGCTGAAGTGTCAGAATATCAATGCTTTCAATGACCTTCTCAATAGATGTTTTCAGCTCAGAAATGGTTTTGGGGTTATTTCTGTGCACTCTATCTTCAATAATGCCCCACAAAAAGGAGTTGCATATGTTCAGATCTGAAGAATATTGCAGCCAATCAAGACCCATGGTACTGGCCTTTGGATACCCCAGAGCCAAAATTCGGTCCCCAAAGTGCTCCTCCAGGACATCAAACACTTCTGTTTTGATGGGGTCAAGATTCATCTTGCATGAACCACATCTTGTCAAAATCAGGGTCATCAAGGAATATCATATCAGTTTTTCTGTGACTGGACATTGCACAACATACAGGCAACTATTGAGGGTAAAGAGACTTCTTGATTATGAATTGTGGACTCTGTCCCCCAAATGCACCAATTTTGCTTTTTGATAAACCCATCCAAATGAAAGTGGGCTTCATCACTAAACCAAACCATACCAATTCCAAATATGCCCCATGGCCAACGGTGAAGTTTGAAAATCCTACTGCAAACCATTCCAAAGTTATGGTGATTTTATTGTGTATAGTTAGAGACCAACCTGTCGCACAAGTCGCGGGGAATGGGCAACGGCTTGAAGTATGGGATTGCCTTCAGAAGTGAGGTACAGTGGGGACTGTGTGTGCCCTGGGACTGCTACGGTAGCTGTGAAGGTCCTACAGGAATCCTGAAAAGTGATGGCTAACGGGGCTCTGGTGAAGCTATCATAGGCCTATCAAGCCAGTAGTGGAATGTGATTTCTGCTTTCAAAGATAGAATGAACCTCAGAAAGGACGGATTGAATTAACAAACTGTCTATAAACAAGGACTAAAATTTGGGACATTAAATATACAAACATTGACTGGAAAGGTGGAGGAGATGGTAGACATGATGGAGAGAAGGAAGTTAGATCTATTGGGGTTAGCTGAAATGAGATGGAAAGGAGAAGGAAGAAGAGAACTGAGGAAAGGCTACTGACTGTACTGGAGTGTAAATGAGAAGGGAAGGAGAAATGGAGTTGGAATAGTAGTAAGAGATGGATTAAAAGAGGAAGTGAAGAGAATAAATGATAGGATGAAGAAGACCAAAATATCACTCGAGGGTACAACCATAGAGGTAATACAAGTGTATGCGCCACAGGTGGGTTGCACTTCTGAGGAGAAGCAAGAGTTTGAAGAGGAAACGTAGAAGCAGAGGGGAATGAAGAATATGATAGTAATGGGGGATTTAAACACACATGTTGGGAGAGAAAGACAAGGCTGCAAAAGTGTACTTGAACCAGAGGGTTGGGGCTGCCGAAATGAGGAAGGTGAAAGACTGTTGGAGTTCTGTCATTGGAACGGCTTGCTGGTTGGGAACTCTTTGTTCAGGAAAAGAGAGAGCCACAAAATTACCTGGTACAGTCAAGACTTAAAGAGAAAGTCGGTAACAGATTACTTCCTGTACGATAGTGAGATGAATAGGAACATCATTGACATTAAGGTAATACCATCAGAGGCATTGAATAGTGACCACCATTTGCTGGTAATGAACCTGAGAGGGACTTAGGATAATTAAGGGACAGGAAAGCAGGAAAGACACATAAGGGTGTGGAAGTAGGAGGAAGAAAGCAGGCTACAGTATCTGCAAGTAGTAGAGCAAAGCATTCCAAAGGATGAACCAAAAATGGTAGAAGAAGAATGGGGTAGATTCAAGGGAACATTCGTAAGTGTGGCAGAAGCAATATGTGGGAGGACAAGCAACAAAAGGGATGGAAAGAAACACCCTGGTGGAATGATAAAACAAAGGATATAGTACAGAAGAAGAATGGAGCTTTTAGGGTATGGTTCCATAAGAGAACAGTTGAGTCAAGAGAAGAGTATGAGACAATAAAGAAAGAAGCAAAAAGAGTGGTGGTGGAGGAAAGAAGAAAGTGAGTGGAACAGTGGATCAGAATGATGGAGGAGGATAGTGAAGGTTAAAAAAAAAGGTGTTATATAGGATGATTAAAAGTAAGAGGAAGAATGCTTCTACAGATTATGCTCAAAAGGTGAACAAAAGTGGACAAAATGTAAAGAAAGAGGAGGAACTCATATAGACCTGGATGAGGAAGAACAAGCCAATGAGAAAAAATAGGAGGAACAGCAAATAGAAAAAGACCTTATTTTGGGGCGGGGGGGGGGGGGGGGGGGAGTGGGAGTGGAAGATGCGTTGGGCAATTTGAAGGGAGGGAAGTCACCAGCTCTGGATGAGGTAAGTGTACAGATAGTGAGAGCAGCAGGAGAGGTGGGGATACAATGGCTATATTGAGTAATGAAAATTGTGTGGAGACAGAAGATGATCCCAGAAAACTGGAAGAAGGAATAATTGTTCCGATCTTTAAGAAGGGCAAAAGGAAGAATGAGAGAAGAGAAACATGACTTCAGAACAGGAAAGTCCACAGTGGATCTAATTTTTGCTTTGAGACAACTGCAGGAACAGCACTGTGAATATGGAACAGATCTGCTAATGACCTTCCTGGACATTGAAAAAGCATATGATAGTGTACATAGAAGCAAAGTGTGGAAAGACCTGTATAACAGCGGAGATGCAAAACAGATTATTTGGAGGATAAGAGAAATGTACCATGGAAGTTTGAACTGTGTGAAAGTGGGAGGAGAGAGATCAGCTTGGATTGAACAGAAGAATGGCTTGAGGCAGGGAAGTGCACTTTCACCATTATTCTTCATTGTAGTGATGGATGATATAATGAGTACAGTGGCACAAGTAATTGGTGAAGGAAAGATAAAAGCTATGGTGTTTGCAGGTGATCTGATGATTTGGGAGAGTAAGGAGAAGGAAGTACAAGAGCAGTTGGACATATTGGAACAAACAGTACAAGAATATGGTATGAAATTTAGTATAAGAAAGAGTGAGATGGTTATCACAGCAAGAAAGGAGGAGAGAGGAACAACTGGAATAACAGTTAGTGGGGAATGATTGAGGAGAATGGAGAGTTTAAAGTACCTAGGAAGCTTGATACAGGAAGATGGAAAAAAATGACAGAGAAATAAACGAATGGGGGAGAAAATCGGAAACATTTCAGAAGAGTGTCAGTAGCCTGATATGGATCAACGACGTACTCCAAATCAGTAAAGAGGTTATATACTGGTCATACTATGTCCCGATCCAGACATATTCATCAGAAACATGGGTTATGAAAGGAAGAGAGAAAAGCAAAGTAAAAGCTAGTGAGATGAAATTCTTGAGAAACGGTATTGGAGTGACAGAGACAGGCAGGTTAAGAAATGAGATGATCAGAGAGGTGGAACCATTACAGGAGGAGACAGAGAAATCAAGCCTGAGATGGTATGGATATGTTAAGAGAGTGGAGGAGAAGAGGATACCCAGGAGGATACACGAGATGAAACTGGAAGGAAAGAGACCAAGAGAAGACTGAGAGGCAGATGGCTGAAAGGAGTAGAGGAATGCGTCCAGAGGAAAGGAGAAGACTGGACCAAGGTGAAGAGATGGTGGCAAGACAGATGATGGAGAGTCCTATGTTCCATACAGTCCTGACCAGAGGATGGAAACTGTCCAAGATGATGATGATGATGATGATGATGATGATGATGATGATGATGAAATAACTTCAAGAAAATACGCTGACTTTATATACTCTAATACAGTTCTTAACTGTTTCATTAATTAAACTATAATATGTTCACAAATCACATCTCTCAACTGACTTGCCTAATATATTATTCATCTTTCTACAAAACACTGTGAAAGGGACTAGTAACGAACAACACTATGATACTGCTCAGTTAAAAAAAGCTATTTGTTCATGTTAAATTGGGGTTTAATAACAATGCATTAGAGCTAAAAGCAACTTCCTCATCAATGTTATAAGCACTTGGTACAGTTTGTGCTAGCTTTACAATATAGTGTACTCTCAGCAATGTCTCATTATTAGTTCATAATTTTTATTAGTGCATCTCATATCTAGCACAAATTTCATATTCTTGTGACAATTTTTTATGACGACATGAGTACTACAAATGTGTGTGTAAAAGATGAGAATTCCTTAGATGGGTTGAAGCATTGAGTCTAAATGAAAAGCAATATTAGCTGAGTTAACACTTAGATCCAATTACTAATGTAGTAAAACAGACTTAGCAGCTTTGTATGTGCAGGCTCCAAATAAATTTGCAGTTGTTGAAGATTTTGGTAACCCTGTAACAAACTGGAATATTTGGTTTAATAATCATGTATACAAAATAGCTTCCTCTGACTCTCAATTCTTTTAAGCAATGATATTATCATATGAAGAGGGTCGATTGCTACTTACCATATAGTGGAGGTGTTTAGTCACAGACAGGCACAACAAAAGACTGCTATACGTTTAAGCATTTGGCCAAAAGAACTCCCTCCAAAATAGTTGATGTTTTGGAAGAACACTTTTTGATCAAAAACTTAAATGTGTAGCAGTCTTTTCATTACCTGTCTGCAACTCATCATCATCTAAATGGTGAGTAGCAGTCTCTCTCTTTCGTAATGTTGTTGTTATTCCATTCTGGACATTCCATTATACAGTTTTGTAAACAGGTTTTCTATCAACTAAATTATAATTAAAATATACTACAGTGACATGCTAATTAGTTAGGACAAGATGATTAAACTATAACTGTGCACATTTATTACTATATGTATATTACAGTTAGTAGCTAACTGAATATTAATAACTAATGTGTCCACCTTTTGCTTTAATGAGCTTCTGAACATGTTGTGGCATAGATTTGACCAGGTTAGAGCAAATATTTCAAAGTTTGTCATGAGACCACTCTTTTACAACGTTTACTAACATGCAGTCTTTTGTTGAATAGTCCATGTTGCCAAGATGCATTTTCACATTACTCCTCAAATTCTCAATGGGGTTTAAGTCTGGTTTATTGCGGGGTCACTAAAGCACATTAATGTTGTTTCTTCCATGAATGTATTGATTGCTTTAGAAGTGTGACACAGAGCCAGATCATATTGATATGTTCCTCCTTCACTCACAAAGGTCTGTAGGAATGGCACAATCCTGCACCTAAGGATTTCCATGTATTTGGTTGAAATTGACATGCCATCAACAGGAACTAGTGCCCCAGGGCCCCTTGCAATGAAGAAACCACAAAACATTTTTTTTTTTGTTTGTGGGCAGAGAATTTTACAATCTCCTTGAGATGGTCAGCTCTCACTGAACCATGGGCACTTCCCCTAACAACTCTTGCTCTGTATCCTTGAACAGTAAAACGTGATTTGTTACTGAAAATTACATGTTTCCAGTCATTGAAGGTCCAAGATGTATATATTTTGGCCCATGCCAATCATTTTTTCTTAATGGTAGGTGTTAACAAATGTTTCTTCTTCATTGTATTTCACGCCTTCCACTCACAATCAAGAAGACTATGCCATACTGCTGAATAGTCAGTTTCAGCTCCAGCAGCCAATAAATCTCCATGAATGTCCATACTTAACTTGTGAGGACAAATTCTACTGTTAATAAAAAGTTTGGTCACTTATAGGGGTGGATTTTAGTTTCCATTTACATCTGTCTTTTCTCTTTGGAAACAATGGCGCAGTATTACTATATGCCCTGAGATGTCTTGAAATACTAAATGTTCCCACACCAGCAATAGAGGCACAGTCTCCTATAGTCACAGATGTATGTTCATGAAAAGCAACTATTTTTGCCAACTTGTTAGGTGAAATATCCATTTTAACACAAACACAAAGTTTTCCTTTTGAGAGCACAGAAATAACAAATGCTGTTTCAACATATCCAAGCACTCAACTGAACTGGAGGGGACTGACGACTGTTGTTCATAGTTAAGGCAACATCAGTGCACTAAGAGTCCAACAATTTGGCAGATGAAATTCATTACAGCTAACCAGCGTAAATTCTTTTTAAAACATGAGCTGGTCCCAGTTGATTTCCACACTACTCTAGAATGTTTATTGCTATTCCTATAGGTTGTATATAATTTAAATGTATACATTTCACTTAAGAAGCAGTAGTCTAAAACACAATAGTGACAGACATTCCTAATCAATTGCTCATATACAACACAGAGAGCCATTACCTTGTATTTCATTACCTAAAGAAATACAATTTTATTTAATTATTTATGTACTTATTTATTTATTTTACAAATTCCATGTCATACTGTTTGTTAATGTTTAGGAAATATTGAACTGGAGTATTGTATTTGAAAAAACCTCACAACAGAATAAGGTGGTTGACATATTCATAGAACCTGAACATCATACATAAGTATGTTAGTTTTACTATTCAACATAACGCAAATGTCTGAGTTCAACTTGTTTCCATTCCAGTAAATAATTTAAGGAGTACTTATATGTAGTCAAAATTGCATTTTTTATTTCTGTTAAAGTATGTTGGTGTATCAGAAAGTGTCACTATATTTATTATATTATGTACGACAAATGGTTGATGTACTGAATAGAGAATTATCTCCTACAATTATGAAAGTGTAAACTTACTAATAATTTCATCTGAATGGTAGTTACATTTCTCAAAAATCTTACACAGTTCACATTATCATCTATTCATGTGATGGGTATTTATGAGATTTGTACCTAGACAGGAGGAGACAATACGGTTGTGAAGCTATGAAAATGGAACATTTGGGCAATGTTTGTAAAGGTTCAAAGACCAATAAATTTAGAAATTGATTTTTGAAAAAAATAGTTCTCAGACCCCTGCACTTGCAGTTACTTCATGGTTGTTCTGCTTTAGCTGTGACCTCGACCTAAGTGGGTAGGTGTTGTACTACCAAAGCAAAGGTCCAAGGTGCAATCATTAGTCTGTCATACTTCTACTTTTTTCAGTTATTGCAACTTTCACTATAACGTTATGTAACTCAGTTCAAATGTTGCAGGAAGACATGGAGAATACCACATCGAGTACATCCATGACTAGTAAAATTGAACTTCATGGTCAGAATATTCTAATTTTTAAATGTGACAACAGCTTCTATGCTATTTATTGTTAACCATAATCTGCTATACTGGATGAAGAATTTGTTCTTTCAGATTATGATGATGCAATGCAAAAGGCCCAGGAAGTGAGTTCAGAGGTGAACCGCTTAAGTAATGAAATAGAGAATAAGATTAACAATAGAGTTGGCTTAATTAAGAAAAATGTAGAAGAAAACAAAAAGAAACTATCAAGCAAGTGCTATGAAATAACAAAAACAAAAGCTGATATTAAAAGAGCTGAAAGGTGAGTTATGGTAATCAGATCAAATTCCATATTATATAACAACACACTACATTTTAGGATTTTGCTTTTGTACAGATTTACAGATGAATTTGGTATAGTTGCTCACCCACTTGTTCAGGGTGTCATACCAAAAATAGGACTACTGCAGCAACAGACAGAAATTAAAGTAAACATGATTACCAGATTTGGGTTAGTTCTACCAACAGTATTTAATATTTGACACATCATCTTGGTAATTTTTAACATTTTTATGCAGCGACAGCAACTGATATTGTTTATATAAGAATATACAGCCTACAGTTGCAGGTTAACTTTATCGTTTACCTAGGTTTCAACATTAGTAATAACGTCTTCTTCAGAACTGCCAAAAGTAAATATTATAATGTGCTAGTAAATTATATTAGATATGGTCATCCTACAGGATACAACGTTTTGTGGTACTTACATATAATATTATTTAAATGTTTGCCTAAAACAAGCCATGTCCTAAGTCAACTTTAAAAAACTTGATGCATAACCAAAAGGTTTTGTCACTTCTATTACAGTTATATATCTTATATATACATCATCTTGGGGCATCTGAATAAAAGGGACATTTTATGAAGTTACGAACAAATGAAGAATGTGCACATTGTAGATGGCTAAAAATTTGATACCTACTCAAGTACCTGCAAGTATAAATGTGAAATGTGATGATGGAAGCTAATAAATTTGTTACACACCAAAAAATTTCAATAATTCAAATGTATTATTAAGGGTGTTATATAACAAAAACAGTAAAATTCATAAGATATTAAATGTTAATGGAGAACCATTAGCAGATTATAAACAAATGAGAGCACCTACTGATAGGGATTACATGAAATTTTTATAAATGATTATCAATTCACAATTCATATTGATGTATGTACATTGAAGGAATAAACTGATGTAAACATTTTCTCTTAAACATTGACTGGGCACCCCTGGGTACAAAGCTCACCAACAAAAAGTACCTGTGCCTTTTACCATCCCATTTTTGTTTTACAGTTGTGAACCCATGCCTATTCCTTCATTATTGCTTCGTCTAACACTGTGATAAGTAGTGTTGTCATATTTCCAAGTGAGCAGCATTAATATAAAATAAACAGCAAGCTCAGTCAGAAAAAAATTTACAATCCATGCAAGAAAATCCCCCAGACTTCACACTACCAAGTCCTCCAATGAGGTAGTTGTCTATGAGATAATGGGGATCGAGATGTTAAATACAGTAATATCGAACCCAACATTAAGTATCTGCTCGTTTATTATGAATTAACTTTAATTTGATCATGTAGGTACAAACACACCTGCTCGAATACAGAGTTTGGAACACAATGAGATCAACAGTTTTCTAAGAAGTTCGTTCTCAAAGATGAGGCGGTCGACTCTTGCAGTCGATAACTGCCACAAGATAATTAGTAATCGATTAAGAATTGGGCTGCAATCTGATACTTCTGTGCCATTTAATCCTTTGAGTGGATCATTAATGTGGGGCAACTTTTGTACATAGCAACAGTGTGATGTAAAGGAAGTGTATTTTGTTGTTGTTTGATTAAACAGGGATTTAGCTCACATAATATAAGTTTCTTTTATCATTGTTTAATTAAACTAAGATTACAGTGTGAGTTTGCTCATATATGTTTACATTGGTACCATAAAATCAGGTATTCTTTATATGTGTGTAAATTATGTCCCACACCTGCTTGTATTACAAAAATTGAGATGCCCACTCTAGGGTTAACTTAAAAATGAGTTTGTTTGAAGGCCTAGAATCAGCACTCCAGATAAACATTTTTGTACACTTTAGTGGCTATATGAGTGTGCACCAAAGTGTGGTACTTCGGGCCCATATAAAGAGAACTTACAGAAAGTAATGAACGGGCAACATAGTTTCAAGGCAGACCTACTGGCTGAGTGGAGGGAAGCATATAATGTGACAATGTCAACTGAAAATTTAATGTATTTACAGATGGATTTCTATCGATGTTTATCAGCTGTTTTCTGTAGTAAGCTATAAAATATAGCACTAATGACATTAAAAAGTCTTTGGATGGCTAAAGGCATCAAAATATTATGTGCAAGTAAAAGGAAATTGTACAGAATGATTAGAAGAAACATAGAAATGATATTAATTTCATATTATGAGAAATACTGTGCTTTTTAAGGAAAGATGTTAAAGAATTAAAGAAACCTCTTTGTAATGTCAGAAATTAATCATTCAAATAATGAAATTAAATTTATATGTAAAACTTTTTAACAAAAATGAGTACTTTGTTATTAATGATACAGCCAAATAACAAACAATAGCAGTCAGGTAGCCAATGTATTTAATGATCATTTCTTGGAAGTAACTGAGAAGATTGGCATTGGCAGCTCAAGGAATAAAGAAATAGAATATATGCAAGAAGCAATGCTAAAGCCTCATAAATACAGGCCAATCACAATAACACTATAATCTGCCCAATAAATTAAGAATGTAACTAACCCTCTCAGAAACAAAAATTCTCATGTAGTTAAGCATATCTCGGGGAACATATTAAAAATCCTGTTCTTCACATACATCACAAGGGATATTTCCTGTCTGGCTGTGAAATATGCTACTGCTGAACCTCTTTACAAGAAAGATAAGAAGGCATGGATTGATAATTATGAATCAGACACTCGACTTGAAACCTCCTTAGAGGTATTTGAAAATCTTATGCATGCAAGAACAAGTACACTCTTCCCTCTCAAAATATGATAGATATTCAATCTCAATTTGTATTTCATAAGTTTATGTCCACAGGACATGCAATTTTTACAGTTCAACAATCAGGATGTATAAAACGTAAAAGACAAATTATGCCAATTGCTATTTTCTTTGACATGACATGACATGACATTACATTACAATAATATTTGTTCCGTAGATCATTATACGACATTTTGTAATGATGTGGAATGTGTCAGTTTAACATAAGTTTTCTTTACATGACATGTCTTTTTTTTTTTTTTTTCAGTTACTACTTCATATCTAAAAATTCATCTATTGAGTAGGCATTGTCATTGAGAAATTCTTTTAATTTCTTTTCAAATGCTGGTTGGCTATCTATCAGACTTTTAATGCTGTTTGGTAAATTATTAGAGATTTTTGTGGTACCATAATTCACCCCTTTTTGTGCCAAAGTAAGATTTAACCCAGAATAGTGAAGATCATCCTTTGTTCTAGTGTTGTAGCCATGCACTTTGCTATTATTTTTGAAATGGAATGGATTATTAATTATAAATTTCGTAAGTGAATATATGTATTGTGGAGGTAATGTGAATATCCCAAAGGGTAAATAAGGGCCTGTGAGGTGATCTTGGGTGGGCTCCAGCTATTATTCTGAGTACATGCTTTTGTGAAAAGAATACTTTTTCTCTTAATGATGAATTACCTCAAAATATGTCATATGAAAGCAGTGATATGCAATAACCCTAATAGCATAAGAAGCTGAACCTAAACATTCCAGCTGATCATCAATGTGTTTCTTCCAATTCAATTTCTCATAACAGACCTCACCCAGAAATTCGGAATATTTTGCCTTAGCAACAGACTTCTGTTCAAAGTCCATATTTATCAATGGTGTTATGCCATTCACTGTACAGAACTGTGTATACTAGATTTTCTCAAAATTTAGTGAGAGTCTATTTGCAGAGAACCACTTAATAATCTTCTGAAAGATGTTGTTGTTGTGGTCTTCAGTCCTGAGACTGGTTTGATGCAGCTCTCCATGCTACTCTATCCTGTGCAAGCTTCTTCATCTCCCAGTACCTACTGCAACCTACATCCTTCTGAATCCGCTTGGTCTCCCTCTACGATTTTTACCCTCCACACTGCCCTCCGATACTAAATTGGTGATCCCTTGATGTCTCAGAACATGTCCTACCAACCGATACCTTCTTCTGGTCAAGTTGTGCCACAAACTTCTCTTCTCCCCAATCCTATTCAATACTTCCTCATTAGTTATGTGATCTACCAATCTAATCTTCAGCATTCTTCTGTAGCACCACATTTCGAAAGCTTCTATTCTCTTCTTATCCAAACTATTTACCGTCCATGTTTCACTTCCATACATGGCTACACTCCATACAAATACTTTCAGAAATGACTTCCTGACACTTAAATCTATACTCGATGTTAACAAATTTCTCTTCTTCAGAAACGCTTTCCTTGCCATTGCCAGTCTACATTTGATATCCTCTCTACTTCGACCATCGTCAGTTATTTTGCTCCCCAAATAGCAAAACTCCTTTACTACTTTAAGTGTCTCATTTCCTAATCTAATACCCTCAACATCACCCGACTTAATTCGACTACATTCCATTATTCTCGTTTTGCTTTTGTTGATGTTCATCTTATATCCTCCCTTAAGGACACCATCCATTCCGTTCAACTGGTCTTCCAAGTCCTTTGCTGTCTCTGACAGAATTACAATGTCATCGGCGAACCTCAACATTTTTATTTCTTCTCCATGGATTTTAATACCTACTCCGAATTTTTCTTTTGTTTCCTTTACTGCTTGCTCAATATACAGATTGAATAACATCGGGGAGAGGCTACAACCCTGTCTTACTCCCTTCCCAACCACTGCTTCCCTTTCTTGTCCCTCGACTCTTATAACTGCCATCTGGTTTCTGTACAAATTGTAAATAGCCTTTTGCTCCCTGTATTTTACCCCTGCCACCTTTAGAATTTGAAAGAGTGTATTCCAGTCAACATTGTCAAAAGCTTTCTCTAAGTCTACAAATGCTAGAAACGTAGGTTTGCCTTTCCTTAATCTTTCTTCTAAGATAAGTCGTAAGGTCAGTATTGCCTCATGTGTTCCAACATTTCTACAGAATCCAAACTGATCTTCCCAGAGGTCAGCTTCTATAAGTTTTTCCATTCGTCTGTAAAGAATTCACGTTAGTATTTTGCAGCTGTGACTTATTAAACTGATAGTTCAGTAAGTGTCAGGACTGGCTCTCCCAAGGCCGTCAGTAGTTCCAATGGAATGTTGTCTACTCCGGGGGCCTTGTTTAGACTCAGGTCTTTCAGTGCTCTGTCAAACTCTTCACGCAGTATCGTATCTCCCATTTCATCTTCATCTACATCCTCTTCCATTTCCATAATATCGTCCTCAAGTGCATCGCCCTTGTATAGACCCTCTATATACTCCTTCCACCTTTCTGCTTTCCCTTCTTTGCTTGGAACTGGGTTGCCATCTGAGCTCTTGATATTCATACAAGTGGTTCTCTTATCTCCAAAGGTCTCTTTAATTTTCCTGTAGGCAGTATCTATCTTACCCCTAGTGAGATAAGCCTCTACATCCTTACATTTATCCTCTAGCCATCCCTGCTTAGCAATTTTCCACTTCCTGTCGATCTCATTTTTGAGACGTTTGTTTTCCTTTTTGCCTGCTTCATTTACTGCATTTTTATATTTTCGCCTTTCATCAATTAAATTCAATATTTCTTCTGTTACCCAAGGATTTCTACTAGCCCTCGTCCTTTTACCTACTTGATCCTCTGCTGCCTTCACTACTTCATCCCTCAAAGCTACCCATTCTTCTTCTACTGTATTTCTTTCCCCCATTCCTGTCAATTGTTCCCTTATGCTCTCCCTGAAACTCTGTACAACCTCTGGTTCTTTCAGTTTATCCAGGTCCCATCTCCTTAAATTCCCACCTTTTTGCAGTTTCTTCAGTTTTAATCTACAGGTCATAACCAATAGATTGTGGTCAGTCCACATCTGCCCCTGGAAATGTCTTACAATTTAAAACCTGGTTCCTAAATCTCTGTCTTACCATTATATAATCTGTCTGATACCTTGTAGTGTCTCCAGGGTTCTTCCACGTATACAAACTTCTATCATGATTCTTAAACCAAGTGTTAGCTATGATTAAGTTGTGCTCTGTGCAAAATTCTACCAGGTGGCTTCCTCTTTCATTTCTTAGCCCCAATCCATATTCACCTACTACGTTTCCTTCTCTCCCTTTTCCTACACTCGAATTCCAGTCACCCATGACTACTAAATTTTCGTCTCCCTTCACTATCTGAATAACTTCTTTTATTTCATCATACATTTCTTCAATTTCTTCGTCATCTGCAGAGCTAGTTGGCATATAAACTTGTACTACTGTAGTAGGCATGGGCTTTGTGTCTATCTTGGCCACAATAATGCGTTCACTATGCTGTTTGTAGTAGCTTACCCGCATTCCTATTTTCCTATTCATTATTAAACCTACTCCTGCATTACCCCTATTTGACTTTGTGTTTATAACCCTGTAGTCACCTGACCAGAAGTCTTGTTCCTCCTGCCACCGAACTTCACTAATTCCCACAATATGTAACTTTAACCTATCCATTTTCCTTTTTAAATTTTCTAATCTACCTGCCCGATTAAGGGATCTGACATTCCACGCTCCGATCCGTAGAACGCCAGTTTTCTTTCTCCTGATAACGACGTCCTCTTGAGTAGTCCCCGCCCGGAGATCCGAATGGGGGACTATTTTACCTCCGGAATATTTTACCCAAGAGGACGCCATCATCATTTAATCATACAGTAAAAGCTGCATGCCCTCGGGAAAAATTACGGCCGTAGTTTCCCCTTGCTTTCAGCCATTCGCAGTACCTGTTTCCCCTTGCTTTCAGCCATTCGCAGTACCTGCACAGCAAGGCCGTTTTGGTTATTGTTACAAGGCCAGCTCAGTCAATCATCCAGACTGTTGCCCTTGCAACTACTGAAAAGGCTGCTGCCCCTCTTCAGGAACCACACGTTTGTCTGGCCTCTCAACAGATACCCCTTCATTGTGGATGTACCTACGGTACAGCTATCTGTATCGCTGAGGCACGCAAGCCTCCCCACCAACGGCAAGGTCCATGGTTCATGGGGGAAGTTCTGAAAGATATTATTTACAATTTCCTCAGCTAATTCTTGTTTATTGGGTGTGATTTCTATACTTGTATTATCAGCAAAAAGAACTAGCTTTGCCTCTTCATGAATATAGAGTGGCAAGTCATTAATATATATTAAGGGGAGTTGGAACACCCTATCCCAACAATGTTAAATTTAGTAACTTGGCTTCCCTCTATTTCAGAAACAACTGTAGTCATTGACATGAAACTTGTACAGGACATTAAACTGTGTATTCTGAGTCTACTGAACTACAAGAATTGTATTTTAGCTACTACTTTTGGAAATACAATTTTTTAATTACACAGTTAAAATTGTGTGTACTTTTTTGTATGTTATCCTAAATAATTTTAATGTACATAACATTATGTTCTTGTTTAAGTTCAGTAGACTCAGGATATATATGTTGTTACTCCCTCATAATTTGAATACTGTACTCAAGGTGGTTTCTGAGATTTATAGAAAAATGCAACAGAAAATGTAAATTTTCAGGAATGCCTTCTAAAGCTTCAAAAGACTGTAACTCACTAAATATATGCTTAATTATTTTTTTATTTTTAGTCACTCAGAAGCACCCTGCATCATACTGTATATCATCCTCTTGATTTTTTCCAAGTTTCTTCTTCTTTTCTTCTTTCTGGACTCAGTGGCCGATTGTGCTGCATACTCTGCTTTATCAATGCAAACCTTGCAGAATGATATTTTCACTCTGCAGTGGAGTGTGCGCACTTGCCAGTGAATGGCAAAGTTCCCGAGTTCAAGTTTCGGTGCAGCAGACAGTGTTAACCTGTTGGGAAGTTTCAGTGCAAACCTTGTCCCCTGTTAAAGTTTTCTGATGCAGTTTACTCCAGGATTAATTCCCATATGCTGTAGCACTTTCACCCTACCAATGTTGCCATCATTAAGAGCAATAACAGCATCAGTGACCCCTCACTTTAGTTTCTTCATTCCAACAGAAACATTTTTTGGTAAGCAAGTCCGTATAAGATTATTGATTGGGATTTTGAGTCTAACCGTGTACACACTTCAATAATTCAGGATTTGCCAGGTCTCTGTAAATAGGTTTTATGATATCCATAACTGCTGCTGGGATGGAATGTTTGTGGCTGTATGAACTGTTTGAGTACTGGGCATTGCAGTAGTAGCATCATTAATCACGTCCACGTCCAGGAGGGCAAAGGTGGTGTATTGGTTTTCATCAGTTGACAGTCTGTGAAAGAAGGTAGCCCATACTGCCTGCCTCATTTTCAACAAATCCTCAGTATCAATTCTAATGGCCATCCCATAATACTCTTGTAGTTCATCAATCATTTTGTCTATCAGCCTGCCTCTTATGGTTTTACCATCATAAAGATTCTTGTCTCTCAAAATTTGTTTCAACTTCCTCAACCTGGGGCCAATCCTCTTCTGGACACAACCAACACATTCCAGCTTTCTGATAATGCTTTTGAGTCTACATCACCTAAGAACTTACTGTAACACAGTCCCATTTCATTCACAGATTGACTAAATATTTCAATAGCTGCAGAGGCCTCCATATGACCACTTGCCCCTTCATAATTTCTGTCAGAGATATACCCTTGCCGGCCGGTGTGGCCGTGCGGTTCAAGGTGCTTCAGTCTGGAACTACGTGACGTCCTTAGGTTAGTTAGGTTTAAGTAGTTCTACATTCTAGGGGACTGATGACCACAGATGTTAAGTCCCATAGTGCTCAGAGCCATTTTTGATATACCCTTCTTCATTCCCTGATTTAAGCTTATAACATTGTTTAGTTAAAACCTGGAAATCTGTTACCTTTCTAGTATCCACACTGGTCACCATAGCAACAGAATCCTTAGAACTGTACTCGCACTTCTGCCAACCAAGTGCCATCAAAAACTACTGGTATATCAGTCATACCATCATTTATTTCAACATCATCTTTTGCAACACCCGTCATTGACTCACAAGCAACAGATTCCATGGCAGCTCCAATAAATCCTGATACTTGTCGATTTTACAAGGTGGGTGTGGAATATTCACCATAGCACACATTTTTTCTGCTGCACTGTGTCCTTTGCCAAAAACTCTCAATCCATAAAACCACCTAACATTTACTTCAAAATAATTATCTTTACACTTATCACAATTCCAAAATGAATGAGTATATTTATGACCGGCACAATTAATGATGAGTTTCCTAACTAGCCATTTGATACCTCACTGTCTTCATGTAAACTAACTAGCCCTCCACTATTTTACAACACACACATTCACCTAACAGCCTTGCTAGGATGTCTAAATCTATCCAAATATAATCTATCCTACGATTTACATCACTTTCATTTTGAGAAAACTGTGTATCACAACATTATTTTTGATCTTCAAAGCACTGATGGGTGTTTCTCTAGATACTGATGAGTTTGCCTCTATTTCATTGTTGGTAACTTTACACACCACATGTTGAACATAAAATTTAAAAATTTAAAAAATAAAAAAAATTAATTTAAAAAAGTCATGTATTATTGTTTTTCCTGACATGTTTTACATCCTGGAGGGCCTCTTCACTTTGGATAAATTGGAATGAAAGTAAATATAATGCAGTCTAAACTAATGTTTCCCTTTATTCAAAAATCTATTACCATGAAACCCATGCATATGCAATGAGAATATTGTACAATGCTACCAGTATGGGCATAAGAAAAGTAGTATATTGCAGCTACTTTGAGTCAGCAATATGGTGTGGAATTGTATTTTGGGGTAACTCAAACCATATGTGTTGAATACTAAAACTTCAGAATACTGTCATTAGTAACATGCACAATATAGGACGAAGAAAATCATGTCACCCACTCCTAAAGAATCTGAGTATACTAAGTGTTCCCCCATTATACATATATGAGCTGATTATCTTTGGACACAGTAACCCTGATTTATTTGTAGCAAATCATTTTCAACATGATTACAACACAAGAAATCAAAATAATTTTATGCTGCCCACCCACCATTTAAAACTTTCTCCACATTATATGGGTATGAAAATTTATGAGAAAGTGAAAGGAAGAGAATTGCTCAGCATAAATTTAGAAACACTGAAAAAAATCCTTATATGAGAAACTAGTGCAGAAATGTTACTATTAATTAGAAGAATTCATAAATGACAGCCTGAAAATTTGAGCAGTATTTAGGACTGTTAATCTGAAAAGTTTGTTACTTTTGAAGAAAAATTATTAATTGCTTAATTGTGCAATTATTCAGTACTGTATATTATGGTACTGGTTTTATGTGGAAAGTTGTCAACCATTTATTGTGTTTTGACAAGTCTCCTGTACTTTTAAGTCAATGGCTTGAAATTGTATATTATGGCACAATAAACTTCTGCGTCTACTTCTGCTACTACTTCTTAAAAACACTTCATTTGGCGCCATACTTTAATTTTTGAGAGTTTTACCAATCTATTCATCACTTTTCCTCAGAAAAACATTACTCTGATACAATACAATACTGTTTTTGACAGTGCTACCAATACAAACATGTAATTTAACCTTTATAACACAGCAATTCACAGCCTTCTATATAAAAAATTAACAAATTTATTAGATCTTGAAGTAAGGCACATAAAAATTTAAACATTTTCATCCGGTGTAGATTATATTTTAAAAAAATAAAATAAAATGCTTCATAATTTTATTTGGAAAATTGCAAATTTTATAATGATATAAAAATCCAAAAACGTGAAAAAAGTTTTTTCCATTGTAACTCGCCTTAATAATAATAATAATAATAATAATAATAATAATAACATCCCAGAGCGAGCAAACAAACAAAGAACAACATGCACCAATTAAACAATCAGAGGAAAACGAAATCTTAAGACAGCCACCAGAACAAGCACAAATAGAACACGAAGTGACACAAATGTTAGATATACAAGAAAAATTTCAGCTAACATATATAGAATACAAAGACACCAATACAGACATTAGACCATTCTTGCGTAGACCACCAAATAACCCACAAGTCGAAACAACAATAAAAACTATCAACACAATCATACACAACAAAATAAATGAAAACACAACTATGGAAGAGTTACAACTACTGGTATATATAGGAGCACTCACTACACTAAATATACACACTAGGCAGAGATCAGAACCAACCAACACACAGAAGAAACCCACAAAACCAGCATGGCAACACCGGCTACAGATCAAAATAGAAAAACTGAGAAAAGACATCGGACAGCTAACACAATTTATAAGAAATGAAATCTCGGAAAAAAAACGAAAAAAGTTAGGTAAAATCTCACAACAAGAAGCGACAGAGCAATTAGACGAAAAGAAGCAGAAATCACAAGCATTAGCCAAACGACTCAGAAGATACAAAAAAAGTGAAAATAGAAGGAAACAAAACCAAACATTCAACACAAACCAAAAGAAATTTTACCAGACAATAGATAACACACACATTAAAATAAACAATCCACCAAACATAACAGACATGGAATACTTCTGGAGCAACATATGGTCAAACCCAGTACAACATAACAGGCATGCACAGTGGATACAAGCAGAAACAGACACATACAAGATGATACCACAAATGCCTGAAGTGATAATTTTGCAACATGAAGTCACCCAAGCAATTAATTCTACTCACTATTGGAAAGCCCCTGGAAATGATAAAATAGCAAATTTCTGGTTAAAGAAGTTCACCTCAACACATTCACATCTAACTAAATTATTTAACAGTTACATTGCAGACCCATACACATTGCCTGATACTTACACATGGAATAACATATCTGAAACCTAAAGATCAAGCAGACACAGCGAACCCAGCTAAATATCGCCCCATAACATGCCTACCAACAATATACAAAATATTAACTTCAGTCATTAAACAGAAATTAATGACACATACAACACAGAACAAAATTATAAATGAAGAACAAAAAGGCTGTTGCAAAGTAGCACGAGGATGTAAAGAGCAACTGATAATAGATGCAGAGGTGACATATCAAGCTAAAACTAAACAAAGGTCACTACACTACGCATACATTGATTACCAAAAAGCTTTTGATAGTGTACCCCACTCATGGTTACTACAAATATTGGAAATATACAAAGTAGATCCTAAATTGATACAGTTCCTAAACATAGTAATGAAAAATTGGAAAACCACACTTAATATCCAAACAAATTCAAATAATATCACATCACAGCCAATACAGATTAAGCGTGGAATATACCAAGGAGACTCATTAAGTCCTTTCTGGTTCTGCCTAGCTCTGAACCCACTATCCAAAATGCTAAATAATACAAATTATGGATACAATATTACTGGAACATACCCACACAAAATCACACATTTGCTATACATGGATGATCTAAAACTACTGGCAGCAACAAATCAACAACTCAACCAATTACTAAAGATAACAGAAGGATTCAGCAATGATATAAGTATGGCTTTTGGAACAGACAAATGTAAGAAAAATAGCATAATCAAGGGAAAACATACTAAACAAGAAGATTACATATTGGATAACCACAGCGACTGCATACAAGCGATGGAAAAAACGGATGCCTATAAATATCTAGGATACAGGCAAAAAATAGGAATAGATAATACAAATATCAAAGAAGAACTAAAAGAAAAATATAGACAAAGACTAACAAAAATACTGAAAACAGAATTGACAGCAAGAAACAAGACAAAAGCTATAAATACCTATGCCATACCAATATTGACCTACTCATTTGGAGTAGTGAAATGGAGTAACACAGACCTAGAAGCACTCAATACACTTACACGATCACAATGCCACAAATATAGAATACATCACATACATTCAGCAACAGAAAGATTCACATTAAGCAGAAAGGAAGGAGGAAGGGGATTTATCAACATAAAAAACCTACATTATGGACAGGTAGACAATTTAAGAAAATTCTTTCTAGAACGAGCAGAAACTAGCAAAATACACAAGGCAATCACTCATATAAATACATCGGCTACACCACTGCAATTTCATAACCACTTCTACAACACTTTAGATCACATAACATCAACAGACATGAAGAAAGTAAATTGGAAAAAGAAAACACTACATGTCAAGCACCCGTATCATCTAACACAGCCACACATCGATCAAGACGCATCCAACACATGGCTAAGAAAAGGCAATATATACAGTGAGACAGAAGGATTCATGATTGCAATACAGGATCAAACAATAAACACCAGGTATTACAGCAAGCATATTATTAAAGATTCCAATACCACAACGGATAAATGCAGACTTTGTAAACAACAAATAGAAACAGTAGATCATATCACAAGCGGATGTACAATACTAGCAAATACAGAATACCCCAGAAGACATGACAATGTCGCAAAAATAATACATCAACTACTTGCCAAACAACATAAACTAATAAAACAACACGTTCCCACATACAAGTATACACCACAAAATGTACTGGAGAATGATGAATACAAATTATACTGGAACAGAACCATTATAACAGATAAAACAACGCCACATAACAAACCTGACATCATACTCACCAATAAAAAGAAGAAATTAACACAACTAATCGAAATATCTATACCCAATACAACAAATATACAAAAGAAAACAGGAGAAAAAATTGAAAAATACATCCAACTGGCTGAGGAAGTCAAGGACATGTGGCATCAGGATAAAGTTGACATTATACCAATTGTACTATCGACTACAGGAGTCATACCACACAATATCCACCAGTACGTCAATGCAATACAGCTACATCCAAACATATATATACAGCTACAGAAATCCGTAATTATTGATACATGTTCAATTACCCGAAAGTTCCTAAATGCAATATAACACATACCGTACAGTTAAAAGGAAGTGACGCTTGATGAAGGTCTGTGTCACTCTATTTTTAACCTGACTTAACGTCTGAGAAAGTGAAAGATAATAATAATAATAATAATAATAATAATAATAATAATAATAATAATAATAATAATAAACCCCGTGGAGGCCCGGGAAAAGAATCGGCCTCCGGTATGTTCTGCCAGTCGTAAAAGGCGACGAAAAGAACAAACCACTAATAGGGCCAACCCCCCTTTTAGTGTGATTAGTTGGTTCAGGACAGAACTAAAGAAGCCTCGGACAAGCGGCGTCATGGTCGGGGACGACGCTTGAACCCTATGCCCGCCCACAATGGTAACGACACTGCTAGCCAACTGGAAAATGATTTAAATCCAAATGGAGGTGTTTTGCAGGATATGCTTCCTGCAACCACCCTAGAAGGAAAACAAAGACAGAGGATGAGATGGTCAGATGAAGTTAATAGACACCTCATGTTCTGTTATTACCAAGCAACAAACCTAGGAACCAACACAACTGGATACAGATCACAAGTATACACAACATTTATTACCAGATACCCAGAATTAAAATTTTTAACAGAACAATGATTAGCTGATCAGATCCGTGTAATAATAAAAAATAACAGGATACCACAGTCAGAATTAGAAAACATCAAACAACAAGTACAACAAATACTGGAACAAAATAATGTGCAATCAGAAGAAGACGAAAATACAGTAATGGACTCAAACATCCCAGAGCAAACAAACAAACAAAGACCTCCACCCATCAATTAAACAATCAGAGGAAAATGAAAACTTAAGACAGCCACCAGAACAAGCACAAATACAACATGAAGTGATACACATGTTAGATATAGAACAAAAATTTCAGCTAACATATATAGAATACAAAGACACAAATACAGACATTAGACCATTCTTGCATAGACCACCAAATAACCCACAAGTCGAAACAACAATAACAATAACAACTATCAACACAATCATACACAACAAAATAAATGAAAATAAAGCTATGGAAGAGTTACAACTACTGGTTTATACAGGAGCATTCACTACACTAAATATACACACTAGGCAGAGATCAGAACCAACCAACACACAGAAGAAACCCACAAAACCAGCATGGCAACACAGGCTACAGATCAGAATATAAAAACTGAGAAAAGATATCGGACAGCTAACACAATTTATAAGAAATGAAATATCAGACAAAAAACGAAAAAGGTAAGGTAAAATCTCACAACAAGAAGCGATAGAGCAGTTAGATGAAAAGAAGCAGAAATTACAGGCATTGGCCAAACGACTTAGAAGATACAAAGAAAGTGAAAATAGAAGGAAACAAAATCGAACATTCAATACAAACCAAAAGAAATTTTATCAGACAATAGATAACACACACATTAAAATAGACAACCCACCAAACATAACAGACATGGAACACGCCTGGAGCAACATATGGTCAAACCCGGTGCAACATAACAGGCATGCACAGTGGATACAAGCAGAAACACACACATACAAGATGATACCACAAATGCCTGAAGTGATAATTTTGCAACATGAAGTCACCTGAGCAATTAATTCTACGCACAGTTGGAAAGCCCCTGGAAAAGATAACATAGTAAATTTCTGGCTAAAGAAGTTCACCTCAACACATTCACATCTAACTAAATTATTTAACAGTTACATTGCAGACCCATACACATTTCATGATACACTTACTCAAGGAATAACTTATCTGAAACCTAAAGATCAAGCAGACACAGCAAACCCAGCAAAATATCACCCCATAACATGCCTACCAACAATATACAAAATATTAACTTCAGTCATTACACAGAAATTAATGACACATACAACACAGAACATAATTGTAAATGAAGAACAAAAAGTCTGTTGCCAAGGAGCACGAGGATGTAAAGAGCAAATGATAATAGATGCAGATGTGCCATATCAAGCTAAAACTCAACAAAGGTCACTACACTACGCATACATTGATTACCAAAAAGCTTTTGCTGGTGTACCCCCACTCATGGTTACTACAAATATTGGAAATATACAAAGTAGATAGTAAATTGATACAGTTCCTAAACATAGTAATGAAAAATTGGAAAACCACACTTAATATCCAAACAAATTCAAATAATATCACATCTCAACCAATACAGATTAAGTGTGGAATATACCAAGAATACTCATAAAGTCCTTTCTGGTTCTGCCTTGCTCTGAACCCACTATCCCACATGCTAAATAATACAAATTATGGTTACAATATTACTGGAACATACCCACACAAAATGACACATTTGCTATACATGGATGATCTAAAACTACTGGCAGCAACAAATCAACAACTCAACCAATTACTAAAGATAACAGAAGTATTCAGCAATGATATAAATATGGCTTTTGGAACAGACAAATGTAAAAAAAAAGCATAGTCAAGGGAAAACACATTAAACAAGAAGATTACATACTGGATAACCACAGCGACTGCATAGAAGCAATGGAGGAAAACAGATGCCTATAAATATCTAGGATACAGACATAAAATAGGAATAGATAATACAAATATTAAGGAAGAACTAAAAGAAAAATATAGACAAAGAGTAACAAAAATACTGAAAACAGAATTGACAGCAAGAAACAAGACAAAAGCTATAAATACTTATGCTATACCAATATTGACCTACTCATTTGGAGTAGTGAAATGGAGTAACACAGACCTAGAAGCACTCAATACACTTACATGATCACAATTTCACAAATATAGAGTACATCACATACATTCAGCAACAGAAAGATTCACATTAAGAAGAAAGGAAGGAGGAAGGGGATTTATCGACATAAAAAACCTACATTATGAACAGGTAGACAATTTAAGAAAATTGTTTACAGAATGAGCAGAAACTAGCAAAATACACAAGGCAATCACTCATATAAATACATCGGCTACACCACTGCAATTTCATAACCACTGCTACAACCCTTTAGATCACATAACATCAACAGATACAAAGAAAGTAAATTGGAAAAAGAAAACATTACATGGCAAGCACCTCTATCATCTTACACAGCCACACATTGATCAAGACGCATCCAACACATGGCTAAGAAAAGGCAATATATACAGTGAGATGGAAGGATTTGTGATTGCAATACAGGATCGAACAATAAACACCAGATAATACAGCAAGCATATTATTAAAGATACCAATACCACAACAGATAAATGAAGACTTTGCAAACAACAAATAGAAATAGTAGATCACATCACAAGCAGATGTACAATACTAGCAAATACAGAATACCCCAGAAGACATGACAATGTAGCAAAAATAATACATCAACTACTTGCCAAACAACATAAACTAATAAAACAACACGTTTCCACATACAAGTATGCACCACAAAATGTTCTGGAGAATAATGAATACAAATTATACTGGAACAGAACCATTATAACAGATAAAACAACGCCACATAACAAACCTGACATCATACTCGCCAATAAAAAGAAGAAATAACACAACTAATCGAAGTATCCATACCCAATACAACAAATATACAGGAGAAAAAATTGGAAAATACATCCAAGTGGCTGGGAAAGTCAAAGACATGTGGCATCAGGATAAAGCTGACATCATACCCATTATACTGTCAACTACAGGAGTCATACCACACAATATCCACCAGTACATCAACGCAATACAGCTACATCCAAACGTATATATACAACTACAGAAATCTGTAATTATTGATACATGTTCAATTACCCGAAAGTTCCTAAATGCAATGTAACATATACTGTACAGTTAAAAGGAAGTCTCGCTTGAGCAAGGTCCGCATCACTTTCCATTTTTAACCAGACATAACGTCTGAGAAGGGAAGGAAATAATAATAATAGAACTGAGACTAAACCCTGTGGGACACCTCTTGATACCTCCCAGTTCAAGGATTTGGCTGATTTTTGCAGACTACCTGTACTGTTAATTTAACCCTTCTGAATTCTTCCAGTTAAATGTGAATTAAACCATTTGTGCACTGTTCACTCATACCAAAGTACTTAAAGCTTATCTAGAAGCTTTTCATGTTTCACACAGTCAAAAGCCTCTGAGAGATCTCAATGGGTGATATTCAGTTATTCAGAGCATTTAATAGTTGATCAGAGGATGCATATATAGCATTTGATGTTTAAAGCCTTTCTGAAAATGAAATTGACATTTTGTTAGTGCTTCAGTTTTACAAAATGTGAAGCTACTCTTGAAGACATTACTTTTTCAAGAAATTTGTATAAAGCTGTCGGAAGTGAGATTGGGCAGTAGTTGTTAGCATCAGACCTATCCCCTTTTTTATGCAATGCTTGAACAATAGCATATTTCAGTCTATCCAAGAAAATGCATTGTTTCAGTGAGCTACCACATATGTGGCTGAGTGTCCTACTTATCTCTTGGGAACAAGCTTTTAGTACTCTATTGGAAATGCCATCAATTCCATGCAAGCATTTACTTTAAAGTGAATTTATTATATTCCTAATTTCAGTAAGAATGGTGGGCTGAATTTCAATTGTATCAAATTGCATAGGTATTGCCTCTTCCATATATAACCTCACATTTTGTAATGAAGAGCTAGATCCCATTTTTTCTATGACACTTAAAAATGATTATTAAAATATTTTCTAGTTCTGAATTATTGTTAAAATTTTTATTGAGTTTGATAAAAAATAGTCTTCCTGTGCTCTGTTGTCCTGTTTCTATGTTAACAATATTCCAAATTGTTTTAATTTTATTATCAGAGATGCTAATCTCAGACATACTGTACATACTTCTGGATACTGACAATCTACCATTATATGGCGAGAGATGGGAACATGTAATGCACCAAGGAACACTGTCAAACATGGATTGATTGGTGGTCCAGGTATTATGTTGTGAGGAGGCATAATGTTGCATGGGAGCACATACCTCCAAATCTTTGAACATGGTACCATCAACAGTTAATGTTATTGTGACCCTGCACTCCTTCCCCATTTGTGTCTTTTCAGGGATGCATTCAACCCTGACTTCATTTTTATGGATGACTGTATTGTTGTCACTTGGGGTCACATTGTGAATAGAAGGCTGAGTATGGAGTGTGTGTGAGTGGTCCTGTTCACAGCCAGAGGCATTAGTGGCACAGTGATATCTGTAGTAATATTTATTGATCATGTAAAGGGTACAGAGTTATAAGTGTATCCAAAGTGATGGTTGGCAGCCTGGTGTGAATGTGTGTGCCACAAGGAAGTGCTAATGCTACATTAGCAAGATGTGATATCACACCACAGATGAGTGCCACAGCCATGTGCAGTATTGGTGGCAATGAAAGTGACAAGGAGGTGTCACCTGCCCAGAAGTTCTGTGATGCAGTGCAACTTCCACCTCAGCACTCTGGAAGACAGTTCATCATATGCTTCAGTGGAGGTTGCTGACTATGGTCCATGATGTCAGTTGTTGTGAAGACGGTCCTGGTTATCCACCATGGATGAACCAAGACAGCAGCAGATGCTCATAAATTGACCAGGAGCCTATGTGAAGGTGCAGTGCCTGGTTGGTGAGGGGATGACGGCTTGCAGATAACCTGCGATGATCCATAGTAGAAGAGGGATGGCTGCATCCTTGTCTTCTCATCCATGACGACTCAGTGGACAGGAACAGCAGGCCATGGCTATGATATCCTTGCGTATTCTCGTATTTGAGAGGAGTAATATTGTTTATTGATAGCTGTAGAGTATAAATTCACGGAGTCGTTAGATATTAGCAGTAGGATGGATAGGGTGTCTGCGTGCTGCGTGCGGGCACAGGAGGAACCGGCCGCAGTTCATGAGCAGCTGAGCATGCTGTTGGCCATGGTCAGCCGTCTTCAGGCTGCTGCCTCAAGGTGCAGTGACGGTGGAGGGTCTGGCGAGTCACTTGAGACACCCCAGGTGTCGCTTGCTGCGTCCGCTGACTCAGCTGCCGAGGCACCTTCTACTGTACCTAGCACGTTGGGGCCGCCCTTACCTCAGGGTGAGTGGCAGACTGCAACGCACTTGCACCACTTGAGGCAGATGGTCAATGTGAAGGCTGTCTGGCTGGCCTCGCCCGTTCATCCTGTCAGTGGGCAGGTGGCCACTCCTTCAGCAGGGCCTGAGCAGGCACACGGTGGCAAAGGCTTGCTTGTTATTAGGAGCTCCAACGTTAGGTGGGTGATGGAGCCCCTTAGGAAAATGGCGTACAGGGCTGGAAAGAAATCCACCGTGCACTCGGTTTGTCTGCCGGGGGGCCTCATTCAAGATGTGGAGGCAGCCTTGCCTGCAGTTATCGAGCATACGGGGTGCAGTCGTCTGCAAGTAGTTGCTCACATTGGCACCAATGGTGCCTGTCGCTTAGGTTCTGACGTGATCCTCTGTTCGTACAGGTGGCTGGCGGATTTGGTGAAGACCACTGGCCTCGCACGTGGGGTGCAAGCAGAGCTCTCTATTTGCAGCATCGTTCCCAGAGTCGATCGCGGGTCCTTTGGTTTGGAGCCGAGTGCAGGGTCTCAACCAGAAGCTTCGTCGACTCTGTGATGGTCTTGGCTGCAGATTACTAGACTTGCGCTATTGAGTGGGGAATTGTAGAACACCCCTAGATTGGTCAGGGGTGCACTACACAAAGGAAGTGGCTACTCAGATAGCAGATTATTTGTGGTGTGCACATGGGTTTTTCTTAGGCTAGGCAGTAGTGTGAGGTGTCCCGATGAACACTCACCAGTCGATTTGCAGGCAGGGAAATCAGGATGCGCTCAGTGTAAAGACACTTCATCTATCAAGATATTAGCAGTAAATGTTCAGAGTGTTCGGAATAAAGTTCCTGAATTTACTGCCCTCCAGGAAGCGTGTGGCACGCAAATTCTTCTCTGAACTGAGACCTGGCTGAACCCTGAGATATTTAGTGAGGGTTGGAACATGTATCGGAAAGACAGATTAGACACCATAGGAGGTAGTGTCTTCATTGCAGTTGACTAAAATAATGTCTCTACTGAGGTCGAAGTAGAGGGTGATAGTGAAGTTATCTGGACACATTTAACAGGACTAGGGGAAATAAAGTTAATTGTGGGGTGTTATTACCAGCCACCAGGTTCCACCCTGACAGTTATAGAATCATTCAAAGGGAGTCTACATTCTGTATCGCTGAAGTACCCGGATCACGCTATATTAGTCAGAGGCAACTTCAACCTACCTAGTATAGACTGGGATGTCTATGTGTTCATTACAGGTGGTACAGACAAGCCGTCGTGTGAATTACTTTTGAACACATTATCCGAAAACTGTCTTGAGCAGCTAAATCGACAGCCAATGCGTAATGGAAATATTTTAGATCTGGTAGCCACAAACAGACCAGGCCTCATTGACAGTGTCAGTGTTGAGACAGGGATTAGTGATCATGATGTTGTCATTATGACTATGGTTACGAAAGTTAAAGTCAGTCAGTCAAGAAGGCTAGGAGAGTATTCTTACTACGAAGAGCAGACAAGCAGTTGTTAGCATCCCACTAAGTAAATGAATTGACTTCATTTACTTCCAATACGATGGATGTGGAAGAATTATGGGCAAATTTTAAACACATTGTAAATCACGCATTGGACAAGTATGTGCCAAAAAAGTGAGTTACTGATGTAAAAGACCCACCGTGGTTTAACAGCGCAATTCGAAGAATGCTCAGGAAGCAAGGGCAGTTGCACTCGCTGTACAAGAAAGATCGGGAGAATGAGGACAGGCAAAAGTTAGTAGAGATTCGTGCTGCTGTAAAAAGAGTGATGCATGAAGCATACAACCACTACCACTGTCATACTTTAGCAAAAGATCTTTCTGAAAACCCAAGGAAACTCTGGTCTTCCGTAAAATCGGTAAGTGGGTTGAAGGCTTCCATCCAGTCACTCACTTATCAGTCTGGCCTGGCAACGGAAGACAGCAAAACAGAAGCTGAAATTTTAAATTTAGCATTTGAGAAATCTTTCATGTAGGAGGATTGTACAAACATACCGCCGTTTGAGTCTCGTACAGATTCCCATATGGAGGACGTAGTGATGGACATCCCTGGAGTTGTGAAGCAGCTGAATGGGTTGAAAATAAATAAATCACCAGCTCCTGATGGGATTCCAATTCGGTTTTACAGAGAGTACTCTACTGCATTGGCTCCTTACTTACCTTGCATTTATTGCGAATCTCTTGCCCCGCGTAAGGTCCCGAGTGACTGGAAAAAAGTGCAGGGTATGCCTGTATATAAGAAGGGTAGACGGACGGATCCTCACAATTACAGACCAATATCCTTAACATCGATTTGTTGCAGGATTCTCGAATGTATTCTCAGTTAGAATATAATGAATTTCCTTGAGACAGAGAAGTTGCTGTCTATGCATCAGCACAGCTTTAGAAAGCATCACTCCTGCGAAACGTAACTCGCCCTTTTTTCACATGATATCTTGCGAACCATGGATGAAGGGTATCAGACGAATGCTATATTCCTTGACTTCCGGAAAGTATTTGACTCTGTGCCCCACTGCAGACTCCTAACTAAGGTATGAGTGTATGGGATTGGTTCCCAAGTATGTGAGTGGCTCAAAGACTTCTTAAGTAATAGAACCCAGTACGTTGTCCTCCATGGTGAGTGTTCATTGGAGGTGTGGGTATCATCTGGAGTGTCCCAGGGAAGTGTGGTAGGTCCGCTACATATTAAAAATATACATAAATGATCTTTTGGATAGGGTGGATAGCAATGTGCGGCTGTTTGCTGATGATGCTGTGGTGTATGGGAAGGTGTCATCGTTGAGTGACTGTAGGAGGATACAAGTTGACTTGGACAGGATTTGTGATTGGTGTAAAGAATGGCAGCTAACTCTAAATATAGATAAATGTAAATTAATGAGGATGAATAGGAAAAAGAATCCTGTAATGTTTGAATACTCCATTAGTAGTGTAGCGCTTGACACAGTCATATCGATTAAATATTTGGGTGTAACATTACAGAGCGATATGAAGTGGGACAAGCATGTAATGGCAGTTGTGGGGAAGGCGGATAGTCGTCTTTGGTTCATTGCTAGAATTTTGGGAAGACGTGGTTCATCTGTAAAGGAGACCGCTTATAAAACACTAATACTACCTATTCTTGAGTACTGCTTGAGCGTTTGGGATCCCTATCAGGTCGGATTGAGGGAGGACATAGAAGCAATTCAGAGGCGGGCTGCTATATATGTTACTGGTAGGTTTGATCATCACGTGAGTGTTATGGAAATGCTTCAGGAACTGTGGTGGGAGTCTCTAGAGGAAAGGAGGCATTCTTTTCATGAATCACTACTGAGGAAATTTAGAGAACCAGCATTTGAGGCTGACTGCAGTACAATTTTACTGCTGCCAACTTATATTTCACGGAAAGACCACAAAGATAAGAGAGATTAGGGCTCGTACAGAGGCATATAGGCAGTCATTTCTCCCTCATTCTGTTTGAGAGTGGAACAGGGAGAGAAGATGCTAGTTGTGGTATGAGGTACCCTCCGCCATGCACCGTATGGTGGACTGCAGAGTATGTATGTAGATGTCGATGTAGATGTAGAAATGCACCACATTGAGTGCATCCCAGTGTTGAAGTTATAAAGCAGGCAACAGGCAGGCTATCATCATTCAACTTGTCATGGTTTCACTGAAACTCAGTAGACTAGTTCTCTCTGGATCTACTAACACAGACAGAATGGCGGCATCACTGAATGTGTCTCTGAGTTATGAAAGCCTTGTTACTTAAAGGGTCAAACCTGTGCCTATGACTCAGTGCTTCAGGGTGTGTGGACACATTTGTCCACCTCTATCAGACCTGTCAGCACTCATTGCCTTATTGTGGTAATTGAGTAATTATTCTGGCACACTGAGCTGGGTTCTTCCTTTCTACATTTGATTTTGTAGTGGTGTTCAGGCACTGAAGTTATGTTACCTCACAGTGCTTTGTTATGTAGTATGGCAACATTTGTTTTTCTGCCTGCCTAGCTCTGATGATGTGTGGCAGTACTCAATTCTTGCCCTGACATCTGTTACATTGACAGTATGCCCTTTTCACATTCAAATTAGCAAACCATACCAGAGCTAACCTTCCCTGTTCTGTGATCATCTGGTAGACCTTTAAAAAAATTTTAACATACACAATGTAATTATTCTGCTGACATTCCTCCCCTGTTTCAAAAATTCATCCTGGATTTTGCCTTTAATAATCCTCTGCACTAATTTCATAGATGTACTTACATAATTGTACAGTGTGCCCATTGCACCAACACTTTTGCTCGTGAGAGCTGACATACATAGATTGTCTTTTTGCTTCCCAATTCTATGTCATTCTTAAGTTTTAGTTTACTGAATCTTTTTCACAGTTATGCTACATTATCCTTGTTTTTTGTACAGATTATACAAATTTTAGCTTTTTTAGTATATGTTTCTTGGGTTGTGACAGTAGGTGTGGAGAATGAATTGTTGTATGTTTGAGATAAAAGTAACACATGCAAATTGCTATCAGAAACATGGCAAGACTGGTGGTTGTAATGCCTATGGTTACCAAATAGGTCCTCTTGATACTGCTGAACATGTTGCAACATTTACCCCTTGCTGAAATGCTATTAGTGTGTCTGAATAGTGTGACATCAGGATTCAGGGAGTTGTTAAGCTAGGTTAGACTTTTTTATTGGCAGTGCTACCAATGGTTTACCTGGCCAATTACAATGCACAGCAAGTTAGTTGGCATACAGTCATACCTGTGAGAGAAGCTGGAATTTGAAAGTTCAAAGTGCCTATCTCATGTGCCTTTTACCAAAATATCACTATTACATAATTCAAACTTTGTCATGGCTTGAGGTTTCCTATTCTTAGAGCATTTCATGATCACAGTTTCTGGTGCAACACTGAGCTTTTGCAGTGTGCTCCTACCTTCTGAAAATGAGGGTCTGGTGCCAATATTTCTTTCTGACATTACATTGCCTCTGTTCTCCCAAGGAACAGTTGCAATTTGCATGTCTGTGCATCAGCCTGCATTTCTCTGGATAGACAAGAGGTGATGTTTTCCTTTAAACACTCCTGTAGGTCCCTTAGTGACATAAGAGGATGAGCTTCTCCATGCTCATAAATTATGAACACCTCCACATCTGGGCTTTTAGCCATTTACCCACTGTTACATACCTTACTGGATAAGGGTGAACTGTATAACATCTATCTTGCACATTCATCCATACACTGGTGCCTAACACAAAACATACAAGTTTGCTCTGTCCTTAGTCACATCCACAGTTGCTATGTGGTAAGACTTCGCTAAGTTCTTCTCCAACAACTCTGTCATGTGTTGTAGATCTGCAGGAAATTCTTTTCCTGCTAGCCGCAACCCAGTCAAGAATTGTTGTGGTGGCTGCAATACCAAGCACAATTTCTGTTTATTGCATATCAGACTACTTCCAGCTTCTGCTAATTTGCTGTTCAGTAAACTCAATCAGTTTTGTATTTACTCCAAATTACTGTTCACTTTTTTTTTTAAGGGATGGGGCCCCTCCACGCCCGCACCAACATGGTGACCAAACCAAAAGTTCTACTGTCACCTCCGTAAACATGTTAGTTGTCTAGTATGTGGATCACAGGATGCTGGGCTGTGATGTTGTCCGTGCGTCTGGGTAAGGCTACGCATTAACACAGTCCATCAGGTGATAGATAGTGGACCAAACGTGAGTGAGGGTAGCGATTTGAAGAGCAGAGGAAAAAAAGTGCCATGGCTCGTGCTGTGGGAAAAAAACCTCTGCGACAGTGGGATGGGTAGTAAGAGCAGTAGTGGCTTACTAGCTGCGATAGTTCATGCAAGGTTGGATTAGTTAGTATAGGTATCGTGCATCATTACCATGACAAGCGATGGCGATGTGTCCCAGTTGTTGCTGCTGCTGCTGCATTCCTGGAACAATCAAGATCGTTATTCAGTAGTGGGAGATCGGCCATAGATCATCTCACTGTGTGGAGAATGTGTGGAGCTTGTTTGCATGCAGTGTACGGTACAGCTTCCCTGTGTTGTGCCAGTTATTTGGCAGTTTATTCTAGCTGGATATCCAGTAATGTGTCTGATTAACAGGGGCTCGCCTGTGCCGTTATGTTTGCGTATGCTTGGCCATAGATGTTATGTCCTTACAAGTATGTCTTTTGGTCTTTTATGTTTCCATCTATGGTTGTGGTCATAGTTCCCCAGATTCAGAATAAACGGGTTCTGCGAATGTCTGGAGTTACTGTATAGTCCTGTGGTGAGTTTGTGGAATACCTCCGTGAGAGTCTCAAGTCGGTATTCCCGGTGAAGGTCCGTGATGCATGTGTATCGTGGAGCATTGCTTATGATTCTGAGTACTTTGTTTTGTATGAGCTGCAGACGGCGCAGACGTGTAGGCGCAGCGTATCCCCAGACAGGAGCTGCGTACGTCATCAGGGGTCGGATAAGTGTCACGTACATGGACCTCGACACCCTTCTGTTCAGTGTGCTTCACCTGTTGAGCATAGGATAGAGCTGTTTGAGCCTCGCGCTAGCTCTGTTGGTCATGTGTTGTATGTGGTCCCCCCAGAGTAATTTCCGGTCCAGCCAGATACAGAGGTATTTGACTTTCTCACAGAAACGTATTGGGCGTGCATGCAGAGTTATTGGTCTGCAGTAGCGGTGTTTGCGCAGTTGCTTCGGTCTTCTAGTGAACAGAATGGCTTCGCACTTGTCGACGTTTACTCTAACACGCCATTTCTCCAACCAAGGCTCGGCCACTCTGAGTGCAGTCTGTAGGCGTGATGTAATGTTTGATGGTTTCCAATCTTGCCCAAGGATGGCTGTGTCATCCGCGTAGATTGCCATCATTGTGTTGTGTGTGGTTGGGAGATTGTTTATGTAGAGGTTAAACAGGAGGGGCCCTAGGATGCTTCCCTGGGGTACTCCCGCGGGTATACCGTGTTGTGTTGATTGTTTTCCCTGCACATCAGTGTTGAAACTCCTGTCTGTGAGGTATGAGTGTATTAGACGCAGCAGCCCGTCAGGGAATCCCGCGTCCCTGAGTTTGCAGATCAGGCCGTTGTGCCATAGACGGTCGAAAGCCTTTTCGATGTCCAGGAACACTGCCCCTGTAGCTTTATTTATGTTGAAGCCATGTGTTATATGTTCAACGACCCGTAGGAGTTGTTGTGTTGTGGAGTGGTTATTCCTGAAGCCGAATTGCTCCGGTCTCAGGATGTCATTTGTTATGCAGTGCCTAGTGATGCGTTTGAGAATCACCTTCTCAACAATCTTACTGAGCGAGCTCAGAAGGCTGATGGGTCAGTAATTTTGTGGGAGGCTGTGGTCTTTCCCCGGCTTCCTGAACATCAGTACCTTGGCCGTCTTCCAAAAGGCGAGGAAGTGTTGGTGTTTTAGTATGGCATTCGTTGTGTGTGTTAGGTACTCAGTTGCTTTATCCGTGAACTCCTGGAGGACACGGTTTTGAATGCCTTCATGACCAGGGGCTTTCCTAGCAGTGGAATGCATTATAGCCCAGGAGACTTCGGCTGTGCTAGCATGTCGAATGTCGTCGCGCGATGGTTGGGCTAGAATGCGTGTAACCTCTTGGTCAGTAGCAAGTGTGACCACTGGATCTGATGGTACCAGGTTCGGTGTGAATGACGCTGCGAGTGTTCGAGCCATTAATTCTGCTTTCTCTTCCGCTGAGTATGCAGGTCCGTCAGGTCCTTGAAGCGTTGGGGTGTATATTTTCTCCCTGGTGAAGTGTCGGGCTAGCTGCCACACGCCAGGTCGTGCGGTGTCCAGCCCTTCGAGTTTTTGATTCCACTGTTGTGTTCTATGTGTTTGTATTTTATCGTGTATGATGCCCTGTAGTCTGTTAATGTGCCGTTTGAAGTACGGACGCCTGGTGCGCTGCCATTGTCTCCTGAGGCGATTCCTCATTGAGATTAGGCCCAGGATTTCCTGGGGCAGGACCGCACTGCGTTGTTGTGAGGTGCGATCAGGTATGGTGCCTGCCATTGCGTCCCGGAAGGCGTTAGTGAGGGTTTCCACTGCCTTGTCAATTTGTCCTGTTTCGTTAATTTCATGTATAGGTGGGATGTGGCTGTCAAGCGTTTGCTTGAACAATGTCCAATTCGCATGCCCGTAGTCCAACATCTTGGGTTGTTGTGTGTGCTGCAGTGTTTCCTCAATGTATAGTATTACAGGTTGGTGGTTTGAGGGCAGATCGTTTTCAACGGCAACGTTGAGAGTCGCTGAAATGCCCTTGATGAGGGCCATGTCTATCACGTCTGGCCTGTGTCCCCTCTGATAGGGAATGTGCGTCGGTTCAGTGGGCGCTAGTATAATGTAGTTTCTACCTAGTTCATACAGTTTTTTGCCGTTGGGATTTCGTATGCGTGAATTCCATTCTGGGTGTATTGCGTTCAGATCTCCAGCGACTATTACTCACGGTGAAATGTTGAGTAATGTGCTGATATAGCGTGTTGAGATGCCTACAGGGCTGTTGTATACCGATATCAGCGTGGTGTAGGCTCCGTTGAACTTGACCCTGACGGCCGTAGCCTCAATTTTTTCCAGTTCAGGGAGCTCTATGTTTGTGTGCTCAATTTCTTTGTGTATGACGATTGCAGTTCCACCTGCCACGGCGTCGCCCGGTCGGTCGGTACGATAGACACAATAGCCAGGAAAGTTTAATTGTTTGTGCGGTTTAAGTTTAGTCTCGCTCAGTAGCGCGACAAGGATTCCCTTGCGCTCCATGAACGCGGCAAATTCTGCCCTTTTGTTGTGGATCGAATCTGCATTCCAGAACAGGATCCGTGATAGTGTATGCGGGTCTGCGTTATGGGCCGGGTGTGGTGTATTATTCGTGTAAGAGTGTGAAAGAGTGTTGTGATGGCAGTGTGTATGACAGCCCAGTATTGCCCGGGTTCGGCGCTCATGAGCTGGGTTATGAGTGTAGTGACGGCCGTCAGCACCTTGGTAAGGATTTGAACGGTCGTGTGTTGGGGGAATAGTGTTTCCAGTATTCCCCCAGGTGGTGTGCTGGTGTTGGGTGTGGCAGCCTGAGGTGCTGTTGTGGAGTTAGCGGCCGCTTGTGCGGGTATTGGTGTGTTGTTAGGAGCGGCATTTGTGCTTTGTGGCAGAGGTTGTGGCGCCTGTGTTACTTCTGTGGTGAGGGGGATGGTAGTGTGAGTTACAGTCTCGGTGTCTTGTTGACTGTTTTCCTGTGTGTTGCAGTTCCGTTGTTGCTGTGTGGCCTGTTGTGGTGATTTCGTGTTCCCCGCCCTGTGTTTGCATGTACGTCTATTCCTCCTCTGGGCTTGGGGTTCGGGGGGTTCTTGTGTGGGTGTGTTTTCCTGTATATGGTGCGTTTCTTCACAGCGCGTGATTTCCGGGAGTGGGGTCGTGTTGTTTGGGGGCATAGGTGTTGGTACCGATGCTTGCTGGGTTTCAGGTGTTGCCTGCGGTTGTTGTGTGACTGTTGGAGCGGTTGTTTCACGTGTGTGTGTGTAGGGCGCTGAGGTTCGGCAGCCTGTGCCGTTCCGCCAGGGCGTGCAACCGTGGCAAACGTTACACCGTTCCTTACTGGGTTCGGCGCTGGCCTTGGGTGTGGTATGTCGTACAGTACCCTGCTTTTGTCTAGTTTTCGCTTCAGCGCCTGTTTGTATGAGTTGCACTGTCTGAAGTTTGCCGCATGGGGCCCACCGCAGTTGGCACAGCGTTGCTGGTTTGGTTGTATTTGTGTGCATGTGTTGGATCTGTGATTGCCAGCGCATCTGCGGCAGCGAGTTGCCAGGCCGCAGCGGAGGGCCGAGTGGCCGAACCGCTGGCAGTTGTTGCATTGTTGGGGGACGTTGGGTGGCTCGTAGAGTTCTACACGTACATCCATCCGCAGAAAGCTCTTTATCTGCATGAAGGCGCGGGAATCAGCCGTGTCGGCTAACTCAACCATGTAGTGTGGTAGCGGTGCGTGTGTACGGAACCCTGTCATCCGGGAGGCACTTTTACAGTCGAATCCCAGATAACAAAGGGCCCCATGTACTGTCTCGTTGGGGGTGCTGGGGTCCACTCCCTCGATCACGTACTGCTGGGTTCTCTCGTCCAGCGTTCTGTACGTGTAATGTTCGATCTTCCGATCTTTGAGGAAGGTCAGAAGATCTTTGTATTCATTGTCTGTGGCAACGTACAGTGAGGCCCTGTCCCCCGAGTACTTAGCATGTAATGTGCTGTTTATGTGCCTCTCCGCGAATGCAGTGTTAAGGGCACTAAGGTTCCCGTAGTTTTGTATAACAACTGGGGGGAAACCAGTCTTGTTGTGTGGGCACTGCTGTGGCTTTGTGTGCTTTGTTGTTGATTGCCACAGCTGTGTTTGCGTTTTGTTTAGTGTTAATGTTGCTAGCTTGAGATGAAGTGGGTGTAGGCAACAGCGCCTTTCGGTTGCCTAGCGAGTTTGGTTGCTCGCTTGTTTGTGCTGGTGTTTTTTTGGGTCTGCGTTTTGGGCCCTCCACCTGCCAGGGCTCTGTGTAGTGCTTTTCCGTATCCACATCCACCGCCGCTGCCTCGGTTTCTTGAGGCTGCGACGCCGGTGGGAGAATGGTACATGACTGTCCAGTGACAGGTGAGTGTAAGGTAATGTTTAGTGTAGTTGTCTTGGTGGGAGAGACGTCCGCCCCGAAAAGTTCGGTGATTAGCCGGCGCAACTCGAGCTGCTTTTGCGCTTTCGTGCCAAGCTGTCGAGCGTCGCCAGCTGCTCCCTTGCCTTCGGTAGCGGGCGGGGCGCGAGTTTCGGCGGGTGCAGTCGAACCTCGCGCCTCCTGTGTTGCAGTCTTGCTGTGGGCGATAGCAGGGGAAGTGCTAGTAGCGTCTGCCATCTCGCACTTCGGATTATTTATTGGGTAGGAAGGGGGAAACGACAATTTTACTTTTCTCGAAAGGCGAGAGAAGTGTTACTTGTTCCCTATGGAAGTGGGTGGTCCCTACTTTATGCTAACATGCGCTGTTCGTGCAAGCGCGGCACCTAAAGGAGGTGCGGGAGAAGAATGGCCTGCAGCACGCGGGCTTGGTCCCGTGAAGGAGCCCTGGTACTGCCTCAGAGTCCCTAAAAGAACGTGAGAATCACGTTGGGGGCGTTGGGTAACCGGAGGCTACCGGGAGCTGCGAGCCAAAGCTCTTTCGCGGCAGTCCACGACTGGTTGCGCGGCTTTGCGTCGAAGGGGAGCAGGCTCAACCCTTCGGCACTCGGCCGGTTGCCGCTGGGCGGCTGCGCCGGGAGCGGCTGATGCGCACTCCCCGGGCGCTGCCGGGCGACTGGCTGCGGAGCACTGGTAGCGGCCGGCTGGCTGGAGGGGGTAGCGGGCGAGCTACGGCTGCTGGTGGTCGGCGTTTGCGCTGCGAGGTCCTCTCCGCTCGGCGTCCACGCGACGACTGCCGCTACTGTTCACTGTTTTCATTGTATACTGGGTGTACTAGGCTGATTACATGTTTAACTCTTGTACCATTTTGGTTTTATTCAGAATTGCCTGTTCCAGATTTCACAGTTACGTTGTATGCCATCCTAAAATAGTTTTAGCAGTGTCAACCATCATTTGCACTTGTCTAATTATATTATTCAGCTCCAGGATGTCTTTGTTACCAGCCATTCCAAACACATTTCTGCTGCATGCAGCCACCCTCATTTCCTACAAACAAGCATTTGTGGTAAAATGTCAGTGATTTGCATCAGTTGAGGTCTCATTTTGCTATATGACAGCCGCAATTCCTGGTATTCACCTTGCATCTCAGTGAGAATTTTGTTACCTTAGACTGCCTTGTGTAATTTTATGAATGCATCCTGCAATCTGTCAACTTCATTTCTTATCTCACACACATGAACAGCCAACCCAAATGTCCATTGATGACTGCCCAGTAACACATCCATTTTTTGAGAAAATCACACACCGGAATTTGAACTGTATGCATCATTCTTGTGTTATGACATGCAGCAACATCAGGATTACCACAAGCCATGTGGTTGTTCCTGGAGATCTGCCACATGAGGAAAGGAACTTTTCCATTCCCTCCCTCCTTTGAAAATATGCATACACAATGAAATAACTGCAGCACAGAGTGGCCGTGCAGTTTGAGGCACCATATTGTGGGTTGCGCGGCCCCTCCCACCGGAGGTTAAAGTCCTCCCTCAGGCATGGGTGTATGTGTTGTTCTTATCATAAGTTAGTTTAAATTAGTTTAAGTAGTGTGTAAGTCTAGGGACCGATGACCTCAGCAGATTGGTCCCATAGGAATTCACACACATTTGAACATAATAACTAAGAAACAACATGTAACCAATATATTACTGTATGACTGACGGTAACCAGCACAAATTCAGATTACACTCAAACAAAAAGAGAAAAACACATGCATTAAACAGCTCTTTGACATAAAACAGATATACTTCAATACTACTTGTTGTTTGTTATGTGTCATCACTGTGTACATTCTGCTTGTCCACTGCTCTATGCCTTTTGATTTTTTAGCCTTATTCTTGCACCCTGACTCTGTCATCTGGACTCATGGCAATGTATCCACCATTCCTCTAAAATGTTTAACCATACATGTCTGGAAAATGGAGATTTTAGTCAGAAACTGCACTGTAATGTTTACTGGAGAACTTATCTCGATGACTTGATAAGGGCCCTAATATTTCGTCAAGGATTTTTTGACTTTTCCTTGTGCATGAAGGGGTTAGTGACTAATATCCATTGATCCACTTGCTATTATGGCAATTTTCCCGCACTTTGTGTGGACTGTTCCTGTCCATTGATATTCTGGCTCAAAATATAACCAACCACCACAAAACTGGCATTACATGAGAGGATAAATTCCTTCTCACAATCAGGAAAGACTAGCACTGAATCAGACACTAACACTGCTGTTGATGCTTCAAATGCTGTTTGACATTCTGCCGACCACTGGAGTTCACACACTTCCCATACAATCGATTCAAAGTTTCTGCAGGCTGCTTCAAGTTATTTACAAATTTTTAATACTAATTGCATAAAGCCATGAATGACTGTAGTTGTTTCATGTTTTATGGCATTGTAAAGTTATGGATTGCCTCTGATAGGTGAACGCACATAGACTCTTTGCTAAACTGTCAAATCTAGTGAGAACAATATTTTCTGTTCCAGTTCCAAATATGAATAGCAAAAGAAAATTTAGTGTGTTTTGGAAAGTTATCTCAGATGGATGAAGCAAACATGATCCAAAATGAGTCAATACATTGTAATTATGCCAACAGGGAATAATTTGTAGACAATTATGTTCTTGTTAGATTTCTAATTTGTTAGGTGCTCAAGTTTGGATGTGTACATTTGAATCAATAAAGCAGATGGTGTTATTTAAAAAAAAAGCAATATGATTTTTCATTATGAGAATGACGAAACTTGGTAGTTTCATTGTTTTCTTGTGAAACTCCAAATGGTTTCCAATGTTTCGTTATTGCATAAAGCATGCTATTTTCTCTGATGGATCATAATAGTGTCACTATAGACACTACCACCCAGGAATATATGTCTACAGCATAACTAAAGTGATGTGAGTGTAGGTCCATCAGCTGGAGGGAGTATGTAAAGGGCAACTCCAGCATGTAGACACACACTACGAATACTGAAATGGTTACAACAGCAGCATGCAAGCGTGCCAGATCGAATGGCCTCTGCCCTTCCCTCCCCATGGCACCTCATTTGACTACAGTCTACTCACTTTGACCAATCATACATGGGCAAGCCATGAATGTTCATGCTGGGCTCGAGCAAGTATGTGTGAGTGAAATGCCCTATTTGCAGACCTCTAGTGGGAGGGACAAGGAATGTCCTTGCCCTGAAGTCTTGTGACACATCACGGCTTCCACTTCAGCACTCTTAAAGACAGTCCATTATGTGCTCAGGTGAAGGCTGCTGACTGTGCTCCAGGATGTCAACTGTCAGAAGATTAGGCCCTGGTCATCCATCATGGATCAACCAAGGCTGCAGCAGATGCTGAATAGCTGGCTAGTATACTGTGGAAATGTAAAACACCTGATAAGTATGGGGATGACAGTTTCTAGATCATCTTTGATTACCTGCAGTATAAGAGGGCTGGCCGCCCACCAGTGCTCTTACCCACAAAGATCCAGTAGACAGAAATGGCAGATCACAGCTGTGGCATGCATCAGGTTGGCTGCACCTCAGTGCTAAAGTCAGCAAGCAGGTTATAGGCTGGCCATCATCAATCAGCTTGTCATAGTTTCATTGAAACCCAATAGACTCTCATTCCCTTTGGTTCTAGTGACACAGGCAGAATGTCAGCATGAGTGATGTGTCTTTGAGCTCCAAAAGCAGTGTTATTAAAAGGGCCAAGCCTTTCTGCCTCTATCTGAGATTGTGTGGCAATGCTCACCTTTCACCCTATTACATTGGCAATTTGCTTTGTTAACATTCCAATTGGCACACTGGTGTACAGCTAACCTTCTCTGTTCTGAGATTACCTGGTAAAACTTCTAAAACCTTTAAACAGATGCAATAAAATTATTCTGCAGTGCAACATTATGCAGTTGCTTAGAACAGTGCAGGTGGATGAGCTCTTGGAATGTGAGGATAACCAATGAATCGGCTAGCCTGCCTATTCCCCATTAAATCCCATCAAGCACATCAGAGATGCATGAGGGAGGTGTATTGCAGCACATACACATGTGCTAGTGGCCATCCACTTACTGTCAACTGCACAGGATGGACAATGGAATGATCTACCACAAGAACGCCATTCACGGTAATCATATACCCCATTAAGAACTGTGTCCTACCTTTTGTAATTTTGGGGACAATATAACCTCATATCAAAAGGATAGGCTAATAGGGATATTTGGGCAAGATTTGGTATAAAGGGCAGCGTGAGTTAGACAAAATTTTTCTACATGGGCAAAATGATATTTTGTGCCACTGATCTTACCCCTACTCTGCCCCTGCCCTACATTCTTGCACTAGTGTCAGATTTCACTACAAATTTTATATGCTCCATACCACTCTATAGGCCTTTGTGGCCAGTGTCAGTTAATGCAAGTATAATCTGGGTAAGGTACCACATCATATTGTAAAGTAACTATCACTTGATAAAACTGACAGTTTGATATAGTTCCCATGCTCTTCTTCTGGGACTATTGGTGTATTTTGCTGTCAAGAATCCATTATATTTTGTTGTCAAGAGTCCATTACATTTTGTCTTGACTCCTCTACAGAACTTGACATTGTTACAACTTTAACATCATTGATATTATTGCTCTCATGTGATGGAATGAGTGGGAAACTTATTGTAATTGGTTTCCTGTTGTGGAGGGAGTGGGGGTCTGCTGCTTATAATGTGCCATGAGTGGTAGGGATGTGCACTGTAGTTTCCTTCTTGTGGGTACACGGGTCATATAGTGGCTGTAGTTCATTGGAATTCTCACATCTCAAGTTGTTTGTGCAGCCTTTTGAACTCTGATTGCTGCCAGCCAGGATGCTGCAAGCCTACCATCATCCTCTATGTTCATATTGTTAGGATATTTTAATACTTCAGTGAACACTCTGATTCTGTGTTTCACCAACCCTGACTGTCAAGAACACAGTTTTTGTTGAATTTTATTTTCTTGCTGCAATCTTTCTGGTGTTCAGCCACAGCAGATTTGTTGTGCTGCCCAAGCTGAGTGTAACACTTGTGCTCCTGAATGTATAGAGCTACTGGTCTGCTGATGTAGACTTCTCTACATTCTTGGTCCACATTGATCCCTGATGGATCCTAACACAGCCTGTCTTCTACAGCACTCACATGGTCCAGGATGTGTTAGGCTTTAAAATTGTCATAATAATTTCATTCCATCATAATGATATGTAATGAACCCTGAACAACATAATGCACCATTAGATTGATTAGAATGTAACTGTAACTTTGATCAAGTAGTCATTATTTTACAACATGACCTAGCACCATACCCAGAAAAGCTGTATAATAAACGATACATTCTGTACACAAATACTGCACTTGGACACAACAGGTGTTCCTCTCAGTGGCCATGATAGTTCCTCTCAGTGGCCATGATAATGGATTGACATAAACTTGTGACTCAATCTTTCTATCAATACCAGACTCATCCCCAAATGTAACCAGAAACTTTAGAGAAGACCTCATTCCCCTAGTATGACTATTCCCAATCAGTGTCATCACTGGAGGAGCTTTTAATCATCCAACTGTCAGTTGGAAAAAATACCATTTTGTAAGAGGTGGACATGAAAAGACATTCTGCTAAACATTACTAAATCCCTACTCTGAAAACTGCCTAAGACAGATAGTTGGGGAGCCAACCGATGATGTAAAAACACGAGTTCTGATAGCAACAGATAGACCAGACCTCTTTGAGGATGTCCATACTGAAACCAGTAATAGTGACCAAAAGATGTTGTAGCGACATTGATTACTAAAGTATAAAGGGTAGCTGATACAAGTAGGAAGATTTCCATCCTAAGGAAGTTAAAGAGTCAGCTGTGTCACATCACAGGAGAAGTGAAATCATTTCCCTCTGGGGAGCATGTAGGAGAACTGAGGCTCAAGTTTAAAAGAATTGTCATGTATGTAGAACAACAGTTTGTGGTGGAAGTGTCCTCCAGCATTTAAAGTCATTGGTAATGAATTACCAGCATCTTCATAATAAGTATAGAGACACAGCTTAGCATCAGTTGTGGACTAGGACTTGATGTGGGACATCTGTGGCTACAAGTGCACTGGCCAGGCATAGCTTTGCAATTCAGGGCAGGGTACTCTTGTGGATGCAGAAGCCCTCCTTGATTCTTGCTGTTGAAGACAACCCTCCAGTAGAGGTGATGGCCTCTGTGAGTGGTGGCATACAGCAGCAGTTTGCCTGCATAAGTGCAGGAAGTAGGGTGGCAGCACCACACTAGACATGAGTAGCTGCCCTCCAAGACAGAAGTCCAGCTGTGGCTGAAGTGAACCCGAGTGGTCCACCAGATGGAAATCTCCAAGTCCACAGGTATGGAAAAATAGTACCGGAACAAGGCTCCACGATGATGGAGCCCAAGTGTCATGGTGGCAGCTTGCAATACCATGTCACCCCATTGCTTGACATGGACCTCGTATCACGTAGGTGATACCAGACTGTGGGTACCTCTATTGAAAATCTTGGGTATTTATACAGCTTCAATGCACACATGTTGTGCTGAGGCACTGCTTACAAGTATGTATATCAAAATATGGTGATTGCCAGTAGGTGCATCAATGTGCTAGCTGCTGCTGCTGCAATCACTGGTCCTTGGGCTGAAATGTAGAAACCAAATGGTGGTATTTATTGTGTCTAATGTGATGGTGTTTCGTGTTGCATCCTGCCTACTTGTCGAAGATGAGGTGCCTAGGAAACTTGCTTTCTCAGATCGCTAGACAATTCAAGCAAATCAAATTAGAGTTTCATTACAAAATATAAATGACAATACTTAACTATGAGAAGTACATAGATATGTCACAAGCAAAGGGCAACAGACAAAATAGGAAATCTCTTGAGGATAGACTATGCTGCATAGAAGTAGTGAAATGACTAGTCTTGATACTATTCTTGGACTTGCTGCTGTAGAACTGGCAGAACTGGTAGCCTTCAACTGGCTGTGGTAAGTCAGGTGCAGCGCTTATGTTCTCTTCATAGAGTTCACAGCCATCTCTTTGTCATTCTAGAGAGGGGTTGGTCTGCGTGCAATTGGCTGATACCTTCTTTACAGCCTTCGCTGCTCTAATGCTCCCGACCAGTGTGCCAGTGCTTGACTTTACACTAGAACATTCCTCCCCCACAAAGTGACAGACTGTTGTCATATAAGGAGCTTGACAATGAGAGGGGAGGCAGGATCATGGATGCTGTGCTGGACTGGAAGCCGTAGCTGCAGGGGATGTCAGGCTTCTGGTCATACCCTGCCATCCGGCCTTTGCTCTGACAGAAATGTCCCCTGGAAAGTGACCAGAAGGGTACGTGTCCACCTCCTGAGGCCTATAACCTGATGAAGGTGTCGGCTGGTTCAGTGTGGGTGTGTCCAGCTCCATCGGTAGGACCGAGAGTAGGCAAAGGAGGTGAAGGCTCCATCTCTGTGGGGTCATCCCACAGTGTTGTGATGTCACCCTCAGGTGGCTGATGTGGCTGCACTGTCCTCAATACCAATGAATCTTGGGGAAGAGACACAGAAGAATCACCGTGCACATGACAGTAGAGAATTTGATTGTGATGTTAGTGCTGCAATCCATCTGCGCCTGAAATGAGATACATGCATGTGCCAAGTCAACGAAGGACTTCGCCTTAATCTCACCATCTGCTGCCACTAAAAACGCTGTAAAACACAATATCATGTGGTGCAAAGTGATACTTGTGGCCTTCCTTTGGTGTTGGATGCTGAGAAGAGTGCAGCAGTGTCTGATGGCAGTGGCTGTGAATCAATTCCACCGGCAATGGTCCATCTTGTGGATGCAAATAATAGGAGGCAAGAAACAGTTGCAATGCTTGATTCCTGGTGTGTGTTGTGCAAAGTTTGGCCATCTGCTGCTTGAATGTTCTGACGAACAGTTCCACCTCACCGTTTCACTGTGGATGGAACAGTGCACTAGTTAGCTATTGTGTTCAAAGAATGTTTCAAATTCATTTGATGTTAACTAAGGTCTGTTGTCTGACACTATAACGTCAGGCAAACTGTCGAGACAAAAAATAGAGGACAACACCTAAATTGTGCTATGTGATGTTGTTGAATTCATTGGTAGAGCATAAGGAAATTTGCTATAAGAGTCTACCACAGTCAACCAACGAGTATTCTAAAAAGGCCCTCCAAAGTCTACGTGTGCATGTTGCTGTAGTGATTGCAATTTAGGCCAAGCAGAGAATTTTTTTGGTGGATCAGACTGATTTGCCACACAAATGTGTGACACTGTCACATCATCTAGTGTTCATACCCTGACATTTGACAATGGGAATTAGTGAAGTTTGGTGGCAGGAGGAATAAGACTTTTGGTCAGGTGAATACAGGGTTATAAATACAAAATCAAATAGGGCTAATGCAAGAGTAGGTTTGATAATGAATAAAAAAAATATGAGTGTGGGTAAGCTACTACAAACAGCATAGTGAACGCATTATTGTGGCCAAGATATACATGAAGCCTACGCCTACTACAGTAGTACAAGTTTATATGCCAACTAGCTCTGCAGATGATGAAGAAATTGATGAAATGTATGATGAGATTAAAGAAATTATTCAGGTAGTGAAGGGAGACGAAAATTTAATAGTCATGGGTGACTGGAATTCAAGAGTAGGAAAAGGAAGAGAAGGAAACATAGTAGGTGAATATGGATTGGGGGTAACAAATAAAAGAGGAACCCATCTGGTAGAATTTTGCACAGAACATAACTTAATCATAGCTAACACTTGGTTCAAGAATCATAAAAGAAGGTTGTATGCATGGAAGAATCCTGGAGATCCTAGAAGGTATCAGATAGATTATACACTACTGGCCATTAAAATTGCTACACCACGGAGATGACGTGCTACAGAAGCGAAATTTAACTGACAGGAAGAAGATGCTATGATATGTAAATGATTAGCTTTTCAGAGCATTCACACAAGGTTGGTGCCGCTAGCAACACCTACAAAGTGCTGACATGAGGAAAGTTTCCAACCGATTTCTCATACACGAACAGCAGCTGACTGGTGTTGCCTGGTGAAATGTTGTTGTGATACCTCGTGTAAGGAGGAGAAATGTGTACCATCACATTTCCAACTTTGATAAAGGTCGGATTGTAGCCCATTGCTATTGCAGTTTATCGTATCACGACATTGCTGCTCGTGTTGGTTGAGATCCAACGACTGTTAGCTGTTAGCAGAATATGGAATCAGTGGGTTCGGGAGGATAATATGGAGTGCCGTGCTGGATCCCAATGGCCTCGTATCACTAACAGTCGAGACGACAGGCGTGTTATCTGCATGGCTGTAACGGATCATGCAGCCACGTCTCGATCCCTGAGTCAACAGATGAGGACGTTTGCAAGACAACAACCATCTGCACGAACAGTTCAACGACATTTGCAGCAGCATGGACTATCAGCTCGGAGACAATGGCTGCAGTTACCCTTGGCGCTGCATCACAGACAGGAGCGCCTGCGATGGTGTACTGAACGACAAACCTGGGTGCACGAATGGCAAAATGTCAATTTTTCGGATGAATCCAGGTTCTGTTTACAGCATCATGATGTTCACATCCATGTTTGGCGACATCATGGTGAATGCACATTGGAAGCGTGTATTCGTCATTGTCATACTGCCATATCACACAGTGTGATGGTATGGGGTGCCATTGGTTACACGACTCGGGCACCTCTTGTTCGCATCGATGGCACTTTGAACAGTGGACATTAAATTTCAGATGTGTTATGACCCGTGGCTCTACCCTTCATTCGATCCCTGCAAAACCCTACATTTCTGCAGGATAATGCACGACCGCACATTTCAGGTCCTGTACAGGCCTTTCTGGATACAGGAAATGTCCGACTGCTGCCCTGGCCAGCACGTTCTCCAGATATCTCACCAATAGAAAACATCTGGTCATTGGTGGCCGAGCAGCTGGCTCGTCACAATATGCCAGTCACTACACTTGATCAACTGTGGTATCGTGTTGAAGCTGTATGGGGAGCTGTACCTGTACACGCCATCCAAGCTCTGTTTGACTCAATGCCCAGGCATATCAAGGCTGTTATTACGGCCAGAGGTGGTTGTTCTGGGTACTGATTTCTTAGGATCTATAAACCCAAATTGCGTGAAAATGTAATAACATGTCAGTTCTAGTATAATATATTTGTCCAATGAATATCCGTTTATCATCTGCATTTCTTCTTGGTGTAGCAATTTTAATGGCCAGTAGTGTATAATGGTAAGACAGAGATTTAGGAACCATGTTTTAAATTGTAAGGCTTTTCCAGGGGCAGGTGTGGACTCTGACCACAATCTATTGGTTATGAACTGTAGATTAAAACTAAAGAAACTGCAAAAAGGTGGGAATTGAAGGAGATGGGACCTGGATAAACTGAAAGAACCAGAGCTTGTAGAGAGCTTCAGGGAGAGCATAAGGGAACAATTGACAGGAATGGGGGAAAGAAATATAGTAGAAGAAGAATCGGTAGCTCTGAGGAATGAAGTAGTGAAGGCATCAGAGGATCAAGTAAGTAAAAAGATGAGGGCTGGTAGAAATCCTTGAGTAACAGAAGAAATATTGAATTTAATTGATTAAAGGAGAAAATATAAAAATGCAGTAAATGAAGCAGGCAAAAAGGAATATGAACATCTCAAAAATGAGATCGACAGGAAGTGCAAAATGTCCAAGCAGGGATGGCTAGAGGATAAATGTAAGGATATAGAGGCTTATCTCACTAGGGGTAAGATAGATACTGCTTACAGGAAAATTAAAGAGACCTTTGGAGAAAAGTGAACCACTTGTATGAATATCAAGAGCTCAGATGGAAACCCATTTCTAAGCAAAGAAGTGAAGGCAGAAAGGTGGAAGGAGTATATAGAGGGTCTATACAAGGGTAATGTACTTGAGGACAATAATATGGAAATGGAAGAGGATGTAGATGAAGATGAAATGGGAGATACGATACTGCATGAAGAGTTTGACAGAGCACTGAAAGACCTGAGTCGAAACAAGGCCCCGGGCGTAGACAACATTGCATTAGAATACTGACAGCCTTGGGAGAGGCCAGTCCTGACAAAACTCTACCATCTGGTGAGCAAGATGTATGAGACAGGCGAAATTCCCTCAGACTTCAACAAGAATATTGTAAATCTGTCAGAGATGCAAAGGACTTGGAAGAGCAGTTGAACGGAATGGATAGTGTCTTGAAACGAGGATATAAGATGAACATCAAGAAAAGCAAAATGAGGATAATGGAATGTAGTCGAATTAAGTCGGGTGATGCTGAGGGAATTAGATAAGGAAATGAGACACTTAAAGTAGTAAAGGAGTTTTGCTATTTGGGGAGCAAAATAACTGATGATGGTCGAAGTAGAGAAAATATAAAATGTAGACAGGCAGTGGCATGGAAAACATTTCTGAAGAAGAGAAATTTGTTAACATCGAGTATAGATTCAATTGTCAGGAAGTCGTTTCTGAAAGTATTTGTGTGAAGTGTAGCCATGTATGGAAGTGAAACGTGGACAATAAATAATTTGGACAAGAAGAGAATAGAAGCTTTCGAAATGTGGTGCTACAGAAGAATGCTGAAGATTGTATGGGTAGATCACATAACTAATGAGGATGTATTGAATAGAATTGAGGAGAAGAGGAGTTTGTGGCACAACTTGACAAGAAGAAGGGACCAGTTGGTAGGACATGTTCTGAGTCATCAAGGGATCACAAATTTAGCATTGGAGGGCAGTGTGGAGGGTAAAAATCATAGAGGGAGACCAAGAGATGAATACACTAAGCAGATTCAGAAGGATGTAGGATGCAGTAAGTACTAGGAGATGAAGAAGCTTGCACAGGATAGGATAGCATGGAGAGCTGCATCAAACCAGTATCAGGACTGAAGACCACAACAACAACACAACCCTGACAAGTACTGTGCTGACGCGCTAACTGTTTTGTACGAACAATCCCCCAGTGTCCCTGGTGAAGTAACTATAACACATCTTTTTGCAAAGCTTTGAGGATCAACTCATGTGACTGTCCACCTTTCTGTTTAGTTAGGCTATTCTGATATGCAAAGTATCAGCACACTACAGAATTCTTTATGCAATGCAAAGATTGAGGCCAAGATGTGCAAATGTAGTTAAGTAAAATTTTCCAATCAGTTTCCATGGTCTGTGCACCATTGTTCAGAGGAAAGTACTGAAACAATTGAGAATCCTGAGCATTGATGTGACAACAAGACGCAGTAGTAGTGTCGGTCTGTATCAGGACCAATTGGAAGATGTGAAAGTGTGTCCGCATTACCATGTTGAGCTGTCAGACGATACAAAATCTCATACTGATACTAAGACAACAACAAAGCACATATTTGCAATTTTTGGGCAGTTCGAGAGAGCTAGCTTCATCGGATGAAACAAGCATTGCAATGGCTTGTGATCCGTTACTAAGTAGAATTTTTTCCATACAAATAGTGGTGGAATTTGGTAACACTACACACCATATACAATACCCAATGCTTTTTTCTCTATTTGTGAATAGTTACACTGAGCTTTGCACAACACTTTAGCGTGAAAGCAATAGGCCTGTCTTCATCATCAAATCTGTGTGAAAGCACTGCACTGGTTCCATAGGAAGAAACATCAACTTGCAAAACAACTGGCTTGTCAGGATCAAAGTGAACCAAGCATTGTTGACTTAGCAATGCAGCTTTAAGTCGTTGAAAAGCTTCTTGGCACTCATCTGTCCAAACAAAGGGGACATTCTCTCAACACAAGCAATGCAATGGAGCTGCAATGTGTGCAGCGTATGGTATGAACTGAATATAATAGTTAATTTTCCCTAAGACTGACTACAATTCGGTTATATTGTGAGGACTGGCATATCATGGCTGGCTAACAAATGTGGCTTAAGGGGATATACACCTTGACTGTTTGACATGACCAAGATACTGCAACTTTTGTTTAAAAAAATTACAATTGTTCCGTGTACACTTTAGTCCTGCATCAGATACGACATGAAACAAAGCACACAGTTTTGCAGTGTGTTCTTCAGGTGTACAACCCGCTATGACAATATCGTCCAAATTGTTTGTACAGTTCGGTACTTGAGCAGTCAGCTGTTCTAAATGCTGTTGGAAAATGTTAGGTGCAGAACTACTGCCAAAAGACAGACACAAATATTTAAAGAACCCCAAATGAGTGAGTACAACACAAACTTTTTGAGATTCTTCATCTAGTGGGAATTGGAGATATGTGTTGCACAAATCAGTTTTAGAAAAGTAGCAGGCAGTGCCTTTTCTGGCAATGAGATCCTCTGGGCATGGCAATGGATAAGTATCTGTCACAGGTTGTGGGTTGACTGTAGACTTAGTCAATACAGAGGCGAATGCGACCTGAAGGTTTGGGGAGCAAAGCCAGTGGACTTGCCCACTGACTAGCTTGTATGGGTGCAATAGCTCTGCTAACTTGCATTTCTTTAAGTTCAGTAGTGACTTTGTCCTTTAATGCAATGGGAAGAGTTCTGGCCTGGCAAAATTTTGGCTGAGCATTGTCTTTCACAGTAATATGTGCAACAAAATTGTTAGCCTGCCCTAACTCTTAAGAAAAAAGTTCAGGGCATTCTTTCCGAAATCTAGCTACACTGCCTTTTGCATTGAATGCAGACACTGACAACACATGGTCCTGAATGTGGAAACCAAACAAATCAAATGAATCAAGGCCAAATATGTTCATACAATCAGATGATTAGAGCACAATGAAAGTTACAGTTTGCGTATGCAAGCGATACATGGCAGCCAAAGTACATTTTCCCAATACGGGAATGGCTTGTCCATTATAAGCTGTTTGGTGTGTGCTAGATTTAGACAGATGTGGGGAGCCTAACAGTTCATATGTGTACGATTCATCAATGTAACAGAGGCATCCATATCCAACTGAAATTTCACACATTTTCCACTAATACACAAATGAATCAAAAGTTTGTTCGATTGACGTAGCACTGAAGAAACTGTCACTTGCTAGTTTTGTTAATGCCTGAGGCAGGCTTTGAATACACTGCATTAATTACATTGGCCTTGTGACTAGATTTTTGTGAGTGGACAGAATCCATATGTATGTTTGTTCTGATGCAAACATATGGATTGTACATGTCGTTCCTTGTCACAAGCTTAACACTGTGGTTGTCTGGATGGGCAGTCTTAGCATTTGTACCATGAATAGCACCAAGGGCATGACTTAATTCTGTTCACCTGTGAAGCTGCCTGTATAGAGAACTGTTTATGTGGCATGCATGTGCCCAATGGGTTGGTCATGAGCCAAGGGAAACTTGACCTGACAAATTGTTGGCTGCTCAAACTTATTGACTGACATAGCACCTGAATTGTACTGATGTTGCACTATGGACTGGTATGATGGATCAGATTGTTTCTAAATCTGTTCTCTAAGTCTGACGTCAGTTACACTGTACACAATTACATCACACAACATTACATCTGAATATAAAGGACCACAAGCACATTTGAATTTGCATTTCCTCATCATACCCTGAAAATCTGTTACCCACTTGCTATAAGTTTGTTCTGACCACTTCTTGAAATTAAAGAATTGGTGCCTAGCTGCTAACACATTGAATTGTTGGTCACAATAGTTAGTTAGTGAATCTACAATCTGTTCATATGAAAGTTCACTCAGTCGCATTACGGAGTAGTTTATAGATGAGGTGGAACATTGCACTTACTACTGTGAGCAAAAAATAAAGAACTTTCACAGTACCTGTTATGTTGTGAGCAATTACATGGGTTTCAAACTGCTGCAACCACTTGAGCCATCCCTTGTCTTGTTCTTGAAACTGGAAGAAAGGTAGTATGGCACTCAGAGCCACTGTAGGTGTAGTTCGTTCTGTTGGGCATGCAGCACCAGCCAGTATCTGCTGCACTGCATTGAGCAGGATTGATATTTGCTGGCTCTGAAACTTAAGCATCTGCATTAGCTGTGTTGCATCTAACACTTGCAGCTGAGGCACCCCTTAGCAAGGGGTGTGGTAGGCTAGTTGTTCATTGTTAGAGAAACAAATGCAATTAACAGACAAGCCAAGCAAGAAAAATAAGTACAAAAGCAAAGAAAATTTACGCAATGCCCACATGAAAACACTGATTAGCAAAAAATAAAAGGTACTGTTAAAGTAAGTAAACACACCCCTGCAAAGAAAAGCCAATTAAGGTGCCAGCAAAACAGAAAATTCCACAAAAAGAAAACATAGAATCTGTGGTGGCTGTCAGCTCTGGGTTCATTGGAAGACTCATCGCCAATGTTGTATCCTGCCTACTTGTCAAAGATTGGGTGCCTAGGAAACCTGTTTTCTCAGATTGCTAGACAACAATTCAAGCAAATTGTATTAAAGAGTTTTATTACAGAAAATAACTGGATGTGGCTAGTCGCATGCAGCGCTTACATTCTCCTTGCATAGAGTGCGCTGCCTTCGCATTGTAGTCCTAGAGAGGGGTCAGTCCATGTGCAATTGGCTGTCGTCGTCTTCACAGTCTTCTCTGCTCTAATGTTCCTGACCAGTGTGCCAGCGCTTGGCTTTATGCTGGAAAATTTTGGCCCTCTCTGTGCCTAGTATTTGCAACTGCTGTGGCAATGCTTTTATTACTTAGTAGCACCAAAAAATAGTGATGGCATTACAATATCTCCCTCCTCTGGTAAATTCAGGGACTGGATATTAGCTCCAGGTAACTATTGGAAACTCAGAATATATGCCAATACTGACAGTGGTATGGGATACATTTTCTTTCAATTTTTTCAGTCTCTACCACAGGTATTGTCAACCCTGTATTAGCCGGCTGGCTTCCATTTGTACCTGGTCTGAAATCTCTTTAAGAGGCTTCTTATCTACTACCATACTAATGTTACCAAACTCTTCTATTTCATTGGGTATCCCTTGTCATTCATTCAACAGTAAATTGGCTTAATATGTTCCTAACATCACAAAAAACTGAATAAAAGTGTTCTACTAATCATCATAACCACTGGCTACTCCTTAAAATGTCATACATGCACACATCTTTCATCGTTACTACACAAAAAATCATTTAAATCATAGTGTCACTAATCTAATAGGTGTTCTTTAGTAAAAGAAAAGATTCAGCAACATTATTTATTAATTATCTTTAATCATAGATACACACATTCCTACCATTAATCACAATGAATTTTGTTCAAATTAATGCAGCACTGGATAGATCTTTCAGTATTAGAAATTCTCACTTGGTCATATCCTCTGCTTGGCAAGTAACTCAGTCTGCTGATAGCTTTGCCTCTCTTAACAAATGGTCCGTAACAAATCATTCTTAACAGTATATGGTCTGATTCCATTAATCTCTTATGTACAACATTTCTGTTGGTCTGGCCGATGGTTTCTTTACTCACTTTGGCACATGATTTGCAACTACATCTCTGTGCCAAAGTCTCCTTTATGTTTTCCTAAGAAACAGTCCCCTACAATCATGCTCATACATAAAACATGTGTTACTATCACACACAATACGCTGATAGGTAGTTCTATTTATATCCCTCACTGTAGTGCTAATCATGAACTGAATTCTTCTCACAGCACTAGACTCCCTTGTACCCCCACTCACTGGTGCAACTTCCTGGTGCCTTGTGGCTCTACATTCTGTGTATGGAGCCTTAGTGAGTCTGCCCATTGTTTACATGACTTGTCCCTTAAGGTAGAAGAACTGGAGGCAGCGTCCCATGACTGGAAAAATGTTTCCTCAGGTTCCATCATGTGTCACAGGTGGTCAGTTTGGTGTGATGCTTGTGCTGTATCTTTCACATAGATCACATTCATTTTGCACAATGAACTTACGGCTAACTAGTAAACAGCTCGCCATCTGTGTGAGCAGGCTGCACTGTCTGCAACCCTGCATGACTGTGACCTGGTGCTTGCACTGTGGTAACATTCTGATCCTCAGGCACACCTTTCTCAAAGTATTATACCACGTCAACCTGAACATTTCTCTTAAAACCCCATTTCCTCCTCCATCTCCTATCTCCTTCCAGCTTCTGAGGAGATAACACAAGTCCAGATGGTAACAAATCTGCATTCTTTGGACATAATGTGTGTGTATACTATTTCATTACTTACAATTCAGTTAAACTCAACAATAACCTCCTGTGCATCCTCCACAATATCTACAACAAAATTACTGTATATGGTTCTATGCTGCACAACACAAAAATTATCATCATATAAATTTGCCAGTAGGTCTTGCCCAGGCTCTATGGCTTCTAAGCAACACCCATTATCACCCAGTGGGATATATACTACTTCTAATTAAAATCACCCATGTTGCTACCCATGCATTTATTTACTTTAGTTGAGCCACACTTACTCTGTGTGGTACTCCTAGTTGCTTCAGATTCCACATTTTCCACAATACCTCATATCTGATGATACATTATTGCTTTCCTTAATTTCTACACAATTACAGCTCAGTGCCTCAGCTAAACTTATGCTACCAACTTCTTTCTCCTTACTTTCTACTTTCGTCTTTATTCTTAATTCACCCAAAATCCTCACATTTGTTACTTTGAGGCCTATATTTAGTCATCTATCCATAACCCCATTTCTTTTTCTTCTCTGCATACTCTTTGAGTTACTCTTCAGTGTGAAGCTCTCTTCCACTTTCCTTAAATATACACACACTGTCTGCCTGCAATTGAGCTGATTCAGCTGTCAAAATCCATGACATTTCACACAAGATAGTCCCCTGTAGCATTTTAAATTACATATATAACTCTTTACCTGTTACATGAATGACAAAACAAGACAAACAGAGCAACAAGAAAGACACTTAACCCTTGAGCAGGCACGCCAATTTTCATAACACAAGCAGGCACGCAGCGCACATTATACACATGTAGTCAAAAGCTATCAGTATGCTACCAAGGGAAACATGTATGAGCTAAATCACAGTTTCATTTTAGTTTATTTAAACAACAATACAAGAAATGTGTATGACATTGCTCATTTACTATTTGATTAAATGAATAAGAAATATTCATATCATTATATTGCCACTGCTGACATATCAATCTGTTCAAACACTTTTTTAAGCACATACTGAATGCAAACACTCTTTCATTGCAATATAAAAGGACAAAGGTTATATGTATTGAAGAAGTATCAGTTGTCACACAGTTCCTTCCATCCAAACCGTTAATTGTCTTGCGCATTTTCAGGAAATTCTTTACACTTCTCACATGTACTCACTGTTTTTACATTTTTTACAAACAAAGCTATGGCATGAGCTACCCTCTACTGTAGTAGATGTGTTTCTTTCTCATCCACATGTCAGACACTGACTTCTTTTTCTTGGTGGTAGGCTTATCAGTTCTTTCAACATGTTGATCTTTGTATTCCACGAGGAAAGTTGCAATGTCAGCAGGAAGTGAAGGAATATTAGCTCTTTCCACTAGTTGAATCTTCATTAGAGACAGTGCTAAATCTTTCAAGAAAATTCTTCTCTTCATTTTTGGATTTGCCTCATTTGCATGAAAAAATATTTGAGCATTGATTCCTGATATATCCATTACAGCCCTCGCATTTGATCAACTGTGTCGATTTCTCCATTTGTTATATTGTAATCCAAAACTCTGGTTTACCTGTAACTTCAGCAATGGTTTCAAAATGATGCATAGTTGAAAGTAATATAACTGCCTTCATATTATTCTAAAAACCAAATAAAGGGGAGTGGATAGCCCTACATTTCCCAGGTAAAAATTCTTGTGGGATATCATGTTTGTTTTTTCTCAATGTGCTGGTGCATGTTAGTTGCTTTTTCAACAAGAAGTTGGCTAAGGAATAGCTAGTGTACCAATTATCCATTGTAATGTTTCTTCCTGAGCCTTCAGTGTGAGTAACTAGCCTTCCTTCACAGGGAGAATTAGGAACATTGTATAATCCTTTACATTGTTCTTCACAATATACTTTAATATTACTACTGAAGAATGTTTTAGCATTTGCTAAAAAGAAAAAAAAACTTTATCCCATACTTTGCTGGATTGTTTGGGATGTACTGAACAAAAGAACAGCAACCCTGGAAAGCTTGCAACTTTTCATCTACTGTCACAAATTTTCCTACACTGTAAGCATTCTTGCAGTTACCACAAAGGCATCCAATATTTGCCCTACTGGAGCAAATTTATCAGTTATTCTTCTTTCTTGTCTTGTACTCTTGTTGTCAAAATGGATACATCATAAAAGGAACAGAAATCTTCTGTAGCTCATCACAGCTCTCGTAATCTCCATACGAGTACCATCTGCTGTCCACAGTTCATAGACATTTGTGTTATTTTCTTTCTTAGTCCAGATGAGAGACAGCAATCCCAACAATGCCATTATTTCACACCTTGTAGTTTCCTTAGTGTCCCTTTGTCTGGAATATTGTACACATTTTTTCTTAGATTGAATGTATATGTTCATGTATTTTACAATTGCATCAATCATTTCCAGGCTAAGTATTGTTCATAGAGCCTCTGCTTGACTTGTGAACCTACTGGCAACATGTGTAGGCACGGGGAATATTTTCACAATATTCTTTCTTTTTATTTTCGAGGTCACATTGGAACATACTTTATTCCATTTACACATTTTGTCCCTCCCAATAAAAAGGTCGTCAGTGGAGAGTGACTCTTCACAGTCATCATCTGAATCATGGACTTGATCAGAATCTGAATCGTGGTCACTTCATGTGATAAATAGTTTTCGTTGTCTGGTACAGAGTGGAACTCTGGATCCTTGTTGAGTAACCAGTCAAGCTTGTTGTTGGTCAGCTTTGTTCTCACCCTGCACAGTGATACACCCGCTTGTTGTGTGTTATCTTTTGATTTGATTAAAAAGGAACAAAATAAAAGTAAGGGAAAAATTATGTACAAGGCCAGGTGCATGGATACTTTGTACACTAAGATGACACACTCGCAGTTTATTTTAAATTACTGTAGCTCATGTGAACCTATAACAACACAACTTTTCATTGTCCTAGCTGAAACAATAATGCAGGAATAGGTAGAGGCTTGCTATTGTAAAACAACACTGGAACAGTGCACAACAATGTTTCTTGCAGTTAGCGCACTTCATACACAAGGTTAAACATACCACTACCCTAGAACCACTTTAAATGCTTACAGAATATTCCTTGCATAATGAGAAATACATCACCCTTTCCAAATGGTACAGACTAATATACCTTTCTTTCAATTCTCAGACCCTGGTGTCATAGAAACTCTATTCAATAAGTACAACAATACAGTAAACAAAACCTAACTACAAAAAGGACACTTAATTAAAACATTCTCATAATACATTTTGACAAAAATTGGCTTCACTTCCTAAATTGCTACTCGTGGCTAACACCTTATATGCCTCTACACAATAAGTGACATATCCATCCCCATAATAAAGCATATTACCATATTGAAATAAGTGACATACCCATCCCTGTGATAAAGCATATTACCACATTAACTGGAAAAAACTAAGTTATATTTATACATCCACATAGCACAGTCTGCTTTTACCTGACATACTGAACCTACAAAGACAATTTAACCTCTGGCAAAGGACCCATTGACTTGCCATATCCCTTTCAATTGAGGAAAATGAACCCCACACACAAAAAGGCATTGCACTCACCTCACTACATACTGGTACTGTGAGCTTTAACTGGAGACACTGTTTCTAGTCTAGCTGCCAACATTGATCCTGTGGCTGATCAAACTCTAGAGATGTAGGAAACTGCTTCCTCCTTGTAGCTGACAATTGTCACCAGTTCTGATCCAGTACCTGTCACCAAAATGCAGATGCTAGTGATGGTTCACCTCTACAGGAACAGGGTAAGATGAGGTGTTGGTACGACATCAGGATGTTGAACAGGCTTGGCTCATGAAAATAGCATTAACAATAATACATTTTATTAGCAAACAAGTCACAGTCCTTATAATGCCATTCTGTACTACGCTGATGACAGTGAGGCCAGCTGTCACTGAGGTAGCAAGTGACCAATGGTAGACCTACCATCAGTGGTGGACAAAGATTGCTGATGCAAAATGCCTGTGGCAGCACATGCACTGATCTGGCACTACTCTGCAATTCACTGCAGGCTGCATCTGGAGATGTGGTAGGCTGTCATGGTTCTTGTAGTGGAAGACAGACCCCCAACAGTGGTGGTGCCAGCCTCTGTTCAGTGGTGATGTACAGTGCCAGTCTGCCTGCAGAAGCACAGGCAGTACGGTGGTCGCACCACCCCAGACATGAACTGCTGCACTCAGATGTAGAAGTCCCGGTGACTCAACAGGTAGGAGGCATAGAATCTACAGATGTGGAATCATTACCAGAAGATGGCTCGTCAGTGATGGAGCCCAAGTCTCACAGTGGCAGCTTACTGTTGGCAGAAACTAAATCTCATATCTGTGCTGTGCCTGTTGATGCAATTGGGAGGTCGGGTTACACTAGTCAAAAAAATGGTTCAAATGGCTCTGAGCACTATGGGACTCAACTTCTGAGGTCATTAGTCCCCTAGAACTTTGAACTACTTAAACCTAACTAACCTAAGGACATCACACACATCCATGCCCGAGGCGGGATTTGAACCTGCGACCGTAATGGTCTCGCGGTTCCAGACTGCAGCGCCTAGAACCGCACGGCCACTTCGGCCGGCTACACTAGTAATGACCTGCACCTGAATGGGAGGAAGAAGGATAGATTAGTTGATCTTGCAGAAAATGTAAGGGGGGCCACATGCACAAAAGGCAAAATACCTGTGATTACTGGAGTCAAAAGGATACATTTTTTTAGGTTAGGTTAGTTTGGTGTGATTACTATACTTGTATCATCAACAAAGAGAACTAACTTTGCCTCTTCATGAATATAGAATGGCAAGTCATTAATTTATATTAAGAACAACAAAGGACCCAAGACTGACCCTTGAGGAACCCCATTCTTGATAGTTCCCCAGTTTGAGGAATGTGCTGATCTTTGCATATTATGAGAATTGCTTATTTCAACTTTCTGCACTTGTCCAGTTAGGTACGAATTGAACCATTTGTGCACTGTCCCATTTATGCCACAATATTCGAGCTTGTCTAGCAGAATTTCATGATTTACACAATCAAAAGCCTTTGAGAGATCACAAAAAATCCCAATGGGTGGTGTTTGGTTATTCAGATCATTCAAAATTTGATTGGTGAAAGCATATATGGCATTTTCTGTTGAAAAACCTTTCTGGAAACCAAACTGACATTTTGTTAGTACTTCATTTGTACAGATATGTGAAGCTACTCTTGAATACATTACTTTGTTAAAAATTTTGGATAAAGCTGTTAGAAGGGAGATAGGACGGTAATTGTTGACATCAGATCTATCCCCCTTTTTATGAAAAGGTATAACAATAGCATATTTCAGTCTATCAGGGAAAATGCCCTGTTCCAGAGAGCTATTACACAGGTGGCTGAGAATCTTACTTATCTGTTGAGAACAAGCTTTTAGTATTTTGCTGGAAATGCCATCAATTCCATGTGAGTTTTTGCTTTTAAGCAAGTTTATTATTTTCCTAATTTCAGAGGGAGAAGTGGGTGAGATTTCAATTGTATCAAATTGCAAATTCCATTAACAGCCTAGCATCTTCTAATGAACACATTTAGAAAATGATTATTACAAATATTTTCAACTTCTGACTTTTTGTTCGTAAAGTTTTCATTCAATTTGATGGTAATACTGTCTTCCTCTGCTCTTGGTTGACCTGTTTCTCTTTTAATAATATTCCAAATTGTTTTAATTTTATTATCAGAGTTGCTGATTTCAGTCATGATATACATACTTCTGAATTTTTTAATAACTTTTCTTAATATAACACAGTAGTTTTTATAATGTTTGATAGTTTCTGGGTCACTATTCTTTCTTGCTGTCAGATACATTTCCATTTTCCGGTTACAAGATATTTTTATATCCTTAGTAAGCCATGGTTTGTTACAAGGTTTCTTACGAGTATATTTAACTATTTTCTTGGGGAAGCAGTTTTCAAATGCATTTACAAAAATGTCATGAAATAAATTGTATTTTAAATTGGCATCAGGTTCATGGTACACCTCATCCCAGTCTAACTGCTGTAGGCTTTCCCTGAAATTTGCAATTGTTAAATCGTTGACTGAACGTACTACTTTGGAGGACTGTTTAGTATTGCTGAATGGAGCTATGTCATATATTGTAACTAGCTGTGCACCATGATCAGAAAGACCATTCTCAACAGGCTGAGCATTTTTCTGGTTAAACTTATCTTGGTCTATAAAGAAGTTATCTATCAGTGAGCTGCTATCCTTTACCACCCGAGTAGGAAAATCAATAACAGGTGTCAAATTGAAAGAACCGAGTTATACTTCAAGGTCATTTTTCCTATTACCCTCTTTCAGAGAATCTGCATTGAAGTCCCCACAAATAATAATTTGCTTCTCCCTGTCTGACAGATAGCACAACAAGGAGTCCAAATTTTTCAGAAATAGATGAAAATTTGCTGATGGGGGACCTATATACAGTTACAATTATAAATGTGCCTTTATTTAATTTAAGCTCACAGGCACATGCTTCTATATATTTCTCTACGCAAAACTTTTTTGTTTCTATACTTTTTGCACAATGATAACTTTTGACATATATGGCAACTCCTCCATATTTTCTCTCATTACATGTGCAGAGAGCTTATATCCACTTACATTCACCTTATCCATATCAGTAACAACATGATGCTCAGACAGGCATTGTGTATCTATTTCATCCTCAGCTTCTAAATCTTTTAAACAAACCAGAAGCTCATCTATTTTATTCTTTAAACTCCCAATATTTTTATGAAATATACTTACATTATTTTTAATTATACTTTTATGATAACCTTTCCTTATTCTAACATTTACAGTACTCTCCTGTCTGAGTTTCTCATTGTGCTTAGGCCTAGTTCCTATACCAGTGGTCACATGGTGTTCAGAGAGGCAGATTATGTCAACTGGGTTAGGTGACTAATTCATCAATGCAGTTACCTAGGACTGAGGTACACCTTGGTGGAGATAAAATTTCTGGTGATTGGTGAAACTTTATAATTGACAGCTGTGATTGGTGATCCAATGTGCTAGAATTCTGCTGTTCAATTTCTTTCCTAAACTGAAGATTTGTTTCAATCCTGACCTCTCGTAGAACTTGACATCTTTCTGTGTTACCTATCCTAAAAAAGGTGCTGCTCCAACACCTGTAACCACTGGTATTTTACCATTCATGGCAGTGCCTCCCCCCCCCTTAAATTTCCTGCTATTACCCCAGCCAGTTTCCCCTTCCCTTTCCTGTTGAGATGTAGGCCGTGCCTGGTATAGTCCCACCTACTGAGAGAATCAACAGGAACCACACCAATATGAGCCCCCACACCTGACCCAAGCAGCCGTTCCAACTCCAAATTAACTCTCCCAACAGAAGAGTTCAAATGAGGTCAGTCATGGCGTCTCAGGACAGATACAAATTCAACATTGGTGTGTCTCAATGTCGACACCATCTTTACCAGGTCACACTCTATACTGTACCCAGGATCTCTGTCGATGCTGTTCCCTGGTCCTCCCACAATAACCACGGTGTCTTCTCTGGTAAATCCTTTACAGAGTGAACCTAAATCCTCTGTCAACTGATCCAGACTAGTATTGCAAGAGATTTAAACAGAACAGTGCCGTAATGTCTGTAGCAGTATCCAAAGATGAAAGCCACACTTAAATACTACTTTTCTACATAGTTGCCATTTAAATTAAGGCACTTATTATAGTGATGGACGAGCTTGGAAATTCCTTCGTCGTAAAATTCGGCCGCCTGCACCTTCAACCACGTGGTTACCTCTTCTTGAAGCTGTGCGTCGTCATCAAAGCGCTGCATAGCCAACCATTTCTCCGTTGCTGGGAATAAGTGGAAGTCGCTCGGTGCCAGGTCGGGACTGTACGGCGGATGAGGAAACAACTTAAAAGATTTGAGAACTTCACGAGTGGCATTTGCCATGTGGGCCCGGTCGTTGTCGTGAATCAGCAAGATCTTTGAGCCCAACTTTCCCCTGCACTTGTTTTTTATTGCTCTTCTGTGGTTGTGCAAAGTTTGGCAATACGTTTGAGAGTTTATTGTAGTGCCTCTGTCCAGGAAATCCACAAAAATCGTATTTCTACCGGGTTGCTGATTAACCACGTGGTTGAAGGTGCAGGCGCCCGAATTTTACGACGAAGGAATTTCCAAGTTCGTCCATCGCTACGATAAATGCCTTAATTTAAATGGCAACTATCTAGAAAAGTAGTAATTAAGTGTGGCTTTCATCTGTATATAATAAAAAAAATTTCCAATACTTTATTTATTTTTAATTCCAAAACGTAATGTACTTTGTGGATAGCCCTCGTACATATCTTGTAATCTGTCTTATTCCACATCATATCGATAAAATAAATAGGAAAATGATCTACAGAACATGACATAACTAAAACTAAGCTGTGGCATTGCTATTATTGCTGTAAAACAAAGCATAAGGCAATAGATAAAGACATACTGAATGAAACAAATTTTACTGTCAAGACAACAGTGCATGATGCCTTCAATGACTACTGTAGCAGCATCTTATCAAATGGTCTCTCAGAATATCCAAAGAAAGTGCGCTCATGTGCAAAGGCTGTCAGTTGCACCAAAGTATGAGGGCCGTTCAGAAAGTAACCTCCGGTTGATTTAAAAAAATACACCAAGTTAAATAAAAATATTTTAATATATACATCTTACAACTACATCTTTGCACTATTTTTCTACACAGTCTCCATAGCGATTGAGGCACTTATCGTATCTCTTCACAAGCTTTGAAATTCCTTCTGCATAAAAATCACCTGCTTGTGCCTGGAGCCAGCCTGTGACCGCATCTTTGAGCTCTTCGTCGTCATCAAACCGCTGTGAACCGAGCCATTTCTTCAAATGCATGAAGAGGTGATAATCACTTGGCGCCAGGTCTGGACTGTAAGGTGGCTGGTTGATAACGTCCCACTTGAAGGACTCAAGAAGGGCCGTTGTTCTGCGAGCAGAGTGAGGACGGGCGTTATCGTGCAAAAAAAAGATACCGGAAGTCAGCATACCACGGCGTTTGTTCTGTATAGCCCGTCGTAACTTTTTTATTGTTTCACAGTACACGTCTTGATTAATGGTCGTACCACATTCCATGAATTTAACCAACAACACCCCTTTGGCATCCCAAAACACCGTTGCCATCAGTTTTCTGGCAGAAAAATCTTGCGAGGCTTTTCTTGGTTTGGTAGGCGAATTTGAATGTGCCCACATCTTTGATTGTTCTTTTGTCTCAGGGTGCATGTACTTAATCCAGGTTTTGTCAACAGTCACGATTCTGTTAAACAATGGTTCTCCTTCGTCCTCATAACGTGACAGAAAGTCTAATGCAGAGGCCATTCTTTGAGTTTTGTGGTGGTCGGTAAGAATTTTGGGCAACCATAGTGCACAGAACTTACGGTAACCCAATCTTGCTGTCACTATCTCATACAAGAGAGTCTTAGAAATCTGTGAAAAACCAGTAGACAACTCCGACATTGAGAATCGTCGATTTTCACAAACTTTTGCATCAACTGTCTGAACGAGTTCGTCAGTCACCAATGATGGTCTACCACTCCTCTCTTCATCATGAACGTTTTCTCGTCCACTGTTAAATAAACGTACCCATTCACGGACAACTCCTTCACTCATAACTCTTGGTCCGTACACGGCACAAAGCTCACGATGAATAGCTGCTGCAGAATATCCTTTGGCTGTAAAAATCCTTATGACAGCACGCACTAAACATTTGGTGGGGTTTTCTATTGCAGCACACATTTCAAACTGACACAAAAACTAAACTAGCGCAGGTACGACGTTCACTTGACCACGGCTTGATGCTGACTGACCTGTTGAGTGCGTGAATGCACAGATGGCGTCGCTACTCCCCCCACAACCCGCACTGTGACCAATCGGAGGTTACTTTCTGAACCGCCCTCGTAATTAGTGTCAATCATTCACAAATGAGACAGGAACTGCAAGTGAGGGTTGCAAAGCAAAAGTAGAAATATTTAACTCAATTTTCAAATGTTCCTTTGCAAAGAAAACGCAGAAGAATTGCCCCGGGTTAAGCCTTGCACTACTGAAAAGATAAATGCTATAGGTACTAGTGTCGGTGTCATTGTGAAACAGCAGAAAGTCATAAAATTGAACAAAGTTCCAGAATGTGATGGAATCCTCAATAGATTCTACACTGAATCTACATCTAAGTTATCCCTTATTTTAACTATAATCTGTTGCAGATCCCTCAAAGGTATCTTGCCCAGTAGTTGAACGAAAGTATACGTCATACCCACTTACAAGAAGGGTTGTAGAAGTGTTCCACCAAACTGCCATCCAATATCCTTGCCATTGATTTGTTGTAGAATTTTACAATGAGGTATTATGAACATAATGATCTGTTCTATGCCAACTAGAATATATTCCAAAAACATTGATCATGTGAAATCCTGCTTTCACTTTCCTCACATATCTGGATAGCCTTGGGTCAAGGAAGTCAGGTAGATGCAATACTTCTTAATTTCCAAAAAGCATTTGACTCAGTATTTTATTTACACTTATTATCAAACATATGATTACATGAAGTATCAAGAAAATGTTTGACTGTATTGAGGATTTTTTGCTAGGGAGGATACAAGAAGTTATGTTGGATTGAGAGTCAACAACAAATGCAAAAGTAACTTTGGGTGTGGTCCGGGGAAGTGTGTTGGGACCATTGTTGTTAATATTGTATATTAAGGATACTGTGGACAATCTTAATAGTAACCACTTCATTTTTGCAGATGATGCAGTTAAATATAATGAAATACTATCTCAAACAAGCTGCAGAAATATTCAATCTAATCTTAATAAGATTTCAAAGTGGTGCACAGATTCCCCACTTGTGTTAAAGTTCTGAAATGTCAAACTGTGCACTTCATAAAATGAAGAAACAGAGTACCCTATGGCTATAACATTAACGAGTCATAGCTGGAATTGATCAACTAACACAAATGCCTGGGTGTATCACTTTGTTGGGTTATGGCTTGGAATGATGACATATGCTCAGTCATGGGTCATGTAGATGACAGACTTGGTTCATTGGTGGAAAAGTTGGGAAACACAATCAGCCTACAAAGGAGTCTGCTTACATATCACTTGCATGACCCATTCTGGAATATTTACAAAGTGTGTGACATCTGAACCACTTGGTCCTAACATGAAATGCAGAGAAGAGTAGCATGAATGATCGCAGGTGTCTTTAATGTGTTGGAGAGTGTAACAGAAATGCTGAAGAAACTGAACTAGCAGACTGTTGAAGATAGGAGTAAACTACTCTGAGAAACAGTACTTCCAAATTTCAGTAACTGGCTTCAAATAACTCTAGGAATATGTTAGAATCCCCTACATACTGCTCCCATACTGCCATGAGGACAAGATCAGATTAATCACAGTGCGTGTGGAGGCATTTAAACAGTGATTCTTCCTGTAGTCCATAAATGAATCGCATAGGAGAAAGCTGTGATAACTGGTACAGTATAACAGGATGTTCCATCTGCTGTGCACTTCACAGTAGTTTGCAGACTATTGATGTATGTATATTTAGACATGGATTCCAAAAACATCAGTAATGTGAAGCCCAACTTGCACTTTTCTCACATCACATCCTGAAAGCCATGGACAGAGAAGTCAGGTAGATAAAAGTCTACCTGACTTCCAAACAGCATCTGACTCTGTCCCACACTGATGTTTATTAACCAAAGTATAACTATACAGGGTATCAAACAAAACTTGTGAATAGACTGAAGATTACTTGGTAGGCTGGATGCAGCATGGTATGTTGGATGCAAAGGCATTAACAAACTACAAAGTTAATTCATGTGTGTGCCATGGAAGTATTATCAGATCTTTGCTGTTCAAATTGTATTTTAATGACTTCACAGAAAATATTATTAACAACCACAGACTTTTTGCAGATGATGTAATTATGTATGATCAATTTCTATCTGAAAAAGCTACAGAAATACTCAATGAAATTTTGAGAAAATTTCAGTTAGGTGCAAAGATTGGCCACTGCTTTAAATGTACAAAAATTTAATATTATTCATTTCAAAAAACAGAAAAATTTAGTACCCTGTGACTAAAATATCAGTGATTCAGAATCAGTGGATTCATAATTTAACTTTTCCATCTTTGGCACTCTCAATAGCTGGTGTCTCTTATTTCATTAGTTGTAACTGTCTGAAAACTGTCAGTGACAAAAGGATAGTCCCTGTAATGTAGCCTACAGTGTTTAAAGTTAGAAATTACTCACTTCTACTGTCCACATATCTCTGATCAACAGAGTGAAGTGGTCATATGAGAAATTCCCCAATTCATCACTATCTTGGAGATGCTGTGTCCCAATTGTTCATGCGTCAACTATACCACCACATTCAATCTCTCTTAAATCTTGATAACCAGCAATTGTAGCAGCAGTAACCAATCTAACAACTGCACCAGACACTTGTTGCCTTATATAGGCATTGCCGACTGCAGTGCCATATTCTGCCAGTTTAAACATCTCTGTATTTGAATACACATGCATACACAGGTTTCTTTGGCATTTCAGTGTATATTGGTATAAAACATAATCTATTACAATGTAGTGCACTAACATCTGAACAGCACAAAACTGGACACTGGTGGTTTTTTTTGCTGAGGGAAGAATTCATGCATCATAGGAGAGAGAGCCCTATCTGATGTCTCTTTAAAATTTCTTCTTTCCACTTCAAAATCCAGGAGGAGGAATCGCAATCCCATGGCTGTCACATTTGTTTTGCCAGACACAGCTAGTTTACTTCAATCCTAGTTATTCTTTCTACTTCTGATGCATAACCCTGTGTCTCAGCAGTGAAGTAACTGCATATACCTTGTAAAGTCCCATAACTTTACATGAGCATTTAAGTGAAACTGTAGCCTCATATGCATTTTCTTTCAATTTTACTATAAGCTATGAAAGGAAGTGTTTTGAATTGATGAATAACATGGAAAACGTAATGTTCATGCTAACCATTCTAAACAGTTTCTAGTTTCTTTACTTTCTCTTTAACGTTGAGAATATTAAATAAGAAGACATTTCATTCCTTTTATGTGTTTTAGAATTATATATGGAAAGGTAGGCACCATTAAAACAGGATTCTTCATTTAATTATGGTTCTTGAAATTTTGTATGTAGGCATTTGTGGAATACTTTGTGTCTATCTTCAGTAGTCTGCCAATTTACATTTTTCAACATTTCCATTACTCCCTCCCACATGTCAAACAAACCTGTGACCATTTGTGCTGTCCTATTTCATATAGATTGAGCATCCCCTGTTAGTCCTATTTAGTATGGGTCCCATGCACCTCAACAATATTCTAAGAAAATGTTACAGAAGCTGTTTGTAAGCAGTCATCTTTGTAGACTGACTGCATTTTTCCCATATCTTGCAAATGAACCCAAGGCTGTCTTTCCTACAGCTGAGCCTATGCGATCATTCCATTTCATATCCCTACAAATTGTTATTTATATTGAACCATAGGAAGTTGGAAACTCCTCCAACTGTAATGTTTTCTATTCCCATGAATAATTTTTTTTTTTCATGTTACATCTAATGCAGCTGCACAAGTAGGAATTTATAGTTCAGCTGGTCGCATTTATGGTCCTGATTCCAATGAGACAATTAGTTTCAATAGAAGCTCATTTACTTAAAGGTTATGGCTAACTTAAATTCTGACTATAGTAAGTACTGCGGAAGAATTTTGAATTAATAGACAGAATATGAAATACTGTTACCATTCATTGACAAATAAGTCTTTCATTCCTTCAGAAAAAATACTCTAATATACTTTAAACTAATTAACTTCTTATATAACTGGCATTAAAAATTCAGGTCCTTATAATTTTGATAGCCTATTTTGCCTTAACGCTAACAAGAGTCTGAACTTCAATGCTGTACTTTTGTTGCTATATCTTACTGAATCAGACAACACCTGTCATTAATTAAGATGCTAATTAAAATTTTGAATAATTTATATTAATAAAAGATTAGTTTCAAGATTGATGCCATACCAGTAAGTAGGAGATTGCAGACAACAGAAACATAATAAGGTTCCACATACTTTTATGATTTACTAACCTTCAACATTTTTAATAATGAACCAGGTAATAGTGAAGTCTTACAGTCTGTACAAAATAACAAATTCTAATGTAACCCATTTTAAAAAATTAAGCAGTTTCAAAAATCACATCACATTCTTAGACCTGTCTTTAAATAGCCATCTGTACCCCAGTTATCACCAGTCATTTGAGCACTGTCGAACAAGCAACACTTACGTATCAAAGAAATTTGCAATCAGCAAGCACTCATGTATCATAATTATATCAGCTCATATCAGAGTCTGCCAACAGAATCAACTTTAGCAATAACTATGTATGTAAGACTCTGTGACCAGCATTCAACCATGTAACATTATGTTGGCTCAGGTTACTAACACCTCCATGTGGGTACAAGAAAGTATCTAGTGTGATTTCCATAGTGTAACGACAAGATCACTCGAAGTGAATTTCTGTCATCAGAATGTCTTAATTAATGTCAACCAATCTTACTTTTCAATCATATTTAGCTATGCTGTTTTTGTTCAACCTGAAAAACAGAGTTTTGTTCTTGTGAAATTATTGCATCACTCAACTCTGTGACTGTGTTTGTGAGGGTTAAGATGATTGTCATTTGCCACAGTGAATTATTGTTAATTATTTCATCAGGAGCTGATCTACTGTGCAACAGCTTTACAGCAAGAATTGCACCAAAGAGTAGTATGTAAGTTTTCACTTACCTATTTGCAAAAGAGAATTGTGAAATCAATGGCTGGCTATCAAGATTTAAGAGAGTTTGAATGTGGTGTTACAGTTGATGCATGAACGATTGGGACACAGCATCTCCAAGATAGTGATGAAATGGGGAATTTCTCATATGACCTCTTCACAGGTGCACCATGAATATCAGGAATCCAGTAAAACAGCAACTCTTGGACATTGCTGCAGCTGGTAAAAGATGCTGCAAGAATGGGTTCAACAATGACTGAAGAGAATTATTCAACATGACAGAAGTACAATCATTCTGAAAACTGCTGCAGATTTCAATGCTGGGCCATCACCAAGTGTCAGTGTGAGAACCATTCAATGAAACATCATCAATATTAGATTTTGGAACTGTAGGCCCACTTGTGTACCCTGATGACTGCATGACATAAGGCTTTACACCTCATCTGGGCCAGTCAGCACTGACTTTTAGACTGTTCATGACTGGAGACATGTTGCCTAGTCAGACAAGTCTCATTTCAAATTGTACCGAGCAGGTGAACATGTACAGGTATAGGGACAACCTCATGAATCCATGGGACCTGCATGTCAACAGAGAACTATTCAAGCTGGTGCAGGCTCTGTAATGGAGTGGGACATGTGCAGATGGAGTGATATCGGACCCTTGATACGTCTAGATATGACTGACAAGTGACATGTATGTAAGCATCCTGTCTGGTCACCTGCTTCCATTCATGTCAATTGTGCATTCTGATGGACTTGGTCAATTCCAGCAGGACAGTGCAACACCCCACACATACAGAGTGGCTCCAGGAACGTTCTTCTGAGTTTAAACACTTCTGCTGGCCACCAAACTCCTCAATGATGAACATTATTGAGCATATCTGAGGTACCTTGCAACATGCTGTTCAGAAGAGATCTGCACCCCCTCATATTCTTACACATTTATTGACAGCCATGCAGGATTCATGGTGTCAGTTCCCTCCAGCACTACTTCAGACATTAGTTGAGTCCATGCCATGTCATGTTGTGGCACTTCTGTGTGCTCATGGGGGCACTAAATGATGTTAGGCAGGGCAAGTGTACCAATTTCTTTGGCTCTTCAGCATTTGACAGTTGGTACAGGCTTACCAGCTGATCTTTCATCTACTTCAGGAAACAGTGAAAACAATTTGGTACAGATTTTAAGATTCTGCGTAGCATCTCACGTCCTACACAGTCTATTATGTAAAAGATTCTAGTGTGTTATCCAGACGACTGGCTCGTCCTACATTTTTCCCAGATATCAGCCACTTGCAGTTCTCTATTACATTATTTTAACTACTTTATGGTCATAGTATGTGTATTTGAAGACCTCCCTCAAAGGAGGATGTATAACATATTTTTTAACAAAGTTGAATTTTCACTGGAATAAAGTGGTACCTCACATGAGACATGCTATTGTATCAACAAATGTCTTTTTTCTGTTTACAAGTTGAGCTATTTGTAGCTGAAAGTTGACAATCCTGGAAGAACATTGTAGTATGTCAATGAAAATAGCAGACATGGTTGACATAAGTTTCAATCCATAGGATATTTTATCATTAAATAAAAGCATAGAAAGGAAAATAGATCCATTAAATTGGAAGCAGAATGTAATGAAAAGTAGGAGGTACAGTGGAAAATCTTATATTTGTACTGCTGGTAAAGATGTGCCTGAAAAACTACATCAAAAGTGTTACATATAAGAACGTTGTATGTCATTATAACATAAAAATTGTACACTAGAATAATTTGCTTGGTTAGACCACTGGTTTGGGCACAAAAACAACTAGACAATGATACTTTTGTAAAACTTCCTTGTTCTGATAGGATATTTTAGAGCAGTAGATCTTACGTTTGTTGTTTCTGGGCATAGCTTTCTGTCTTGGGACCATACTTTTGCATTAATGGATGTCATGATTATCTATGAATGGAAGTATGAAATATCATAAGCTTGTCTAAGTACACCTTTCATTACAAAGGAAATGGGCCAAAATGTATTTGTTGCTGTCAATGTTCTTGAAGTAATTATAATATCTGACTCTAACTTGAAAATTACTAGTTGTGTGGTTGAACATCAGGGCAGATGATCCAAATGCAGTGAGTCTGGAGCTCAGTCATAATCTCAATTAATCTTTCATACGCCATTCTCTGTTAAAAATAAAAGAAAAAATCGGCCTAAAATTAACAACCCTATGCCTGTGTAATCTCCTCAATACAAGTGTCAACAGTGTTCTGTGCAGTTATGGGTGTATGACATTAGAACTAAGCGAATTTTGAACTCGTGTGGTGGGTACATCCTTTGTTGAATAAACAGCTTCTTGGTCTGTCTGCTGGGATGGTGGTCTTGCTGTATGTGTGTCAATTTCTTGATGTAAAAAATAAGGAATTTTATGTGAACTTACCTTTTGACTGAACAGTTCAGTTTATGTTTCCTGTGTTAAAGTTTTTCTCTACGTTTTTGTTTCTTGTCCTATATATAACTAGTTACTTTTTGATTGTAAGTTAAATAAATAAATAAATACCTATTCATAATCTGACAACAGTTTGTGTGGGCAACCAAGTAAGTAGGTAAGTACTATTTCTGTATGTTGGATTATATGTTATGTTAGTACTTTTGATTATTTTTGCCACTGTAATAGAAAATTAATATTTTTTTATATATACTGTACTTTTACAGGATATGCAATGTTCTTACACAGAAAGATGTGTAAAAATTAATATAAATTTCTAAATATTGTAAAATATGCAAAACACACATTGCTGTTCTATAATACATACTGCATCTCTTGATCATACATAATAAAATGTATAAATAAGTAGTACCAAAGAAAACCACAATTATTTTTACTTCCTGAAAAATTATACAGTTGTGATATGTAACTTCCTTTCAGGGAGATCATTTTAACAATGAATGTTACAAAATTACTGTTGACTGAGTATTACATATTTTATGCTTCTATGACAAAGTGTGAGTGAAAATAAATGAGTGCAGCAGAAGTGATCAGATTTCTGTTTCATATTTTATCTTTTGAAATGCAATTTTAAGCATTTTAACCACATTCAATTCAAAATTCCTGTGTAAAAGTGCTGGTGAACCTATTCTTGAGTATCGTTGGAAAAAAGTCTATCAGCCAATTCTTATTTGAAAAATTACAGTTATAAGTTACTTTAAAAAGAGACTGTGGAAAATAAGCTGTGACTTCTAATGAGACTACTTCATTTCATTTACATCAGCTGATAATGATGAATCTTTAGTTATTACATACCTGCCTTCCTAGCTGAGATTGATAACACCTACCTGTATCATAGTATTCAAGTTGGAGGTAGCTGGTTCAAATTACAGTGTTGGAAGAAATTTTTGTTCCTAGTATTTGGCTGGCAAGTGAAAGAGAAATGGTGGCATACAATTCCTGATCACAAGACTTTATCTAAATGCCTTGGGCTAAATTTGAAACCTCCCTGCACTGCCGCATGGAGTGAGGGCATGTGATTTATGTGTCACATGGGGATGTTATGCTAAGTACTGCCTCTAGGTTTCACCTCTACCTTCCCTTCAACCATAACAACTCAAGCACAAAACTAGACTTTTTACAGTCAGCCTCATATAACAGATACGCACTTGATACTTCATAATAGGTCAGAGGAAGGTAGAAGCAAACACCCAGGGCAACAATGCAGAATTACTGTCTATGCCCCAATGCTCATTTTCTCAGTATGAATGAGAGAGGCTTTGAGTTACTCTGTAATTACTATCTGCAGTGCTTTACATGAAGAATCTTTCAAAAGGAGGGAAACATTTTAATGGATTGTACAAAAGTTTGCTTAATTTTGGTTAATGTGCTGTGATTAGAACATTAAACTGTTTGTTACTTGGAGCAGAGTGTTACAGCTCATAAAAACAGATTTCGTCTATTTTCATGTTTATGTATAATACATACATGAGATAAATTTTTTCATTTTAGGAATATTATGAAGAGTAACAAGAAAATAGAAGAAATTAACACAGAAATAGTACACTTAGAAAATGTGATAAATGTGTATAAGAACCAGAATAGTTACCTCCTGAACCTTGTAAAGGATATAAATAGTGAGCTGAACAAAGTAACAGTAAGTAATGAAACATTTTGAACCCTGGTCTGCAATCGGATCAGAGTACAGTTTAATGCCTATAGATGTCACTGTTAGCCTGATGTTGTTTTACTTATCCTCTACATTTTCTTGCATCTATAAATTTCTCTATCCACATGACTGTAATCTTTTGTCTTGAGCTTTTTGCTACTGATAGTTTAAGTCTCTTGTATGATTATACAGTGAAAATCAGTGTTCTTCACCTAGTTATATTGTAGAAAATGGAGTTTATTGAATGTGATGTGATGAAAAGATTATCATCTGCCAATAGCAGACATTTTTTTGTTGTTTGGTGTGGGATAAACTGACACTAAAATGTTCACTAGTGCAGAAATTCTAGCAAATTCAGCCAACTGCAAATTCTGTGAATTTTGGATATTTATTGACACACATAAGCTGACTTCCAAGTTTTTCTTTGTATGCAGGTGTGTCACATAAAATTATTTCAAAATCCTAGATTCCAATACTTCATATACAAACCAAACTTGTTTGTTTGTTTTGTTTTCCAATCATTGTTTAGTGATTGTATCAAAATATATATATATATATATATATATATATATGTATATGTATATGTATATGTATATGTATATGTATATGTATATGTATATGTATATGTGTGTGTGTGTGTGTGTGTGTGTGTGTGTGTGTGTGTGTGTGTGTGTGTGTGTGTGTGTGTTGTTATGTACTGGATATTTACAAATATATACAGGTGTCTCATCAAATTAGTTTTATATTGTCAGTTATAAATTAAATTTGTGCTTACTACAAATTTTCTCTGTAGTAGTTTCTTTGCAACAAGTATTCCCCCTCATTTAAAAGTATATTTACGTGATCAAGTGTATACTGGTATTTTTCAGAATTTTCATGACTTTCTCATGCACAACATATTTTGTAGCAAATAAAATTTAATGATCTACAGTTGCAACACCTATAAATTTTGGCAGTAATATCTTGTTTCAAAAATTATATCCATTTAATTGTAGTGAAGTTACTTAAGTGATTAGTGCATATCCACATTTTTCTGCTCAAAGGCCAGTTTCTTCTGAAGTGTTTATTACTTTGCAGTCATGATGTAGTTCTGACAAAATGGGCTGCCCTGTGTAAAACTGTGTTCTGCACATAAAATAATTGTCATATTATGTTACAGTTAGTTTCTTCCCACAACAGTACTGTATGTATTCTCTGTTTCTCATATATTTCTTCTGTTGTCAAATTTGTCACACAAGTCTGTTACTGGGTATAACTTCTACAAAATAAATCACACATGTAGCTTCTACAAAATAAATATCACACATGTAGCTTCAAGGAAGCACTTAATTTTATATCAGGTTTTCTCTTATATTGACATAAACATTCCTTCACCATTTTTGGTGCAGTTCTTAAAAGTGCACTTATAATTTTTGGTCCAGAAGAGAATCAGTGAGGTTAAATTAAAGTTATTTGTTTAGTGATCAGAAAAATATTGCACCAGCTGCAATGCAGCTCTGCTGTGGATGTTATCAGGCAAAAGGTAACTGTGTTGCTGTTTTTAGGCAGCTAGAAATCATCCTTATTGTTAAGTGATTAGAAGAAACACTGAATATATGTCAAGTGAATGGCTAAGAGTCGCTTACTAGAAATAAAAAAGACGTGTGAAGTACTATTCTCACCTGCAGGTACTGTCTTCTTTCCAGGAAATGCAGTTCCTACTACTACTCATAAACTATGCTGTGAGTGGTGAGTCAGTAGTAGGTCTAGGGGCCCTGTACAGGAAGACAAGCACTAAAGCATACTTGAAGTACTACAGTCATTCCCTTAACCAGTAAGTCTGCGGTGCTGTCTCACACTTGCACTGAAACTGTGTCACTGCACACACTTTCCCTCTAGCAGAGCTTGCTGTGTCCCTTGTCAGGAGAAAGCAGACACATGAGGGTGTGGCTTTGTTAATAACCGTCAGTTCAAACATATGTTGAATAGTGGTACACCTTAGGAAAATGGTCCAAAGGCATGGGAGGATATCTTCATACACTCAGTGTGTGTGCTCCTAGGTCTCAGTAAACATTCAGTCTTTAATGACATCCTCATCAGTGGGGAATTAAATCCTAATCTTGTTTCTTTCATGCTGAAAAGGCTATTCCAGTAGCCATTGAGGGAACAGAGTTTATCCCACTACAGACTGTGGAACACACAGGCATGAATGATGCCTGTTCTGTACGCTTCAAGATGGTACTTGAAGACAAGCCTAGCTCATGTGATTTCATCAAAGTTCGCAACATGGAGCCTTATCACCCCGGAATTTATTGTAGCCTTATGGTTCTGAGTCAAGAGGAAGGTCTGAAACAGAGACTTTGAATGTAAAGTGAAAAGGTAGGTTGTTGAATATATGCCCAAAAGAAATGGGACTAAATTTTCCCAAATTAGAATACAGAATTCCTGTTCCATGGATGTGAACTAGTTTCTTGAAATTATTTAATGACACTGCATGTGTTTTATAAAGGACAATGTATTGAAATATACACAACCAGAATATTTTAAATGTCTTCTGCTGACCACTCTGCAATACTTGTGTAGTAAAATAAACATCTGTCACTTGGTAGGGCACTGAGGGATCAGACATGACAACCTTTAGCATGCTAAACAACAAAAGGAACCATTGCAGTGTTGATTATTAAATGTGCACAAATCCCAGATCCTTGTAATCATGTGCTGGAGACAGTGATACATCAGTGCGTCACTTGAACCCAGATAAACTTTGTTTCCTGAATGTTATAGTTTCTGTAGCAGTTTGTATTTTTCACATACTTTTATTAACATTATTAGTTATTTTCTGAAATATTTTTAAAGTTACTAGTGTGTGTTAGCACAAAATGAAAGTAATAAGACAGACAACATTTGTGTCTTCCAGACAAACATAAAACTTGCTGCATGGCACTCCACCACCTGTTGAACTGACATTAGAGCCAGTTCCAGTTTCCAAAATAAGACAAAAACTTTTGATGTGCAAATGTTAACAGAAGCATACAAATAAGATCATTCTCTTTCTGAGACACATACTGAAATGTATACCAAACAAATACATATTGTCTTTTGTCTACTAGTATGTATTTGATTAAATGAGTATATACGGTAGTACAAACACCACTTACACTCAGCAGATTTTAGTTTCATTCAAACAATGCATCAACTGGAACTAGCAATAAAAACTCAGTGTTCTTGAGATACCAATTCTCTTTAGAATCCCTGGCTCGGTACTCATCACAGACAAGTAGTTGAGCCTTTTTGTCCCATAGTTACCTTTATTTTGTTCTGAATTCTTCCATAATAGTGAGACAGATCTTCACCACAATTTTCGCATTAGGAAAGCGGAGCCAAAATAATAATCATCTGTGAGGTGAAACAGCCATAATTCATGAATGATACTCAGGTAAGTCAGTGTTAAAAAGTTCAATGAATTGGCTGAGTTCCTCTTCAAAATTATTTTCAATATCTTTGGGGAAATTCTGAATCACAGATCCTGATTTTGGTAAATATCAAAAAAATCTGAATTGTCTTCAGTTTTGAGTATGATACCACTCGTCTTGCAAAAGCAAGAACACTGTGTAACAATGAAAATGTAAATTGAGTGATAATAGCCAATTCCTATCAATTCTAATATGCTGATCCCAAATATTTATGGTGAGATAATTATATATGGATTTTTATGTTAAGTTAAAAATCAAATATTATAATGGTTTGTCAAAGTCATAATAACTAGTAACAATCGATTATATTATTGTCCCTGGCCTTACTTGTGTGCAATATTTTAGATACAAACATTTTGATACCAATTTTAGTAAGCTTTTTGTCTCCCTCCTCTTCAACTTCAGTGACTTTATTAATGCATGTAAATATTTTTGCACATTTGTTTCCAGATTAACCACCAGTTGTTAAAGTTGACTGCTATTGAAATGAACAAAAATGCCATGAGTTTGTGTCAACAGTGGTGACACATTTTGCTGTATGGGTGGAGAAGTGACATTTGCTTCACAAAAGCAGCAAATAGCTCCACTGATTAAAAAAGCTTAGTTGTTGTTTTGGGTGCAAAATAGGTGGTCAGGATAAACCCTGGGCTGCACATGTGATCGCCAACACTTGGGGCAGCAACCTCAGGAATTGGATGCATGGGAAAGGATGTTCAATGCCCGTTTGCAGTGCCCATGATCTGGCGTGAGACAACTGACCATGTCAGTGACTGCTACTTTTGTATGGTTCCTCCCATCAAGAAGGGAATATCTAAGAAGAAGTGGACAGTGATCTATCCAAACATTCCATCTCATGGAGATTCTGAATGTCTTGTGTGGTGTCACTGCCAGACACCACACTTGCTAGGTGGTAGCCGTTAAATCAGTTGCGGTCTGTTAGTATACGTCAGACCCGCGTGTCGCCCCTATCAGTGATTGCAGACCGAGTGCCGCCACACGGCAGGTATAGTCTAGACACACTCGCTAGCACTCACACCAGTTGTACAGCCGACTTTGCTAGCGATGGTTCACTGACTACCTACGCTCTCATTTGCCGAGACGATAGTTTAGCATAGCCTTCAGCTACATCATTTGCTACGACCTAGCAAGGTGCCATATTCAGTTACTATAGACAATATTGTGAATCTTATACCGTCAAGAGCTACGTTCATCATTAATGGATTAAAGTTAAGTATGACACTAATTACATCCACTTTCTGAATTCTAATTCCTTGTCATGTTCCAGACCTCACATCAGTATAGTTCTTCCCTTCTCACGCCAGCCTGCGTGAGCTAAAACTCGTGCATTTCGGCCTCCCCTAGTAACACGGTGTTGGCTCTTCAGCCAACTACATCATCTTGAACCATGTACATCAGAAGATCCATAGTTTCTTCCTAATATATCATCAACTGATGATCCAAAAAAATTGTCTCAAAATGAGTTAAGTGATCTCATTAGAAAGTTGAAGCTCTCCAAAGCTAAGGCTGAGATTTTAGAATCAAGATTGTAGCAGTGCAAGTTTCTGGGAAGCAACGGAAATGTTTCATTCTACTGCAGAATAGAGCAACAATTCACTCCTTTATTTAACATACAAGATAATCTTGTGGCATGTGTAGTCATAAATGCTCTAATGAAGGCTCTCAGAATTAATTACAACCCTGATGAGGAGAGAATCTTTATTGATTCGTCAAAGTTGAGCTTAAAAGCAGTGCTTTTACATATTGATAAGGAGCTTCCTTCTATTCCAGTTGGGCATAGTGTGCAAATGAAAGATTCATATCAAAAGATGAAAATTTTACTAGAAGCCATTAGGTATAACAAATCTCAATGACAGATTAATGGTGACTTGAAAGTGATTGCACTGCTATTAGGTATGCAGTTAGGGTATACGAAATATAGCTGCTTCCTCTGTGAATGGGATAGCCAAGCTTGTGCATCTCATTACAGTAAATATGAATGGCCCACCAGAAAATCTCTTCAACCAGGTATGAAGAACATTGAGTGAACCTCTAGTAGACCATAAAAAGATTCTGCTCCCGCCCTTGCACACCAAGTTGGGTCCTACAAAAAACTATGTTAAGGAAATTAACTAAATTGCGACACATTTAAGTACTTAAGGCAAAAATTACCATAAGTGATGCCAGAGTAAAGGAGGGCATCTTCGTAGGCCCACAGATTGGAGAGTTTTTGGAGACCACACTTCTGATGGAATCACACAGGGTGATGAGTAGCATACATGAGAATGTTTTAGGATAGTCTACTTACAGTTCTTAGGGAACAAATGAGCAATAAATTACAAGGATATTGCAGATAACTTGTCATCTTATGAAAAACTTGGTTGCAACATGTCATTGAAAATCCATTTCTTATGTAGTGATCTTGACTTTGTTGTGGACTGGCAAGACAGCCAATTCACAATGACGGGTAGCCGTAAGGCATGCGTTTAAGCCCACGCAGGCTGGCGTGAGGTCTGGAACAGTTAAAGGAGTTGAGTCTAGTAAAAAAAAAGTACGGAGCTTCTGGAATACTTAACTTTAATGCATAATTGGTGAACATCGGTCTGACGGTACATGCATCACAAAATAAATAGCAATTGATAATGGCGCCTTGCTAAGTCGTAGCAAATGATGTAGCTGAAGGCTATGCTAACTATCGTCTCGGCAAATGAGAGCGTAATTCGTCAGTGAACCATCGCTAGCAAAGTTGGCTGTACAACTGGGGCGAGTGCTAGGATGTCTCTCTAGACCTGCCGTGTGGCGGCACTCGGTCTGCAATCACTGACAGTGGCGACACAGGGGTCCGACGTATACTACTGGACTGTGGCCGATTTAAAGGCTACCACCTAGCAAGTGTGGTGTCTGGCGGTGACACCACATTCCTCCCCAGCAAATCGGTGTACGGTTCTGTTATAAGGCTTCCGACTGCCGTGGGGAGGACCCCATGTTGACGTATGCGACTAGGTGGGAAGCCTAACAACAGGTGAGGCTGTGCCACCTGCACCCTGCCATTCGGTCGGAGGGGAGCTAGGAAACGCCTGAAAAAATAGTCCAGGGTGCACACCAATATGCGGTGTATGCACCCTTAGAGAGACAGGAGGGGCCGAAGGGTCGACCTTCATCGAGCAGGGGCACCTGACGGGCGAAGACGCCATGTGGTCCAGAGCGGGCAAGAGTTCCATGTCGGAGGACAACTGGTCACGGGAAGCGATTGGCGGTGCATGACCCAGGGAGGCGCCCTGCGGCTGCAGCGAAGCGTCCACTGCAGGCATCGCTGGCAGGAGAACAGGCGGTGGCGCGTCGCCATGGGGCAATATGGAAGGCAGCGTCGGTAACACCTGGGGCTGAGGCGAGCCAGTAGATGGGTCCCCAGGGCTCTGACCGGACGGCACCGTCACTGAAAGCAGATGGGGAGCGGCAGAACCCGTGCGATGACAGAGGCGCAGCTGATTGAGATGCCGAGGCACCTCACTCACCAGAGGCCCCCAAAACCAGATACAAAGCGCGGCCTAGGCAGCAAAGGATGCGCCCTTCAAGCCAACGCCGTGAACCTTGATAGTGGCGATAGTATACAACGTCGCCTGGGACAAAAGCAGGTGTCTGTCGCTGCACGGGAACCTGATGCGGCAGATGTAGCAAAGACATCAAGGTGCGATGAGGGCGACCATGAAGCAACTCAGCCGGCAAGCAACCATCTCGAGGCTGAGAGCGATACGAGGACAAAAAGAGCAATAACGCGTCCTCCCGAGAATGAGACTCTTTCAACTTCAACATCTGTGACTTGAAAGTCCGGACCAATCGTTCAGCGGCACCGTTTGACTGTGGCGAAAACGGCGCGGACGTCAGATGTTGAATACCATTGGCCTTGCAGAAAGACTGAAATTCTGTGGACATGAATTGTGGGCCATTGTCAGAAACAATAATCTGTGGAAGACCTTCAATGCAAAAGATAGGGGATAACGCTTGGATGGCGGCAGATGACGTCGTGGAAGACATCCGGACAACAAAAGGAAAATTACTGAATGAATCTACCACAACCAACCATCGAGCATTCCTGAAGGGACCAGCAAAATCGATGTGTAAGCGTTGCCAAGCGGTAGTGGCTTTCGGCCATGCAAACAATTTCCGCGGTGGTGCAGATTGTTGTTCGGCACACGCCATGCAAGAAGAGCACATTTTCGTAATCGCAGCATCGATTCCGAACCAAGTACAGTACTGACGAGCAAGTTGTTCCGTTGTCACTATACCCCAATGTCCTTGGTGGAGAAGCCGTAAGACAGAGGACTGCAAGGAACGTGGGACCACGACCCTGGACTGATCATTATCAGAACGCAACAGCAAAACACCACGTCGAACAAAAAGTCTCTCCTTGTGAGCAAAAAATCGGCGAACCAACGGATCCTCGATCCGTGACTTTGACAAGGGCCATTGCATAGCAACAAAACGCAAAACGGTAGCAAGGACAGGGTCAGCCGCTGTGGTTGTTGCTACCCAACGAAAATCAATCGGAAACGTTTCGACCACGTCATCGGTTTCCGCATCAATGCACATGCAAGCTGGTTCGGAGGAATCGAATGCTCTATCCTCAGCAACAGCGCATCGGCGTTTCCGTGCTTAGCAGTGGACCGATACAAGATATTGTAGCGGTACTGCGAGAGGAAAATAGACCAGCAAATGAATTTCTGCGCTGTACGTGGAGGTACAGGCTTGTTCGGATGAAAAAGCGATGTCAAAGGTTTGTGGTCTGTGACGATGGTAAAGTGACGACCATACAAGAAATCATGAAACTTAGTAACACCAAATACGAGAGCCAATGCTTCTTTCTCGATCTGTGAATAATTTCTTTGCGCAGACGAGAGCAATTTGGACGCAAGGGCAATAGGGCGATCGTGGGAACCATCTTTGTGCGCAAGTACAGCATCGATCCCGAAATCTGATGCATCCACCATCAACAAAAGGGGCTTCCGGGGATGGAATGGCATAAGGCAAGTATTGGAAAGCAACGCCGATTTCAACTGGCGAAAGGCGCGTTCGCATTCCGTCGTCCAGACGAACGGAACACCTTTATGGCGTAAGCGATGAAGCGGAGCTCAAATGGAAGAGGCGTGGCACACATATTTATGGTAGTAATTGATTTTTCCCAGCACACTCTGTAGCAGCTTCAAATTCTGCGGCGAAGGCAAGTCTTGTATGGCACGTAGGTGCTCTGGACTGGGATGTATGCCTTGGGCATTGAGTACATGGCCCAGATAGGGTAAGTCACAAGCAGAAAACACACATTTGTCCGTCTGCAAGCGAAGACCATTTTGTCGCAAGACCTGAAATAATGTTCTGAGATAGGCTAAATGTTCTTCTTCTGTCTTTCTGGAGATCACAATATCGTCCAGATAGTTTGCTGCAGTAGGGACCGATGCACAAACAGTTTGTAAATATCCCTGAAACAATGCAGGGGCGGATGCACACCCGAATGGCAGTCGTTTGAATCGGTACAAACAAAGATGCGTGTTAACCACCAAGACGCGCTGGGATTCTTCGTCCACTGGTATTTGCAAGTACGCATCTGCGAGGTCCAAATTCGAAAAATATTTACCCGGGCACAGTTTGTCAAAAAGATCTTCTGTGCAGGGTAAAGGAAAAGTTGCAATCACTAGTTGTGGATTCACTGTTGCTTTGAAGTCCAGACAAAGTCTCAATCTGCCGGAAGGTTTTTGCAAAATTACTAAGGGTGATGTCCAGAGAGAAGCCTGCACACGTTCAATGACAACTTGTGATTCCAAATCATGTAATGTTCTTGCGACCTCATCACACAATGCGTGGGGAACATTGCGCGCTCTGAAAAATTTCGGTTGCGCGTTTACTTTCAGTTCCAAATGTGCTTCATAGTTCTTAGCGCAACCAAGGCCCAGTGCAAAAATGTCTGGAAACTCTTCACATAGACGAGAAACACTGTCTGAAGGCACATTCTGTTTCACTGATAAGACCTGATTGACTATAGACAAGTTAAACAACTGAAATAAATCTAAACCAAATAAGTTCACTGCAGAAGAAGAACGGAGGATGTACAATGACACAAGTTTTGTTTGTCCTTTGCATGTTGCAAGAAGGCTGCTCTGTCCTAACACAGGGATTGCTTGTCCTGAATAACTACTGAGCGTAACATTTGCAGCACGCAATGGAGGTGTGCCCAGCTGTTTGTATGTGGCGTGATTGATCAGTGAAACTGCAGCTCTGGTATCGAGTTGGAATGGTATCACGTTGCCATTAATGTCCAATTCTACAAAAAGTTTATTGTCCTGCTGACGACAAGAGCAATTGTCTCGTGCAACGTGAACTGACACTGGTACAGAATCACTTGCGACTTGACGGGATTTCCGGCGATGTTGACGCACACTATTTGTGAGACGAACACAGTCACTGTTAGAGAGAGTGGCACTGGGCGGAGTGGAATGAACTACATGAATTTCCATGGGCGAAGGTTCACGAGCCTGAGTATTATGGGTTCGATTCCGATTCCGGCACGAAGCAAAGGGCCTGGACTGGTTGTGATTGTCCGTTCTGAGCTTTTTCTGGCAAACACTTTGAACATGTCCTTTTTTATTACAGAAAAAACAAATAGCCTGGCGTGACAGGCAATTCTCACGCGAATGTCTAGTAGCACACCGCGGGCTTGATTTTAGCACTGCATTTGCTTGCTTGCGCGGCACACGTGGCGGAGAGCTTTGCAGCAGCTGCACGGGTGGGCGCGAGGGCTGTTTACTGTTCCGTGCAGCATGCCCAGCGGGCCGGTTAACCTGACACACGGGTGGCGAAATTTCAAATGATTCCTGAGCAAAGTCAAGTGTGTCCTGCCGATCCAATATGTCCATCACTTGTTGAAGGGAGGGATTTACTAGTTTCAAAATCTGTTCCTGTATACGAACATCAGAAACGTTCTGTGCAATTGCATCACGTACCATAGTATCTGAATAAGGAAGTCCACATTGACACTCAAAAGCACAATCCCTAGTAAGGCCTTGCAAAGTTGCAACCCACTCCCGATTAGTCTGACCAGCCATACGTTTTGTACTAAAGTAGGTATACCTTTTTGCAACTACATTGACTGATTCTTTGAAATAGGCATCTAATGCAGAAAAAATTTCTTCATCTGACAGAGTTGCTACGTCGCATCGGGGAAATAATTTCACTATCACACGGTACGTCTGGACGCCTACGGCGGAAAGGAGAAAAGGCTGCCGCTCATTACCTTGAATTCTGTAGGCGGCGAGATGGAATCCAAATCGACATGACCACTCCGTCCAGCTTTCCAGTGCCGCATCAAAAGGACGAAAAGGTGGTGCAACTGCGTGTTGTGGCTGCAGTAGCAGTGGAGCGGCGGCTGCCGCATCGTTTTGCATTGCACGTTGACCCTGGATGAGCTGTCCAAGGGCATCCAATAAGGCATGCGTCTGCTGATTCTGCAAGCAATAAAATTCAGACAGTACATCTGGAGATTGTGGTGAAGCCATGACACAAGTAAATCAATATAGGTCCGAACGCAGAATTCTCGTCGCCAAACTGTTGTGGACTGGCAAGACAGCCAATCCACAATGACGGGTAGCCGTAAGGCATGCGTTTAAGCTCACGCAGGCTGGCGTGAGGTCTGGAACAGTTAAAGGAGTTAAGTCTAGTAAAATAAAAGTACAGAGCTTCTGGAATACTTAACTTTAATCCATAATTGGTGAACATCGGTCTGACGGTACATGCATCACAAGATAAATAGCAATTAATAATGGCGTCTTGCTAGGTCGTAGCAAATGTCTATCGTCTCGGCAAATGAGAGCGTAATTTGTCAGTGAACCATCGCTAGCAAAGTTGGCTGTACAACTGGGGCGAGTGCTAGGACGTCTCTCTAGACTTGCCGTGTGGCGGCGCTCGGTCTGCAATCACTGACAGTGGCGACACGCGGGTCCGACGTATACTACCGGACCCGCGTGCAGTAAGTGATGAACATGGAGAGTGATTTCATCGTGATATTGCCACATCGGAGAAAGAGGTATGCCAGAAAGTGGAGCCCTACTATTTTAGCAGGTTACTGCTAGACTGTCATAAGGATGTTCCCGAGCATGTGTATAAATGTCAAGCCAAGCAAAAACGGTCATCTTCTGAATTTATCTCTGAACAAAGTATGTAATTGTATATGCTGTACATATGGCAATTTAACATTTGTAGTCCTTAATATACATTTGTGATCAGTTAATTTATATATTTTCTTTTGTACTTTAAATAGTTCTGGTACTAAGTAGCCTCGCAAAGTATTTTCATTAATATTTTACTTTTGAACTTTCAGAATGGCACTGAAGTTTATCAATGCATAACACACAACATAATTCATGAATCTTGGAACATGGATGAATATTTAGCTAGTGAGTTATTTATACAAATAATGAAGATTATATTTTTAAAAAAACTAGAGCTAAATATTCATGAAGATGATGATTTTGTATCTTTTTATACTGAAATAAACATTACTAACTCAAAATCATGGAATTTACACACTTTCACTTCAAATTTGTTGTTCAGTGTAATCAAAGTGTCAACAGTTAACAAGAAAAACTCGATTTTGAATTTTTCTTATGCTGTGAACATTCTGTCATATCGTCATTTGAAATAATTTCTTCACAGTTCTTAAAATTTAGGTAGCTCACAATAGTGATGACAGACATTGATGTATTTGGCTTTGTGCCCAAAATTACTCATGCCATTGATCCAGTATACAAAGAATTCCATGGATATGGAACAAGCCATAATTATACGTGAGGGTGTTCAGTGACAAGGTGGTAATAGCAAATATTACAAATACGATGCCTCGTATATAAGCTAAAATGTAGAAATGTTTACATTAAAGAATTCATCAAAGGAGTAAAAGGAGTTTCCCAAGAGATTCCTTCAGTTTACTCTTACACTGGCAAGATCCTTTATGTCTGAAGGTAGTGTTTCCCTTTTTACTAGACTCAAGTTTCTTCTATCAATATGTAAGTCCTGTTTTGATCTTCTGTTGTAGTCATGATAGGCACTATTGGTTTTGTGCATGGGGAGGTTCCGTGTTAAATAGCACATAAGAGATAGGATATATTGTGAGATAATTGTTAATATTTTAAATATTTTAGAGAGATATCTGTATGAATGCTTTCTGTTAAATCTGCTTAGAGTTGGTGTTGCTCTTTTCTGAGTGACAAATACCTCAAAATATTGTAAACACAGGAAACAGTGAACAAAAATAGCTAAAGTATGCAGCCTTAACAGTGTCTGTGTTGGCAGTTGCTGTCATAACATGTTTAGCATAAGTTGTTGAACAAAGAGTTTTTCTCAAATCCAGAATATGGGAAGACCAATTTAGTTTACTGACAATGTGGAGGCCTAAAAATTTGAAGAATAAACTTCATGTTTGAGGGGCATTCAAATGAATTGCAGGCATTAGTGTAAACAATGGCAATGATTTTATTAACTCAAAAATGTAGTTATAAACAGTACACATACTCAAAAATAGCCCCCAAAACTGGTGGCACATTTATCTCATTATGACACTAGCTAGTCAGTTCCATCCTTGAAGAAGCTAGGAGGCTGCTGTTGAATCCAGACCTGGACCTAGTCACGCATTTCATCATCCATTGCAAATCGATGTCTAGGAATAGCTTGTTTTAGAGGTCCAAACATGAGTCACACGGTGAAGGGTCAGGACTGTATGGTGGATGTCCCAGCATTTATCACCGAAACTGCTGTAAAGTGGTCTACACTGCATTGGCCATGTGTGGGCAGGCATTATCATGCAGGAGGATCATGCCATTGGACAACATGCCTCAGTGTTTCGACTTGATAGCTCGTCTAAAGTTCAGTAAAGTGGCTTCATAACGCTGGGCATTGATGGTGGCTCCCCATTCAACAACTAGTGGGCCCTTGTGGTCAGAAAAGGACATCATAACCTTACAAGAACTGGTGTGCACTGCCTTTGATTTCTTTGGAGGTGGTGAAGTTGAATGTTTCCTCTGCTTGCTCTGATGCTTCCTTTCTCGTTCAAAATGGTGACACCCTGTTTCACCACCTTTGACAATACATGACAGAAATCAGTATTCCTCGTCATGTTAACACTGTGTATCACTCAAAGACACTGGCATTCAAGTACTGCGCTGTTCGGTGGTCAGTTGGTGGGGAGTCCACTCTGCATCATTTTTTGAAAGTTCAAGTGTTGATGAATTATGGTGTGGACAGTGCCCACGCTATCACCCAGTAACCGATGGACCTCATCCATGGTGATTCTGCAGTTGTCAAAGACATTCACTTCACTGTCCAAGACATTCACTTCTACAACCTTTTCTGGTGTGATGACGTGATGAACCTGTCCAGAATGAGCATTATCTTCTAGTGACTCACGCCCCTCAAGGAATCATTTGCACCATTCCACAACACTTGAATGACTCAGACTGTACTCACCATACAAAGCCTTCATCCACTGATGCATTTCATGGCCTCCAACTTCCTCCACCGCCAAAAATTAAATCACCCCTCATTATTCCTGCTTACTTGCCTGCATGTTCAGTGTGACCACCTTCTCTTCGGCAGGAAACCACACTAGCACTATGCAACATCAAACAGTGAGCACATCTTAGTATCTATACCAATAGATGGCACAGTTATATGGTGCCACCTTTTGTGTAAGGCAAAGGTAGACGCACCGACCAGGCTTCATTTGAATGAACCTTATATATCTTGATCATTACAGCTTAGACTTGTATCCTCCTAAACTTTCTGAGACCCATAGAAATGAGTATACTGGTATTTTAATTTAAAGTCAAATCATTGCAGCTGAACCACTTACAGAGGTCATGGAACAGGTATTTTCTTAACCAAAAGAGATGTATAAAGACAAATCCTGCAATCAAGACTCTAGTAACTTGTAAGCGATGATCCACAGCCCCTTCACTGCACTTCTTGCACCTCACACTGACAATGCGACACAGATATTGCTTCGCGATTGCATTCTACATACTCGCTGCCGACATATCGTCAAGAGACAAATACCGCACTCAGGACTCTAGTACCTGTATCCGAGAACCACTGCCCCATTTCTGTAAACCATGCACCATCACACTGACGATGCGACACGAGATTTGTTTCGCAAATGTTTACTGCAAACTCACTGCCGACGAATCTACAAGCTGCAAATGCCGCCATCAGGCCTCTAGTAGCTTGTAAGCGATGAACTGCTGCCATTTTAGTTTTATTCTCGCACCCTCACACAGATGATGGGACACACAATTCGACTCGCACAATTCGACTCGCACGATTCGACTCGCACGATTCGACTCGCACGATTCGACTCGCACGATTCGACTCGCACGATTCGACTCACACGATTCGACTCGCACGATTCGACTCGCACGATTCGACTCGCACGATTCGACTCGCACGATTCGACTCGCACGATTCGACTCGCACGATTCGACTCGCACGATTCGACTCGCACGATTCGACTCGCACGATTCGACTCGCACGATTCGACTCGCACGATTCGACTCGCACGATTCGACTCGCACGATTCGACTCGCACGATTCGACTCGCACGATTCGACTCGCACGATTCGACTCGCACGATTCGACTCGCACGATTCGACTCGCACGATTCGACTCGCACGATTCGACTCGCACGATTCGACTCGCACGATTCGACTCGCACGATTCGACTCGCACGATTCGACTCGCACGATTCGACTCGCACGATTCGACTCGCACGATTCGACTCGCACGATTCGACTCGCACGATTCGACTCGCACGATTCGACTCGCACGATTCGACTCGCACGATTCGACTCGCACGATTCGACTCGCACGATTCGACTCGCACGATTCGACCCGCACGATTCGACTCGCACGATTCGACCCGCACGATTCGACCCACACGATTCGACCCACATTGGATACTACAGGCTCGATGAAAACGTGTCTCCAACATGGTAATAACGCCTTCAGGACTATAGTAGCTTGCAACCAATAACCTACAGCCCCTCTACGGTGATACTCGCAACCCCAAACTGACAGTGCGACACAGTAATTGCATCGTGATTGCGCACTACAGGCTCCCTTCATGAGTCTCTCCAAAAGGAAAATACTGCCCTGTGGACTCTAGTAGCTTGTAACCTATGAACAATTGAAACTTTACTGTTATTCCCGCACCCTCACACTGGTGATGCGTCAAAGAAATTTCTTCGCGAATTCATGGTACAGGCTCGCTGCCGACGTATCCTCAAGAAACTAATACCGGCCTCAGGTCTTGAAATCGGAAAACCATTGCCCCTTTACTATTATTCCCGCACACTCACACTGACGATGAGATACTGAAATTACTTTGGGAATGCATACTACAGGCTCGCTTCCGACGTATCACCAAGATAAAAATAACGCCCTCATGACTCTAGGAGGTTGTAACCGATGAACTGCTGCTGCTGAACTGTTATTCTCTCACTCTTACTACGATAATGCTACACAAAATTGCTTTGTGATTCCATACCAGAGTCTCGCTGCCGGCGTATCTCCAAGAATCTAATACCACCCGCAGGATTTTAAGTAGCTTGTAACCGTGAACCACGGCTCCTTTACTGTAATTCTCGCCCCCTTGTAACGGCGATGCGACAAATAAATTTTTTCGCGATTGCATACTACAAGCACGCGGCCGACGTATCTCCAAGAGAGAGATACTGCCCTCAGGACGCTAGTAGCTTGTAACCGATGAAATGCTGCCCCTTTACTGTTATTACCGCATCTTCACACTGACGATCTGACACAGAAGTTGCTTCGCGATTCCATACTACAGGCTCGCTGTCGACGTAGCTCGAAGAGACTAATAACGCCCTCAAGACTATACTAGCTAGTTACCGACGGACTACTCCCCCTTTACTGTTACTCTCGTGCCATCACACTGACGATGTGACACAGAAATTGCTTCGCAATTGCATAATACAGGCTCGCTGCCGACGTATCTCCAAGGGACTAATGTGACCCTCAGGACTCCAAGCTCGTAACCGATGTTCCACTGCCCCTTCACTGTTATTCTCGCAACCTCACACTGACGAGGTGATCCATGTCTTAACCACGTCAATCATTTCGGCAGCAGAGGCTGTCAACCCCCGCTCTTCTGGACTCCCTCGGAGTAAGGCTGTACTCTGGTGGTCGCCGGAGATTGCTGAGGCTATTCACGACCGTAGGTGGGCCCTCCAGCGTCCTAGGCGGCACCCGTCTCTAGAGACCCTCATCGCCTTTAAGAGGCTCCGTGCCTTGGCCCGTCGTCTTATTGCATGGCGTAAGCAGGAGTGCTGGGAGAGGTATGTCTCATCCTTGGGCTCCCGTGTCTCCCCCTCGCTCGTGTGGTCCCGGATCCGGCGGATTTAAGGATACCAGACCCCTATGGGTGTTCCTGGGATCTCCTTGGACGGCGCTGTCTGCACGGACGCTGCCGCCATTGCTGAACGCCTTGCTGCGCACTTTGCTAAGAGCTCTGCGACTGCAACTTATCCCCCCGCCTTTCGCTCTCTAATGGAGCGAGCCGAGCAGACGCCGTTATCATTCCACACACGTCGTTCTGAAAAATACAATGCTCCTTTCAGCGAGAGGGAATTCCTCGCAGCCCTTGCCGATTGCCCTGATATGGCACCAGGACCAGACTGCATCCATGCACAGATGCTGAAGCATCTCTCCAGGGACTGCCAGAGACACATCCTCACCATCTTTAACTGCATTTCGAGCGTGGGCGTGTTCCCGTCGCAATGGCGAGAGGGTGTTATTGTCCCCATCTTGAAGGCCGGTGCGGACCCACTGGCGATGGACAGCTATCGTCCCATTACCGTCACCAACGTTTTGTGCAAATTGCTCGAACGTATGGTGGGGCGGCGTTTGTGTTGGGTCCTTGAGTCGCGCGGTCTCCTCGCTCCATCCCAGGGTGGCTTCCGTCGGGGCCGGTCTGCAGCGGACAATTTGGTGCGGCTGGAGTCTGCTATCCGTACGGCCCTTGCCCGACGTCAGCATCTCGTTGCTGTCTTTTTAGATCTGTGAAAGGCGTGTGACACCACATGGAGGCATCACATCCTTGCTACGTTGCATGAGTGGGGTCTTTGTGGTCGGCTTCTGGCTTTTCTTCAAACCTTTTTATTGCGCCGAGTGCAAGTCGGTGCCACCTCTAGTTCCTCTTATACACAAAAAATGGGGTCCTGCAGGGCTCGGTGTTGAGCGTCTCCTTATTTCTAGTGGCCATTAATGGTCTGGCTGCAGCCCTGGGGGTCGTCGGTGTCTCCTTCTTTGTATGCCGACGACTTCTGCATCTCCTTTAGCTCCATGACTACTGGAGCCGCCGAACGCAGGCTGCAAGTAGCCGTTCGCAAGGCAGCATCACGGGCGCTGACTCTTGGTTTTCAGTTCTCTGCAGCCAAGACTCGAGTTATGCACTTCTGCAGGCATCGAACAGTCCACCATCATCCTGAACTTTACCTCAATGGCCACCTGCTTGAAGTGGTGGACACATGCCGCTTCTTAGGACTCGTCTTTGATGCCCGGCTCACATGGGTTCCTCATATTACTCAGCTGAAGCAAAAGTGCTGGCGGCACCTCAACACCCTCCGCTGCCTGAGCCACACATCTTGGGATGCGGATCGCTGCACGCTGTTGTGATTGTACAGGGCCCTTGTGCGGTCCAGACTTGATTATGGGAGCCTGGCCTATGGGTCTGAATCATCCTCCGTGTCGACGTTATTAGACCCCATACACCACTGTGGGGTTCGGCTTGCAACTGGCACTTTTCGTACGAGCCCCGTGGATAGTCTACTGGTGGAGGCCGGGGTTCCCCGCTGCGGGTTCACCGCCATCAATTGCTCACTGACTATGCTGTCCACGTGCATTGCTCGTGGGCCATCCCTATTGTCACCTGATTTTCCCTGCCATGGTCCTCCATCTGCCCGAAAGGCAACCTAGGTCTGTGCTTTCCATAGCTGTCCGTGTCCAGTCCCTGCTGTCGGAACTGGGGTCATTCCCTCTTCTGCCTCCATTCCGGGTCAGTGCACCTACGCCTCCCTGGTGTTTGCCCCGGCTGTCCGTCCATCTGGACTTGGCACAGGGACCCAAGGACTCGGTTCCGCCTGTGACCCTTCGTCGCCGTTTTCTTGCGCTCCTCGCCTCATTTTCGGGCTGTGAGACTGTCTACACTGATGGTTCCCTGGTTGAAGGTCGCACTGCCTACGCTTTTGCTCACGCTGCCCATGTTGAACAGCGCTCCTTGCCAGCTGGCTGCTGTATTTTTACTGCAGAGCTGGTGGCCATATTGCGCGCTCTTGAGCATATGCGTTCCTGCTCAGGTACGTCCATCGTCATCTACAGTGACTCCCTGAGCGGCCTCCAGGCCATGGACCGCTGCTATACCTCTTCTCCTCTGGTGTCCTCTATTCAGGAGTCTGTTTCCGCCATTACCCGTTCTGGTCGTTCGGTGGTCTTTGTTTGGACGCCAGGTCACATTGGCATACCTGGGAACGAACGTGTTGACAGGCTGGCCAAAGGTGCGATCGACGCCCCAGCTTTGGAGATTGGCCTCACGGCTCGCAATCAGCAGCTGGTGTTGCGCCGTAAGGTGCTTGGGATGTGGACTGCTGAGTGGCGTGGCATGACATCCTCGAATAAACTGCGGGCTGTTAAGGAGACGACCGATGTGTGGCGCTCTTCCCTGCGGGCTTCTCGCAGGGACTCTGTCATCCTGTATCGGCTTCGCATCGGCCATACCTACCTGACGCATGGCCATTTTTTGCGTTAGGAGGATTCCCCCCCGTGTCGGTGTGGGTCCCGGCTGACAGTCGCCCACAGTTGGTTGGAGTGTCCCCGACTGCGCACCCTCCAACTGTCTTTTAGTCTCCCGGGCACCTTTGCCTTTGGTTTTCTGCGACGATACCTCCAGGGCTGATGACGTTTTAAATTTTATCCATGGTAGTCCTTTTTATGGTTCCATTTAGGGAGGTCCTGAACCTTTCCCTTACCGTGTGTTGTGTCCTCGCGTCTCTCAAAATTTGTTGCTGTTTTGGTGTGTAATCTGATGGTTGACTCTTTCCCTTTTCTTTGTACTCGTGGTCAGTCAACCAGTCTCCGGCCACCTTCTTTTCTTCTGTTTCTTTCTGTCTGGTGTTCATCTGTTCTCTTCTGGTCTGTAGTGTTTGTTGCTGCTTTTGTGTTCTTTTAGTGCCTGGCGGGGAGTATCCTCCCCCCTTTGATTTTTACCTGCTCCGCAAATTTTCGCCTCGCCTCTTTTTGGAATGGGGGACTGATGACCTTCGCTGTTTAGTCCCCCTTAAACATCCCAACAACCACCATCTCCTCCTGCCCCCTTATAACTCTGTCCACCTCCTCCTCCTACCCCCTTCTCCCTCTGTCAACCTCCTCCCCCAGCCCCCTTCTCCCTCTGTCAACCTCCTCCCCCAGCCCCCTTCTCCCTCTGTCAACCTCCTCCCCCAGCCCCCTTCTCCCTCTGTCAACCTCCTCCCCCAGCCCCCTTCTCCCTCTGTCAACCTCCTCCCCCAGCCCCCTTCTCCCTCTGTCAACCTCCTCCCCCAGCCCCCTTCTCCCTCTGTCAACCTCCTCCCCCAGCCCCCTTCTCCCTCTGTCAACCTCCTCCCCCAGCCCCCTTCTCCCTCTGTCAACCTCCTCCCCCAGCCCCCTTCTCCCTCTGTCAACCTCCTCCCCCAGCCCCCTTCTCCCTCTGTCAACCTCCTCCCCCAGCCCCCTTCTCCCTCTGTCAACCTCCTCCCCCAGCCCCCTTCTCCCTCTGTCAACCTCCTCCCCCAGCCCCCTTCTCCCTCTGTCAACCTCCTCCCCCAGCCCCCTTCTCCCTCTGTCAACCTCCTCCCCCAGCCCCCTTCTCCCTCTGTCAACCTCCTCCCCCAGCCCCCTTCTCCCTCTGTCAACCTCCTCCCCAGCCCCCTTCTCCCTCTGTCAACCTCCTCCCCAGCCCCCTTCTCCCTCTGTCAACCTCCTCCCCCAGCCCCCTTCTCCCTCTGTCAACCTCCTCCCCCAGCCCCCTTCTCCCTCTGTCAACCTCCTCCCCCAGCCCCCTTCTCCCTCTGTCAACCTCCTCCCCCAGCCCCCTTCTCCCTCTGTCAACCTCCTCCCCCAGCCCCCTTCTCCCTCTGTCAACCTCCTCCCCCAGCCCCCTTCTCCCTCTGTCAACCTCCTCCCCCAGCCCCCTTCTCCCTCTGTCAACCTCCTCCCCCAGCCCCCTTCTCCCTCTGTCAACCTCCTCCCCCAGCCCCCTTCTCCCTCTGTCAACCTCCTCCCCCAGCCCCCTTCTCCCTCTGTCAACCTCCTCCCCCAGCCCCCTTCTCCCTCTGTCAACCTCCTCCCCCAGCCCCCTTCTCCCTCTGTCAACCTCCTCCCCCAGCCCCCTTCTCCCTCTGTCAACCTCCTCCCCCAGCCCCCTTCTCCCTCTGTCAACCTCCTCCCCCAGCCCCCTTCTCCCTCTGTCAACCTCCTCCCCCAGCCCCTTCTCCCTCTGTCAACCTCCTCCCCCAGCCCCCTTCTCCCTCTGTCAACCTCCTCCCCCAGCCCCCTTCTCCCTCTGTCAACCTCCTCCCCCAGCCCCCTTCTCCCTCTGTCAACCTCCTCCCCCAGCCCCCTTCTCCCTCTGTCAACCTCCTCCCCCAGCCCCCTTCTCCCTCTGTCAACCTCCTCCCCCAGCCCCCTTCTCCCTCTGTCAACCTCCTCCCCCAGCCCCCTTCTCCCTCTGTCAACCTCCTCCCCCAGCCCCCTTCTCCCTCTGTCAACCTCCTCCCCCAGCCCCCTTCTCCCTCTGTCAACCTCCTCCCCCAGCCCCCTTCTCCCTCTGTCAACCTCCTCCCCCAGCCCCCTTCTCCCTCTGTCAACCTCCTCCCCCAGCCCCCTTCTCCCTCTGTCAACCTCCTCCCCCAGCCCCCTTCTCCCTCTGTCAACCTCCTCCCCCAGCCCCCTTCTCCCTCTGTCAACCTCCTCCCCCAGCCCCCTTCTCCCTCTGTCAAACTCCTCCCCCAGCCCCCTTCTCCCTCTGTCAACCTCCTCCCCCAGCCCCCTTCTCCCTCTGTCAACCTCCTCTCCCAGCCCCCTTCTCCCCCAGTCAACCTCCTCCTCCAGCCCCCTCCTCTCTCCGTCAACCTCCTCCTCCAGCCCCCTCCTCTCTCCGTCAACCTCCTCCTCCAGCCCCCTCCTCTCTCCGTCAACCTCCTCCTCCAGCACCCTCCTCTCTCCGTCAACCTCCTCCGCCAGCCCCCTCCTCTCTCCGTCAACCTCCTCCTCCAGCCCCCTCCTCTCTCCGTCAACCTCCTCCCCCAGCCCCCTCCTCTCTCCGTCAACCTCCTCCCCCAGCCCCCTCCTCTCTCCGTCAACCTCCTCCCCCAGCCCCCTCCTCTCTCCGTCAACCTCCTCCTCCAGCCCCCTCCTCCCTCTGTCCGTCTCGTCGTCTTCCTACTGCCCCCTCCTCCCTCTGTCCGTCTCGTCGTCCTCCTACTGCCCCCTCCTCCCTCTGTCCGTCTCGTCGTCCTCCTACTGCCCCCTCCTCCCTCTGTCCGTCTCGTCGTCCTCCTACTGCCCCCGCCTCCCTCTGTCCGTCTCGTCGTCCTCCTACTGCCCCCGCCTCCCTCTGTCCGTCTCGTCGTCCTCCTACTGCCCCCGCCTCCCTCTGTCCGTCTCGTCGTCCTCCTACTGCCCCCGCCTCCCTCTGTCCGTCTCGTCGTCCTCCTACTGCCCCCTCCTCCGCTGTCCGTCGCCTCGTCCTCCTACTGCCCCCTCCTCCGCTGTCCGTCGCCTCGTCCTCCTACTGCCCCCTCCTCCGCTGTCCGTCGCCTCGTCCTCCTACTGCCCCCTCCTCCGCTGTCCGTCGCCTCGTCCTCCTACTGCCCCCTCCTCCGCTGTCCGTCGCCTCGTCCTCCTACTGCCCCCTCCTCCGCTGTCCGTCGCCTCGTCCTCCTACTGCCCCCTCCTCCGCTGTCCGTCGCCTCGTCCTCCTACTGCCCCCTCCTCCCGCTGTCCGTCGCCTCGTCCTGCTACTGCCCCCTCCTCCCGCTGTCCGTCGCCTCGTCCTGCTACTGCCCCCTCCTCATCACTCTGTCCGTCTCGTCGTCCTCCTCCTGCCCCCTCCTCATCACTCTGTCCGTCTCGTCGTCCTCCTCCTGCCCCCTCCTCATCACTCTGTCCATCTCCTCCTCACTCTGTCCATCTCCTCATCACTCTGTCCATCTCCTCCTCACTCTGTCCATCTCCTCCTCACTCTGTCCATCTCCTCCTCACTCTGTCCATCTCCTCCTCACTCTGTCCATCTCCTCCTCACTCTGTCCATCTCCTCCTCACTCTGTCCATCTCCTCCTCACTCTGTCCATCTCCTCCTCACTCTGTCCATCTCCTCCTCACTCTGTCCATCTCCTCCTCACTCTGTCCATCTCCTCCACACTCTGTCCATCTCCTCCTCACTCTGTCCATCTCCTCCTCACTCTGTCCATCTCCTCCTCACTCTGTCCATCTCCTCCTCACTCTGTCCATCTCCTCCTCACTCTGTCCATATCCTCCTCACTCTGTCCATCTCCTCCTCACTCTGTCCATATCCTCCTCACTCTGTCCATATCCTCCTCACTCTGTCCATCTCCTCCTCACTCTGTCCATCTCCTCCTCACTCTGTCCATCTCCTCCTCACTCTGTCCATCTCCTCCTCACTCTGTCGTCCTCCTCCTCCTCACTCTGTCGTCCTCCTCCTCCTCACTCTGTCGTCCTCCTCCTCCTCACTCTGTCGTCCTCCTCCTCCTCACTCTGTCGTCCTCCTCCTCCTCACTCTGTCGTCCTCCTCCTCCTCACTCTGTCGTCCTCCTCCTCCTCGTCACTCTGTCGTCCTCCTCCTCCTCGTCACTCTGTCGTCCTCCTCCTCCTCGTCACTCTGTCGTCCTCCTCCTCCTCGTCACTCTGTCGTCCTCCTCCTCCTCGTCACTCTGTCGTCCTCCTCCTCCTCGTCACTCTGTCGTCCTCCTCCTCCTCGTCACTCTGTCGTCCTCCTCCTCCTCGTCACTCTGTCGTCCTCCTCCTCCTCGTCACTCTGTCGTCCTCCTCCTCCTCGTCACTCTGTCGTCCTCCTCCTCCTCGTCACTCTGTCGTCCTCCTCCTCCTCGTCACTCTGTCGTCCTCCTCCTCCTCGTCACTCTGTCGTCCTCCTCCTCCTCGTCACTCTGTCGTCCTCCTCCTCCTCGTCACTCTGTCGTCCTCCTCCTCCTCGTCACTCTGTCGTCCTCCTCCTCCTCGTCACTCTGTCGTCCTCCTCCTCCTCGTCACTCTGTCGTCCTCCTCCTCCTCGTCACTCTGTCGTCCTCCTCCTCCTCGTCACTCTGTCGTCCTCCTCCTCCTCGTCACTCTGTCGTCCTCCTCCTCCTCGTCACTCTGTCGTCCTCCTCCTCCTCGTCACTCTGTCGTCCTCCTCCTCCTCGTCACTCTGTCGTCCTCCTCCTCCTCGTCACTCTGTCGTCCTCCTCCTCCTCGTCACTCTGTCGTCCTCCTCCTCCTCGTCACTCTGTCGTCCTCCTCCTCCTCGTCACTCTGTCGTCCTCCTCCTCCTCGTCACTCTGTCGTCCTCCTCCTCCTCCTCGTCACTCTGTCGTCCTCCTCCTCCTCGTCACTCTGTCGTCCTCCTCCTCCTCGTCACTCTGTCGTCCTCCTCCTCCTCGTCACTCTGTCGTCCTCCTCCTCCTCGTCACTCTGTCGTCCTCCTCCTCCTCGTCACTCTGTCGTCCTCCTCCTCCTCGTCACTCTGTCGTCCTCCTCCTCCTCGTCACTCTGTCGTCCTCCTCCTCCTCGTCACTCTGTCGTCCTCCTCCTCCTCCTCCTCACTCTGTCGTCCTCCTCCTCCTCCTCCTCCTCCTCACTCTGTCGTCCTCCTCCTCCTCCTCCTCCTCACTCTGTCGTCCTCCTCCTCCTCCTCCTCCTCACTCTGTCGTCCTCCTCCTCCTCCTCCTCCTCACTCTGTCGTCCTCCTCCTCCTCCTCCTCCTCCTCCTCCTCACTCTGTCGTCCTCCTCCTCCTCCTCCTCCTCCTCCTCACTCTGTCGTCCTCCTCCTCCTCCTCCTCCTCCTCCTCACTCTGTCGTCCTCCTCCTCCTCCTCCTCCTCCTCCTCACTCTGTCGTCCTCCTCCTCCTCCTCCTCCTCCTCACTCTGTCGTCCTCCTCCTCCTCCTCCTCCTCCTCACTCTGTCGTCCTCCTCCTCCTCCTCCTCCTCCTCACTCTGTCGTCCTCCTCCTCCTCCTCCTCCTCCTCACTCTGTCGTCCTCCTCCTCCTCCTCCTCCTCCTCACTCTGTCGTCCTCCTCCTCCTCCTCCTCCTCCTCACTCTGTCGTCCTCCTCCTCCTCCTCCTCCTCCTCACTCTGTCGTCCTCCTCCTCCTCCTCCTCCTCCTCCTCACTCTGTCGTCCTCCTCCTCCTCCTCCTCCTCCTCCTCACTCTGTCGTCCTCCTCCTCCTCCTCCTCCTCCTCCTCACTCTGTCGTCCTCCTCCTCCTCCTCCTCCTCCTCCTCACTCTGTCGTCCTCCTCCTCCTCCTCCTCCTCACTCTGTCGTCCTCCTCCTCCTCCTCCTCACTCTGTCGTCCTCCTCCTCCTCCTCCTCCTCCTCCTCACTCTGTCGTCCTCCTCCTCCTCCTCCTCCTCCTCCTCACTCTGTCGTCCTCCTCCTCCTCCTCCTCCTCACTCTGTCCTCCTCCTCCTCCTCCTCCTGCCCCCTTCTCACTCTGTCCATCTCATCCTCCTCCTCCTCCTCCTCCTGCCCCCTTCTCACTCTGTCCTTCTCCTCCTCCTCTTCCTGCCCCCTTCTCACTCTGTCCTTCTCCTTCTCCTCCTCCTCCTCCTCCTCCTCATCCTCTCCCTCCCCCTCCTCACACCCTCCTCTCCCTTCTCTGCCTCCCTCCTGCCTGTGCCCTCCTGCCTCCCTGTGCCCTCATGCCTCCCCCCTTCTCCCGCCGGCTCCCCCCTTCACCCGCCGGCTCCTGCCAGCTGCAGCCAGGCCCCCCTCCCTCCCTTCCCTCCGCTTCTTTTTTTCTCTTCCATCCCCCTCCTGCTCCTCGCCCACCTCCTCCCTCTGGCCACCTACTACTTCCCCCTATCTCTGTCCACTCCCACTGTTCTTCTCCTTTCCCTCTTCATCCCCTCTTTTCTCACCAAACCCACTTCACCTTCCCTCCCTCCATCATTCTCCCTCCCTCCGTTATCCTCCTTTTCCTCCCCTCCTCTTCATCCCCCTCATGTCCACCCCTATTCTGCTCCCTTTCTCTATCCATCACCCCAGTGTTTCTCCCATCCCCATTCCAGTGGAAGGTTGTTTGTTTTACCCATACAGTACTTTTCTCCATATGGTGAACTACATGTGTATCAAGCTCAGTTGAAACTGATCTAGGGGCTTAGGTGGAGATTTTGAATTTATGCATATGTCATATATATGGCACACACATATGTTAGATTTTCTGCTGTTTTACACTATACGACTCCATGGGGAATGTTAAATTTATCTACTGGCCATGTTGTTTGATATTTGGTCACAAAACACATTAGCAAAACTATTACTTTTCTGCAATGCTCAATCTCACGACCTGGTTGACACACTGAGCAGCACAAATAAGAGACTTATTGCAGTTCATACTTTTAAAAGCATTCCAAGTCAAGTGAATACAGGAAATAAATACCAACTGGCCACTTTTGAACATTTGTTACCTCTTCTCATCCACACACCCACCCCTCGTGGTAGTAGAAAATCTTACTCAAACAGTATTTTTGAGTAAACAAGAATTCATATACCCAACAAATTTGGTTGAAATTTCATTTGTATCCCTATGAAATATGGCTACCTCTTAACCCAACAGTGCTTCTTTACAGATAGGAAGTAACCAGTTAACTCCCAGATCTGTAAGCAATTGAGCTACCCTGCATAAAGCAGCTTTCAACTTCTGATTACACATATCATAATGTGTTAAATATTTGTAATTGGATATGTACACAAGATAAAGTTTAGAAATGGTTTGAAATTATGTTGAAAGGTTGCAGGAAGTCACTATGTGCCTTCATTATCAAATACTGGATAACTACAGTCTGAGTAATTTGGACTCCATTTTAAGAAGAGTTAGTTTTTCACGTAACTCAGTGTTTATGTTATCATATCTCCTAAAAGATGGAGCATACGGTGGTATATGTTTGAAGATCCTTTCAGTGATATATGTATATACTGCCTGCGAAATATTTCATGAATAGTTAATTAGTAAGGAAGTAATATTTTCCATTCTATTTTGGGTAGGTAGAAAACAGTTTATGATTGATAACTCAAATTGGTGGTAACACAGAGATTGGTGGAAGAAACAAATGGTTCCTGAGGTCAAAAATGGTGTAGTTCATGAAGTGAACAGCTAACAGAAAACAAGTCCAGAGCATAGCAAAGTTATCTTAACTGTATATGTGTAGTCCAGGAAACAGTCCAAACCAAAAATGTAATTTGAGGCAAGGTCAAAGCTCTGCTGATCAATGGCATGTATATAATGCTTCAGTTAAGTACCAAGACTGAATGGCAAGTTTTGGGAAATGGTATTTACAGGCTGTCTTGCATCAGTGGATGGCTCCACATGGCATGCTTGTTGTTGTGGCACCTCACGTGGGAGAGATATGCCACTGTAGTATGCAGCCTAAGTATCTCCAACCTATTCTCCATATACTAACCCCCCCATAATCATCACATTGGGCTGGAAATGGCCTGACCTGTGCTAACTTTGTAGAGGAAGGTGAGAGCTCTGATAAAGGTTCCCATCAAAGGCCATCAACAAGACTGGCCAGGTCCAATGCCTGTGCCGGCAGTGATACCACCAACCAGTCTGGGCACAGATTGGTCCTGTCTGCAGGGGAGTGGGTGCCAGCCATGTAGAAGATGGGAACAATAATTTGGCCTCCATTGACACCTGAGTCTGAAGACTTTCCACCTCTGTTGATTATGTGGTGAGGGGATCACTGGTGTTTGTGGCAGCAGAAAGTGGCCTAGGTGGTGGAAGTGGTTCCATCTCAGTTGGCTATTATTACTGATCCTTCTTGACATCCTATCAACGCCAAACATGAGGTCATAGGTTTTAGCAGAAGCAGGCAGGCTGTTGGACAGGTATGTCCCATGTCCATTTACATAGATGTCACCCATTTGCCAGCTGAGGAGAAAGTGGGTGACTGAATATGATGAGAGTTGGTTTTGATGCCTGACTGGATGCTTCTAGCTCATTGCAACCCCAAACATTTGCCACCCCTTTTCACCAGTGACAGTGCTTTGAGATAACCCAGGTTCTGTCTGAAAGTACGGCCCAGACTTGGGAGCTTGTGCAGTAAGGTGGCTGAGTGCACTGCTGGAGAGCCAACTGAGCCAGGTGCAGCAGGTCAAAGAGAGTGCACCAATTCAAAATTTTGGTCAGGATACATCCATTAACAGCAGTGGACCAGTAGCTGATGAGGAAGCTGGTGCATGTGCCCCCGGAGTTGCACATAGGTATTTTGAAGGTCCTGACCATTTGCTCAGCTTCCAAATTGGAAGTGGGGTGGAAAGGAATGTTTATCAGACGCACAATGCCATTGCTTTGATAAAAATCTTAAAATGCAAATGCAGTACACTGAGGTCCATTGTGAGAAACCAGAGTGGAAGGTGCACCATCTACTGCAAATATGATGAATGGGGCACAGGTGGTAACTGCTGTGGTGGTGGTGGTGGTGGTGGTGGTGGTGGTGGTGGTGGTGGTAAACATTCATGCCACATAGGTAGAGTCAGAGAGGACATCGACAAGTTCCAACCATATTCTCCTCATAAACATAAAGCAAAATCAATATGCATTCTTTGTTGGGGCAGTCAGGGTGCAGCCGAGGGTGGAGCGGATTGAGTGTGGCTGCAGCTCAATTAGTTCCAGATGGTGTGTTTTATGATGGTGTGAATAATAGGCCAGGACACATTACACTATACTACTGCCTTCATTATACACATTCATCAATGTACAGATTGGAGGAGCAGAGCATGAGAGGAACTGCCATCTGTCATTCAGAAGCATCCATAGCCAACAAAGTGACACTGTCAGTGACATTAAGACCGTGTTGTAAAATAAGTGCAACATGCCATGTTGGTGGCCTTAGATAGGCGGTCTAACCAACCTCATGATACACAATATCCTGTGCAGTAGTTGATAACAGGTTGTTCACATGATGTAATTAATTGAGAATTGATGAGGATGTGTCACTGGTTGGCACCTAAGACAAAACAAAGCCCTTCATGCTTTTTAAACTCTGTCTCTGAGTCACGCAGCAATTGAGAAAGTGCTTCAGCATTGTGCTGCATGGTGGGGTGACAATGAATGCATAGGTGTAATTGCTCAGGAACAATGCATGCCATTGTAAACACTGTAATTATGGAAGGCAAGAGTGGCCAAACGGTAAAATATGGGGCTTGTGAACGATGATGAGGTGAAACTTGGTACTGTAAAGATATATTTGAAACTTTCTGATGCTGTATATGATAACCAACACTTCTTTTACAGTTTGCAACTAATTCATCTGTGCTGCATTTAGAATTTTAAATGGAAACACAATGCCCTGTTCCATGCCATCAGCATATTTATGTGACAGCACTCCTCCAGTAACACAATCTAACATGTTAGTGGAAAGTGTTAAACATTTGGCAGGATAGAACATTGTTAAACAAGGGGCTGGGCCAAGGTACTTTTCATGTTACATGAAAGTTTTCTGGCATGCCTCTGACCACATGATCTTTTGACAAATGATGAAGCAGGTGGCAAATCTGGGCTATATTGGAAGTAAACTTTGCATAATAATTTATTTTGTCAAGGAACAATTGTAGTTCTTGTGAGGTCCTTTGGAACTGGTAAGATAGTGATGTATCCACATGATCCTGTGTGGACATGAGCCCTCTTTTACTTAATGTAAGCCCTAGGTCCATGAAATCCAGCTCAGACCATGGTCTTGGAGTCATTCAAACTACTCCTATAGGCTGTGCAGGTGCTGCTCCCATGTGGCTCCATTAATTAGCAAGTAATCTAAATAGTTAACTCAGTTGGGGATACCATGCATGAATCACTCAAGATATCTCTGAAACATCACAGGAGTGGTTACAACTCCAACTGGCAACCTTTTATAACAATATGTACCATAAGCTGTATTAATCACTAAACACTCTTTCTTCTAATCATCTACAGATATCATGAAGTAGACATTAGCAAGGTCTGTCTTTGAAAAATAATGGCCCCCGGCAAATTTTTCTAACAATTTCTCAGCCCGAGATTTGGATACAGATTGAAATTTCCTTGAACATAAACAGTAGGCTTACAATGGTCACAAATTTGAAGTGGTCTATTTAGTTTCTAAACTAAGACCATGGGCATTTCCCACTGGCTGAACAATACTGGAGATATCACTCTCATACTCTACAACCTAGCTAATTCAGATTTAACTTGCTTGTACATGGCGAAAGTAATAGAAAGAATTCTATAAACTTAGGCACTGTCAATTGCTTTATGCCTACATGGGCATGTTATCCTGTTGCACAAAATAATGTAGTTCAAACAGTTATTTGTATTCCACATATAATGTATCAAGTTCTGTGAATGGTACTGCAGTTGAAACTAGATTTACCTGGTCCTTAATTTGAAAACCAAAGGGCATGAATGTGTGCAGGCCAGTTATTTTAGTTGTTGTCCAAGAGTTGACTACTAGCTTGGTTAGTTTCCAAGCTACATTTTAATACTTAGCTTCAGCTATGATCTGGCCCCACAGTTGGAGTGACGGCCATTACACATCACCACTCAGCACTGAGGTGAATCAGATGTGGGAAGTCAATGAACTGGTATGTGTCCTCATTAATTAGAGACACAACTACACCTGTGTCCAACTGGAGATCCACTATCTCTCCATTAATGTCCAGTTGCAACAAGCACCTCAGCATCCTGTCTGCAACAATTGACATAATGGAAATGGCAGTGATGCCATTGATGCCATGAGCCATAGTTTCAACAAGATTTGATGGCATGAACTTCTCTGTGACCCTTTGTAAAAATGGAGGTGAGAAACTGTTGTGTGAATACCACTTGCTTTCAGATACACCAACAGGGAACAAGGAACTTCTGTTTCTGCATTTATGATGAGGGCACTAACTACTGACTCTCATGGGCCAGATGAAAATGTGCTCAGTAAATTGTATAATGACATTGACTAAAATTCATCAGTTGGTCATAGAGCACTACAATGCCTAATATTACCAACGACATTGACACTAGCAGTATTGTGAAACATAGCTTGCCCTGACACATTTACTTCATGATCTTTGGTATGTTTAAACTCATTGTTCAGTTTTGGATCAATAGGCTTTAAGGCCTTTGCACTAACTTATCTATCAGGAGAAAGATGTATAACATCATCACAGAGAGCCACACTGTTTACAAGAAACATCCCACTTGTGTGCTAAGTCTTGCAAGTCTTGCAAGTCAGCAGCCTATACCATGTATGTTTACTTACACAGCTTAACATACTGTTCAAATATTTGAGTCTAGTTGCAACTATGATGGTTTCATGACCATTGTAGTCAGTCAGCAAACCACAAACATCAGAAAAGCTCAAACTACTGGGCTCCAAGAGTGGGCATAGTTTTTGAACCACTTTGTGCGGTTTATTATTAGAAGACAGTAAAACTGCATTCTGATGGTCTGGGTCAGTTACTTGAATTGTCTTGCTGCTGGAGTTTCCACTATTTTCCATGCTGTTGCTGCAGTTGTTTCCACTATTTTCCATGCTGTTGCTGCAGTTGTTACTGCTGCAGCTGAAACAGCTTCTGCAACAATTTTATAAACTCAGGATCCACACTGCACTGAAATAGTTGCACCGCGAGAAAGTTCTCATACCCACTTTCCTACCCTACTCTGTATAGGTAGAACACAGTTTATGATCACTTGCACTTGCAGTAATACAGAGACCTGTGGAGCAAACAAGGGACTCCTGAGGCCAATGATGGTGGCATTCACAAAGTGAACAGCAAAACCAAAACAAGTTCAGAGTGTAGAAAAGTCATCTTAAATACATACCAACAGTCAAGGGAGCAACCCAAATCAAAAATGCACTACAGGTAAGGTCAAAGCTCCACTGATGAATGGCGTGTGCCTAATACTTGTCTGCTAGTGACACTGACTGACAAGTGTTGGGCCACTGTATTTACAGGAAGTGACATGTCAGTGGACAGTTCCATGTGACAAGCTTGCTGTGATGGCACCTCATGTGGGATCAAGCTGCAGCTGGATTATGTAGCCTGAATAACCCTAACCTCATCCCCATATTGATTCTTGGGCTTAGCAGTGAATCAAAATCACTGTCAAATACTAAATAGTAAATTAAAATATTGTGTCTGATGCAGCAGTTTTCACTAATCTCAGTGTTTGACAACATGTATCCTGACCCATGTGTCATGCAGTGATAAAATTTTATAGATACATTCAGCAGTATGTGAGGATACTATCTGAAAAATGAGTTGCGAATACAGTCAGCAGTAAAGAGAAATAAGTTAAAATGTCATGGCTGGTGCTGCAGTTTTACTTGCATGAACATCAAAAATGTAATAACTGATAAAATTTTTTCCTTTCATCATTTTGTGGCATGTCAGTCAGAAAAAGTTTCATAGAGGTTGAAAATTATGTTTAAAGTTTGTTGCAAGCTACCAGCTTCTCTTATTCTGAAATTCTGGATGAATGCAGTCTTGGGTATATCCACACATTGCATTATGCCTCTTTTTCAGCCCCACCCTCACCCCAGTGAGAGGTAGGTGCTTATTATTCCCACTGTGCTTCTTTCCAAATAGCAAGTGATACGTATACCACATGTGGTTCAAATTGATTTAGTATTTTAGGAGACATGATGAACATTCATATGCACATACATACATTTTTATAAGGTACAGAGATGTATAAGATTTATGGTTCGATTTTTAAAAATTGTCATCAGTGTGTTACTAATACATCCAGTAAGCTATTACAGAACTACCATTCTTTTTTGCTAACACTTCAGATACTCAGTGCTAAACAAAATTTAACTAAAAGTAAATAATAAGGAAGCAAAATTTAAATGTGTGTTTTTCTAACACATTTTTCTATCTTTTGCAAATGGGAGAGAATTCATATATTTAATTTATTAAAATGGTGATACCATTCATAAAATGGAGTACCTTGTAGTGACTTGCAGAGTAGTTATAGATGTTTATTTATTTATTTATTTATTTATTTATTTATATACTTGTTCGATAGATCTGTACATGTGAGCAAGTCACTCAGATGTGGAACGTGTCAATGTACATAATAAAATACATAGAATAAAGACATTGTTATAGTATTAATAACAGTGCACAAAAGTCACACTTATTAGCTTAAAAACTAGTCAACATAAATGTGAAGATAGCAGTTTCATATTTAGGGCATTATTGCATCTATTTTAACCTTGAACAGTAATCAAAACTTCCCACTTTGGGTTTAAAAGTGATCCAAAAATGGAAATGATAAAAACAGGAATTTTTACATTAGGGCATTATTACATTAGTTTAACAGTAAACAGTGTCAAAAAATTTAAAAACATCTTTCCAATCTGGGTTTTACTTATTTCTCTGAAAGAATTCCTCTAGTGAATAAAGTGAGGTCTCAAGTATATAATTTTTCAAGCTACGTTTAAATACTGATGTACTACTCCTTATACTTTTGATGCTGTTGGGTAGGGAATTGAAAATTTTCGTTCCAGCGTACTTTACCCCATTCTGAATAAGTGTCAAGTTCTTTAACTCACAGTGGAAATCCTCTTTTCTTCTGGTGTTATGTTCATGATGTAGGCAATTCGTTTCATACAGAGTGGGGTTATTTATTATGAAGCACATCAGTGAATATATGTACTGAGATGTTGCTGTCAGTATTTCAAGTCATTTAAAAAGATTTCGACATGAGGTTCGTGGGGGTACACCACAAATGATTCTTATTGCTTTTTTTTGTGCTGTGAGGATTTTCTTTGCGGCAGGTGTATTGCCCCAGAAGATGATGCCATAACACATGACTGAATGAAAATAGCCAAAGTAAGCTGACTTTGAGATGGTAATGTCATTGAAGCGTGACAAAATTCGTAAAGCAAATGTTGCAGACATCAGCCGTTTTAGTGTTCGTAGAACGTGACGTTCCCAGTTCAGCTTACTGTCCACGTATACGCCTAGGAATTTTGATAAGTACACTTGCTTTATCATCTGATCATTCTGTGTGATAACTATTTCTTTTGGGTTGTTGTGGGTTGTCTGGAACTGGATAAAATTGGTTTTTTCAGGTTTATTGAAAGGGAGTTAATACTAAACCAACCCAGAACTTCTTTAAGGATATCATTGACCTCGGATTCTAAGTCAGTAGTTGACACATTATCCACCACAATGCTCGTATAATCAGCGAACATTGTAAATTTACACTGCTTATTGATGGATAAAGGCAGGTCATTAACATATATGAGGAACAGCAAGGGCCCAAGCACTGATCCCTGTGGCACTCCATGCTGCACAATTAGATGTGAACTAATATTTTCTTAACTACAAGCGTCTCATGTCCAATAATGTCAACAATATTAGGAATAGGATAGATTGCCATCCATCATAAAGATGACCCATTGAGTCAAAGACAGGCAAAATGAAATGACTGTTAATAATCTAGCTATTGGCCAAAGCCCCCTGTGTATATAGTCTTTTAGTTGTGCCTGTCTACAACTTAAAAGGTTATCTTTAAGGTGAGACATAATCTATCCTGTTCCTAATATAGTTGTTATTCCTACCTGAAGTTTCCATTGTTTGAGTATCTCATGTCCCTACATTGTGCTTTCGTAACATACATTCTAGTTACAACTGAAAGTGTATTCGGTAATTTTTGACTCAAAGAAATAAAAATAACTGCATAACTTTTGTTGTGCATTGCACAGCACCAGCCACAAATAAATTTAACTAAATCATTTCCACTCAGCCTCATCTGAGAGAAGCAAGTTTTTAAATGTTGATGGAGGAACTAAAGCTTCAGTTGTGATTCATTTGGATCCACGGCCAAGTAACAACTTGTAAAAAAAAAACTAGCTCAATGGTTTAAATAAATGCATACACTGTAGCAGCATTTTGTGTTACATGTGGTCAGTGTGTAGATTAAAATACTACAAAAATATTTCTTTAATTACCTTACAACTGAAAAAACGTGTGATGACTGTGCTATGATGTATGATTTCAGGAATCAATAACAGACCTGGAGAACCATATTACTTCTATGCAAAATGAGGTTAAAAGTGCTGAACAAATTGAATTCCAAAAAAGAGCAGAAGTACAGGAACTTGAGGCTTCTGTTGATGCTAAGGAGAGAACAATTAAGGCATACAAAGCAAAGAATCCCAGTATAATTAAAAAAGTAGGTACTTTTCTTAAGTAAATACTACTTGTAATTTTGCAGTCAACATGTAGTGTGTAGTGGGGTGATCACTCGGTTGTAGAAATAATTCAAAAGCCAAGATTGTTTAAATACTGTTTACTGGATAATTGGTTTCAACACACTAAAGCTGCCATCATCGGATCTGAATGTAGCTTAACATTTATAAACCATTTGGAAATAACGGTACATGAGGCAGACCAGCCGATATAAAATCATCATCACAAAAAAATTAAAAAAATCACCTGCTCTAGTGGTCATTCTTTTCCATCAGATATGTAAAACCGAAGTCACAAGACAAAACTATTTGGTACATGACCGCTGCTCGACTAACAACGGTTGGCATCACACTGCTTATCTAATGGAAAAGAATGACCATGAGAGCAGTTGTTTTTTATTTTTTTGTGTATATCCAAATGGTTTATAAATGTTAAGCTACATTCAGATCCGATGATGGCAGCTTTAGTGTGTTGAAACCGATTATCCAGTGAACAGTATTCAAGTGATCTTGGCTTTTGAACTATTTCTACTACTTGTAATTGTCATAAATATTTAATTATATGTGCATTTTCAACTTCTTGCAGCGTAATGAAATAACCCATTAAATTTCAGGACTGGAGACATGCAAATAAAATTTCCTACACTGATATTTCAGCTGTGTATCATCCAGCCATCCTCAGAGTGAGTCACACGGCTGATGACAAGATGCCAAGTGCAGCGTTATTTGCTCCACCATGGCAGCACTGCGCATGCAGGTCACAGAATTTGCAGAGTTCATTCACTTTGTTAAGAACGCCGCAGTAAACAAAATTTTACATAGGGCTGGTTCTGCTATTGTCAGAGAGAGAATTCGTTTTACTCATCAGAAGTTGGAGAATGTTTATGAACAGCTGTATCATCTGCATTTGAAGGTAGCAGCTGTTTTATCTCCTGACTCATGGCACTGAATCGAGGGCATGACATGTGCTAAGTCTCACTTGGTTCACGAAGTGGCTACAAAAAGACATATTGCCAAGTACAGCTGATTGGACCAGCTTTCTCAGGTGGACTCTGTTATTTGGCATCCTGTCATAAATTTGACGGGGAAGAATCTGGACAAAGCTAAGTTACCTGTCTTAAGTAAAGGGCTAAATTTTGCCCCTACCCTAAAGACTTTGCCAATATTGTCTTTCATCAGTGCCCTTGCAAAAGCTGTCAGACCACTATCAGAGGATTCTGCTGAAGAAATCAGATGAGAAACCTGTTGAGTAATTATGAAACATTATCCACAAAGAAGCAATGTTTCCAAGGAAGAAAGATGTGTGTTATGAAAGCTGCATGAGGATGCTGACACAGTCATCCTGCGTGCTGATAAAGGTGATGCTACCAGCCTTTTGCCTCAGAAAGGAAAAGATATGTGGTCTACTTAGTTCAGGTGCATACTGGAAGATTAACAAAGATCCTACTAACAAGGTGACAATAAGGACTGCTGCCTTGCTGAATGCTTCATCACTACCAAAGGAAGCCATAAGAAGTTTAAAAGTGCAAGGTGCAGTACCACCAAGATTTTATGGTCTTTCTAAAGTTCACATGATGGATAAGGATGAGTGTCTAGAGTACTTTTCTATGAGACCTATAACGAGCACTGTTGGTTCACCAACGTATGTTTCTGCCAAATATTTAGTTTCCTTATTGAAACCATCAGTAGGAAAATGTAGTCACCACATTTGTACATTTTGATAAGAGCATTTTGGTCTTATTTGAACATGTGCTTTTATCATCTTATTTTCAGTTTAATGGTGAGTTTTATGAGCAAATTGATGGTGTTGCTTTGGGAAATCCCCTCTCCCTCCCGGTAGTTAATTTATTCATGGAAGACTTTGAGGACAAGACACTGGACTCAGCAAGTTTTACATCAATGGTCTTCTGGAGATACGTGGGCGACACATTTGCGGTATGGCCACATGGGATGGATGAATTACATTGATTTCTTGAGCATTTGAATTCTATCCATGCTAGTATCAAATTTACTATGGAAATAGGAAAAGACGGCTGCCTCCCCTTTTTGGATGTTGTTATTTGCTGTAAAGTTGATGGCTTATTAGAACATGCCATATATTGGAAACCAACACACGCAAATCTATCCGAGCGAGGTGGCGCAGTGGTTAGACACTGGACTCGCATTCGGGAGGACGAAGGTTCAATCCCGCGTTCGGCCATCCTGATTTACGTTTTCCGTGATTTCCCTAAATCACTCCAGGCAAATGCCGGGATGGTTCCTCTGAAAGGGCACGGCCGACTTCCTTCCCCATCCTTCCCTATTCCGATGAGACCGATGACCACGCTGTCTCGTCTCCTTCCCCAAACCAACCAACCAACCACACAAACCTATACCTACATGCCAGTAGCTGCCATCACCCTTCACAGATCATAGGTGTCCTTAAGACCTAAATGCATAGGGTGCACTGTATATCCGACAAAGATAATTTGCAATAAAGCTCACCTACCTCAAGAGCATTTTTAAATCGAATGGATTTTCCCCACAACAAATTCGTAGAGCATTCAATACAAAACCTAGAATGCAGATATGTAATGGGGATAAATATAGTAATTCCTTCAGATCTAGTGCATTTTTGCCCTATGTGGGGATAGGCCGTATTCTTGAGAAACACTGTGTTAGAATGATCTTCCGGCATCTCACAAAGATCACAGCTTTTCTTGGCTCTGTGAAGGATGATTTACAGCTTTGTAAAGTGGGTGTGTATCAGATTTCTTGCAGAAATTGTGAGAAGTCATACATAGGTCAAACAAAACGCACCGTTCATGGGAGATGTGTAGAGCATCAAAGATACACACGCCTATTACATCCAGACAAGTCAGCTGTGGCCAAACATTTTATTGATACAGGGCATTCCATGAATTACAGTGATGCGAAGATTTTAACATTAACCTCCTCCTTTTGGGAATCTGTCTTCAAGGAAACTATAGACATTAGATTAGCTAATAATGTAATAAATAGAGATAATGGAATCCGGCTCTTGGGGTAATTAAACTGCAGAGAAATCATCATGGAGTCACCACGCCGATCATACATCAATCAGCAAATCAAATGTCTGTACGTCTTCACCACAGGCGGCGCATGTGTAAGCATATTTCTTTGCCAACAACCAGCGTCTGTGAGCCGCATGTGCAGTACCACCACGGCGGAGCATATAAGGATGTGCTTGGCATCTTGTCATCAGTCTGTGCCTAACTCTGAGGATGGCTGGACAATATGCGGCCAAAATATCAGTGGACAAAATTTTATTTGCACAGCTGCATGCCCGAAATTTAATGGACTATTTAATTATATATATGTGAAAGCATACACACTTTTTGTTCATTACAGAATTTTCACAAATTTCTAGCAAAGATTTAAAGTTTTTCTGTGACTTATTAGGCTGTAGAGTTAATATTGTCGAACATGGCAGGAAATACTTTGATTTCAGCAATCACTATTTTTTCTTTGCATACTTTTCAAGGGATATTATGCAAAGAGTGATATTGCTTTTGGTGCTATCTTGTAATCATGATTGGCGCAAATCTTTACAGAACCATGCCAACATAGTGTCCTCAAGTTTTCTCTGTACTTCCTCATCCAGGTCTTAACAATGCTACTTCCCAGCTCAACATAAACTTCACAACATGCCTGTCATTTACGTCACTTCACCTATGTACACCCCTTCCCCCTGCTGCACAGTTTTACATGGCAGAATTGGGACTTTCTTAAACTCCATGGGATGTAACACAGTGCCACATGCAACCATAGGGTTAAAATTCTGCAGTCTGGCTGGCATGGCTTCATAATAATGTGATAAACAAAAGGCAGGGACTGCCCTGGTTCAGTCTAGGCTGTTAAAAGGTGATATTGCTGGCCAATTTGAGAGTGGCTTTGGTAGATTCCCCACATTCATCTAGCTGTGTGCTGGCTCTCAGTCACACTTTACTCAACCAACCAAAAACATATTTTGCTCAGTTCTAGTGAACCACGAATATAATGTAAGAAATCCATTAATGTGATCAGATGCAAAAAAATGTTACCAAAGTTGAAGTTTTTAAAGTATATTCCATGTGCTTTCCATCAATGAGCATTAATTTAGCACTTACAAGGGGAGGCCGCCAATTGTGAAATTCAGATTCGATTCATACTGCACATAATAAAAGCTCATGGCCAGAGGTGTAATATGGCAAAGCAACAAGATGCACTTCCCAGCCGTTGTCGAGAAAATCGACAGTTAAAAGAAACCGTTGTGGTGAAATACTCTCTACGATTAATAATTTTCTACAGCATCGTGGCGCAGCGGTAAGCGCTCGGGTTCACAATCCGAAGTTCGCCAGATCGAAGGCGGATCGCCTTCCAATTGTACCGCCTCCATTTTCCGTTTTTTTTTTTTAACAGGGTGTACCAAAGCTCTCCCGTCCGCACTGATTTTTGACACTGTTATAAGTTGCGCTAGGGACCGCATCTACATTCTTTCGAAGTTAACAGGCAACTACACTGTTATGCGGCGGCTCTTTTCGGCCCATTCAACATCTGTCAATGAAGTGTAATGAGCGAGTAACGGAGTTTATATTTCATACCTGCCACAGCAAATTTGTGTTCGTGGGGTCTCTATCCTAATTCGAACGTTTGACTTACGCTATATGTATTTGCTTCGGAATATTGTTTCTACGTCTTCCGTTAACTATACGTAGTTAACATTATGAAGACAATTAATAACATTTGTGAAATACAACTTTGTTTGCGGAAAACATAATGATATTCGAAGTCGCCAGTTTTTCCTTGACAAATGACTTTCAACAACTTGTTATATGCATAATTGTTGCAACTGATTGCCGGGAATTTTATATATATATATATAATAAAAAACAAATACTAAAAAAAAAAAAAAAGTTGCATAGCGCGAGATTCGATCCGGCGACCTTCGGATTACAAACCCAAGGGCTTACCGCTGCGCCATGACACTGTAGAGAATTATTAAACGTAGAGAGTATCTCACCGCAACGGTTTCTTTTAACTGTTGATTTGCTCGACAACGGCTGAGAAGTGCATCTTGGTGCTTTGCCACATTACACCTCTGGCCATGAGCTTTTATTATGTGCAGTATGAATCAAATCTGAATTCCACAATTGGCGGCCTCCCCTTGTTAGTTATATTTATTAATATTCAACAGGATTTTCTCAATCAATTTGACTCTTCCACTTTTCCAATTTTTGATTTTCATTGTCAACCCAAGTTTATTGGAATATGAACAATTTTTTAGGATGTTTTCTAGCAATAGCTAGTAATTTGTTGGATACCTTGGACTTAATCATATGAGGAAATAATTTAGGATTTCTCAATTGAGTTCAATAATTTAGGAAGATTTACTTTGCATAAATTATTTAAATATGCTTACTATTTAAGTATAAACATAACCTACCTTTAAAAGTACTAAGTGGATACATATCAAGCATCTGAGATAAATAAGTTTTGTATACGTCCAGTCAAATTGAGTTCTTGAGGTATGACGTGTTTTCACTGAATCAGTAACACAAAAAATGGAAATTTTATAATATTATCTCCTCTTGGATAATCTCATGTTGATGCTTGTTAACAGTACTTATCCAAAATATTAAGTGTGGTGCCTTAGGAATTCTGGCTGTGAAAATTTGCAACATTTTCATTTATAATGTGTGTTTCTTACTGCGTCAAGCTTTCTTGTTCAGTGATCGCTGTGAACTGAGAATCTACAATCTCAATCATGGAATTTGGAATGTTAAGTGTATTAATTTTAAAAAATCACAGTTGCACAGCATTATAATTAATTTCTTCCCACACAATATATAATTGTAGATAATGTGCCAGATGCTAATCACTAACACATTCTTAAAATACGTATACCATGATAACTTTTCACAGCTCATTCACACACAGGTGTATTTTTGAAGGTTTGCTCATCCACAATTATCATGACATTAACATAGTTCTCAATAATTCTGATATTATTGCTATGTGGTGCACTTGACATAGGCTTTCAGCATAGTCCACACTCTTGGCTGATCTTAACTGTAACTCACCTGCAAAATGGACTCCCACTAACTGCAGCTGACTCACAGCTAGATCTTCTTGCCTTGTGTAAACCATTTATAGTCTTGTCCTTTGCTGGCAATGCATCATTTTGTTTTTTAGTAATTTATGTAGTAATTTATGAGAAAAGGTATATCAATAAATGATGCAAAAGGGAGTAATTATAAAGGTAACAAGCCCAGATTTTTAGGGTCATTTACTTCATGCACCTGCTGTTTTGGATCCTTGTCTTTTACAAAAACACAAGGCACTACTTTTTTTTATTTTGTGATGACTATTCCATTGTGTGCAATAAAATTTTCGTGATTTGTAAGAGAGCTGCCATTTACAGCATACTTAACAAAAGTATAAACTTTGAATATTTCTTTTAAAAATCAAAATATGGGAAATCTAAGAACATCACTTTGTTCAGAAAATTTTGGGCTTCCATATTATCAGAACAGAATTTAGAAATATTGCAAGGTACAAAAGTTATTGGTGACTTGAGATTGTATCTTAATTAATTAAACCTTTGAATTAGGGACATTTAAGCTAAATTACCATATTCTGGGAATTTTGAACAACTGGTCTACAAAGTTAATTAGGTTGTAAGTTCTTAGGTTTCAATTTTCACACATTTACTTTTGTATGGAAATGACATTTTGATATCTTCAAATCCTGATACATCCCTGAATTAATAAACTTTCATTAAAAACAATTACACCACTATGCTCCTGGTTGGACACAAAATATTTATAATAATAAGAATATGAATTTCTTTATCAAATGAGGAAGATGACAAATTCATGTATGATAATTAGATAATAAGGAGTGCCTGTAGTATGCTAAAAGGTTGGAGTAAACATGCTTTGTTGCAAAATAATGAACATGAGTATGATTTCATACTGTTATCCATAAAGCAAATACAAAAATATGACTGAAACATACATACAGACAGTGAAAATCAATAATATTGGCCCTGAATTATGTTAAAAGAAACTAGCAATGTTCATTGGTACCAACAGGACAAAAATTCTGTTATTTTGTGATGTTGCATCACTGCATGTCTTTTTTCTGATTATCAAATGGACATAATATTGTCACATATAAGAAGTTGTAAATAGATGAATCATGAACACTAACTTCCCTTAATGAAGGTTTATTCAGCATTTGCACATACAAGAGTGCAGAGCGAAATGCATCCAGCCAGAACACATACAGTATATATACAGTTACAGATCATCCTAGTACAATGATTGTTGACAATTATGGATACTTCTAGAATAAACTCAAACAGAATATAGAAATTAAAATTTTACAGTTTATCTACATCTACATCCACATCCAAATTCTGCTAGCCACCTGACGGTGTATGGCCCGTACCGAGCTACTGAGCACCTCTCCTGCAGATGCATCCACTGGAGTTTATCTATCATCTCTGTAATGCTTTCGCTATTACTAAATCATCCTGTAATGAAGCGCGCTGCTCTCCGTTGGATCTTCTCTATCTCTTCTATCAACCCTATCTGGTACGGATCCCACACCGGTGGGCAGTATTCAAGCAGTGGGCGAACAAGCATACTGTAACCTACTTCCTTTGTTTACGGATTGCATTTCCTTAGGATTCTTCTAATGAATCTCAGTCTAGCATCTGCTTTACCGATGATTAACTTTATATGATCATTCAATTTTAAATCACTCCTAATGCGTAAACCCAGATAATTTATGGAATAAACTGCTTCCAGTTGCTGACCTGCTATGTTGTAGCTAAATGATATGGGATCTTTCTTTCTATGTATTCGCAGCACATTACACTTGTCTACATTGAGATTCAATTGCCATTCCCTGCACCAAGCGTCAATTTGCTGCAGATCCTCCTGCATTTCAGTACAATTTTCCATTGTTACAACCTCTCGATATACCACAGCATCATCCGCAAAAAGCCTCAGTGAACTTCCGATGTCATCCACAAGGTCATTTATGTATATTGTGAATAGCAACGGTCCTACGACACTCCCCTGCAGCACACCTGAAATCACTCTTACTTCAGAAGACTTCTCTCCATTGAGAATGACATGCTGCGTTCTGTTATCTAGGAACTCTTCGATCCAATCGCACAATTGATGTGACAGTCCATATGCTCTTACTTTTTTCATTAAACGACTGTGGGGAACTGTACCGAACGCCTTGCGGAAGTCAAGAAACATGGCATCTACCTGTGAACCCATGTCTATGGCCCTCTGAGTCTCGTGGATGAATAGCGTAAGCTGGGTTTCACACAACCGTCTTTTTTGAAACCCATGCTGATTCCTACAGAGTAGATTTCTAATTTCTAGCCCCCTGAAAAGTCCTTATACTCGAACATAATATATTCCCAAATTCTACAACTGATCGACGTTAGAGATATAGGTCTATAGTTCTGCACATCTGTTCTACGTCCATTCTTGAAAACGGGGATGACCTGTGCCCTTTTCCAATCCTTTGGAATGCTACGCTCTTCTAGAGACCTACGGTACACCGCTGCAAGAAGGGGGGCAAGTTCCTTCCCGTACTCTGTGTAAAATCGAACTGGTATCCCATCAGGTCCAGCGGCCTTTCCTCTTTTGAGTGATATTAATTGTTTCTCTATCCCCCTGTCCTCTATTTTGATATTTATCATTTTGTCGTCTGCGCGACAATCTAGGGAAGGAACTACAGTGCAGTCTTCCGCTGTGAAACAGCTTTGGAAAAAGACATTTAGTAGTTCGGCCTTTAGTCTGTCATCCTCTGCTTCAGTACCATTTTGGTTTCAGAGTGTCTGGATATTTTGTTTTGATCCACCTACCGCTTTGACATAAGACCAAAATTTCTTAGGATTTTCTACCAAGCCAGTACATAGAACTTTACTTACAAATTCATTGAACGCCTCTTGCATAGCCCTCCTCACACTAAATTTCGCTTTGTGTAATTTTTGTTTGTCTGCAAGGCTTTGGCTATGTTTGTTTGCTGTGAAGTTCCCATTGCTCGGTTGTTGTAGCTCTTTTCAGTCTCCTACGATCTTGTTTGGCACATACTCATCTAACACATATTGTACAATGGTTTTGAACTTTGTCCACTGATCCTCAACACTATCTGTACTTGAGACAAAACTTTTGTGTCGAGCCCTCAGGTACTCTGAAATCTGCTTTTTGTCACTTTTGCTAAACAGAAAAATCTTCCTACCTTTTTTAATATTTCTATTTACGGCTGAAATCATTGATGCAGTAACCGCGAGTTTTGAACTCATGGTCCTCCATGCAACAGTCTAGTATCATAACCACTACACTACAGTGACTGTCGCTGCAGCTTTGAATTTACCCTGGGTTGCAGGATCCTTATAGGGCTTCATTTGAAGGATGTGGATTATATCTCTGATCTTTCATCGTCTTGTGTCGGGGTTGAAATCTTCAACTTCATAAGTAACATTAAACAACTGCCTTACGACCTTATAAGGTCAAAAGTAGCGCCTGAGGAGCTTCTCAGAGAGACCAACCTTCCAAACAGGAGTGAAGATCCAGACAAGGTCACCAGGCTGGTAGACAACAGGGAGGTGGCTCGTGTCATACCTTTGGCAATCGTTTTCTTGAGCCTGCAGCATTCGGAGTTGAGCTAACTGCCAAGCTTCCTCAGCTCTGGTTAACACCTGGCCGATGTTGTTGTCATCCATGTCATCACTATGTAATGGAAACACAGTGTCCATAATCGTCGTTGCCTCATGCCCATGCACCAGGAAAAATTGTGTAAATCCGGTAGTGCCTTTTTTGGTAGTGTTGTATGCAAACATGATTAAAGGTAGCACCTCATCTCAGTTGCTCTGCTCAACATTGATGGACATTGATAGTATGTTGGCCAAGGTCTTACTAAGGTGTTCAGTAAACCCGTTAGTTTGCAGATGGTAGGCAGGCATCATGTGATGAGTAATGTTGCACAGACAGTTTCTCTCTGTCACAAGATTCAATTGAAAAACTTTCCCTCGATCTGTAATTAATGACTTTGGGGCACCGCGTTTTAATACAATTTCTTCTACGATGAAGTTGGCTACCTTGAATGCTTCGGCTGTTTTCCTGGCTTTTGTAATGACATAGCATGTCAGATGATTAGTGCAAACAATAATCCATCTATTGCCACTTGTAGACATTTGAAATTGTCCAAGGATGTCAATCCCAACATGCTGGAAAGGAATTTCGGTTGGTGGAATTGATATGAGTCGGTTGGGTGGTTTCTGAGGAACTGCCTTTCTCCTCTGGCACTCTCAACAGTGCGACACATAGTGACAAACACTCGTAAATAAACCTGGCCAGAGAAATATCTTGCGGATCCTATCGTATGACTTAATAAATCCTAAATGTCTGGCTTCAAGTGTGTCATGGAATCTCTGAAGAACATCTAAGCACATGTGTTTAGGAATCACTGGTAGCCACCTCTTTCCAAACGGATCAAAGTTTCTCTTGCAAAGTAAACCATTAACTACCTTAAATTGTCCTTTCACATCCTCTTACTGATTTAAGGCAAACGTAATTTGAGATATCTTGGCGTCCTTCTTCTGCTCAGCAGAGAGATCCTGGAGTGCAGCAAGACAGTCACTATCTTCATCGAAGTTCTTCTGGTCTTGCACAGGGTTTCTTGAGACACAGTCAGAATCTAGGCGTTTTCTTCCACTTTTGTATGCTATAGTAATGTCATACTCGTGAAGACGTAGTGCCCACCTGGAGAATCATCCTGTTGGATCCTTAAGACCTGTCAACCAACAAAGTGAATGATGGTCTGTAACAACTGTGAATGGCCTTCCATAGAGATACTGTCAAAATTTTCATATGGTCCAGATCACAGCAAGACCCTCTCTTTCTGTGGTTGAGTAGTTTCTCTAAGCTTTTGTAAGTGTCCTAGAAGCATAGGCTATAACCTTCTATTTTCCATCCGAAATTTGCACCAGAACAGCACTGATCCCATACCCACTTACATCTGTGTGTAGTTCTGCAGGTGCTCTCTCATCATACAGACCAAGTACAGGGTCAGTCGTCAGAGCTTTTCACAGCACATTGCAAGACTCTTGTTGAGCACCACCTCATATAAATTTAGCATTGCCTTTTATCAACACTTTGAGTGGCCTGGCTTTGATATAAAAGTCTTTGATAAAATGACAGTAATAAGAACGTGATCCAAGAAAGCTTCTCACACCTCTAATACTCTTAGGAATAGGAAATTCTGTTATAGATTCCACCTTTTCTGGATCTGGCCAAACAGCTTTGTTTGACACAATGCGTCCAAGTATTTAGATTTCTTTGGATCCAAAGAGACATTTCCTTGGATTAAGTTTCACTCTGCCTTGTTGGAGACACTTAAGAATGACCCTCAGTCTTTTTATATGTTCATCAAATGTCTCTGAGAACACTATAATGTCATCTAACTAACAAAGACAGATTGTCCACTTCAGGTGACTTAGAAGATTATCCATCATCCATTCAAAAGTTGCTGATGCATTACACAAACCAAACAGCATTAATTTAAACTCATACAGGCCCTCAGGGGCAATGAATGCAGTTTCCTCACGATCAGCGTCATATACTTTGATTTGCCAATAACCCGAGTACATGTCCAAGGTTGAGAAAAACTTTGCCCCCTTCAGACAATCTAGTGTATTATCAATTTGTGGTGGAGGGTAAATGTCCTTTTTAGTTATCTTATTAAGCTTCCTGTAATCATCACAAAAGCTCCAACTGCCATCCTTCTTGCTGACGAGAACCACTGGTGACAACCATGGGCTCTGCGAAGGCTGAATGATGTAATTTATCATCATTTTCTCTACCTCGTCGCGAATTATTTGACATTCCATTGCTGACACACAGTATGCTCTCTAGCTTATTGGTTGAGGATCTCCAGTGCTAATCTGGTGCTTCACCATCGACTTGTCTAATTTCCTCTTCACCTGTGGGTTGAAGCATTCAGAGAACTCTTGAAGAATGGCAAGTAGCTTCTTCTGTTGTTCCTTAGTGAGATCTGGTGATAGTCGAGGTATAATATCTTGTCTTGTAGTGGTAGCACTAATTTCACCCAGAGACTCAGCGTGGGAGATTTCTATGACACTAAGCTGTTCTTCAATTAATGGCTCAGCATTCGCTATGCACATGCATCTTGGGAGGATCTGTGGTTCTCAGCGACAATTAATTGTCCACAATTCACTGAATCCATTCTTAAACAAGACAGCAGAGGCCGGGATGACAGTTATTCTTCAGTGGTTCTCTTACATTCCACTACAAGATCCATGGGTTGATGCATAGCATGACACATGACAGTTACCTTTGTACCACTGTCTGCGCAGATGCGCATCTCTGTCTACAGTATCTCATCTTGTCTCACATAATCTTCGAGTGACCACTATCTATAATTGCCTGAGAAGGTTTCAAAAAGTCCCATCTGAGAATGACGTCATAACTACACTCTTGTAAAATGATGAATTCTAAGGGCTGTGTATGGCCACTTGTACCCACATGAATGACACATCTTCCAGTAGGTTTAACATATTTCACATTAGCCACCTTCAGCAGAGATGTTTTGTTGTCAATGAATATGGTTTTCTGGAACTGGTGATGGTACTCCTCCACAATGAATGAATATGATGCTCCAGAGTCCACAAGAGCTTGGACTGGTCAGCCTTCCATGAGGATATCGATATAGTTTCCTATTAGTTTTGTTTGTAGTGATTGACGACAGAGGGTTTTTCTCTTCAGCGGCCTCAGCTACAAGGAAGGTCGCACCCTTTAGTTTTCCAGGTTGCAGCAGCTGGGTGATCAGCTAGAACTTCTAAACGGCGATGAGGACCTTGATCGGCGTATTGGGGAGTGTTCTCTCCAGTGGCTAGCTTGCGGCGATGGTAGCCTACGTCGTTCTGCACCCACATCTTCCTGTTCATCTTCATTGTCCCGGAGTTGGCATCAGCCAAGATCGGTCTGCTGTCTTCTGGTGTGGGCGTCATCAAATACCCACTGCCTTTCTCAACAACAGCGCACCACATGTCCCGATCATCCGCAGTGGAAACCTATGGGTTGGTTATTCTGGGTCCTTCAGATGTCAGCCTTCCTTGCTGCCCAAACAGGTTCCTCATGCGGCATTGTAGGAAAGTAACTTTGCCTGGATCTCAATTTTTTTTTACTGTTTTAAAGGGAAATGAAGGATGAGAGATTTGGTTCAATGTCTGTTCCACTTCCTCCCTTATGACCCCTTGAAGCATCTCGGTTTTTTGCTCGCCATGCAATTCAGGTGCCTTCTGAACTTCCCCTCTCACTATCTGACAAAGAACACTTGTGAAATCAGTTTCTTCCTCCATCACAGACATCAGTACAACATTTCAAAGCTGTTGAAACTTCTTGCATGTAATTCTTTTTTGATGCAATTTCTCGATATACTGGCACTATTTTATGAAGTCGTCTGCTGTTGAAACCTCCTTCAGGAGTAGGTCTCCTCAGCAAGACCCTTCATGAGATGTGCAACCTTATCTTCCTCCTTCATTCTAGGATCCACTATTTTACACAGCTCCAAGATGTCTTGAATGTAGGATGCTGTCATTTCTCCTGGACGCTGTGCCCTGCACTTTAATTTATCTTCAGCTTTGCACTTCTGTCTTATGTGTTGCCGAAATACTGAGGCAGATCCACCTGGAATACTTCCCAGCTTGTGAACTTCTCCTCGTTGTTCTCATACCATTGCTTGGCAGTGTCCTCCAAGTAGAAAAGTCCATTAGCCAAACACACGGTGTCATCCCATTTGTTAAATTTGGCTATACACTCATATACCTTCAGCCACTTGTTTGGATCTTGGCCATCATCACCAGAGAACCCGGAGGGATGTCTCATGTGGTGACACACAGTTGCTTTCATCGTTATGTCTTCTTCTTCCTCTTCTGTCTCTGATAGATTGCAATCTGTTGAATATGGCTCGAACTCGGGTTTCTCGCCACATAAACGATGGCTCTGTCATGGCCTGATGGGAGTCACTGTGTCATTGATAATGTGCACTATCACAAGTTCCAGTACCCAGCGTCTCCACCAGAATAATGTCATGTAGAAGAAGTTGTAATTAGGTAAATGGCGAACACTGACTTCTCTTAACAAAGGTTCATTCAGCAATTGCACATACAAATGTGTGGAGTGAACTGCCTCTGGCCAGAACACATACGGTATATATACAGTTACAGAACATTCCAGTACAATGATTTTTGACAATTGTGGATACTTCTAGAATGTATTTGAACCAAATATAGAAATTAAAATTTTACAGTTTAGGTGAGTTTTTAACTCACGACCCTCCATGCAACAGTCTAGTATCATAACCACTACACTACAGTGACTGTGCTACTCAGGTTTTTCTGTGACAATATATTCATTCATCTGATTTCACACACACAATACAATCATTACATCATTCCCTACATGAATAATAATTTCACAGTAAAACGTTCTTTTTCCTTGCCACAGCTTGATGTGAGGGTATACTGTTCATGTGGTTTAACAATTTCCATCTGTTTATACTTTGTATGATTGACTGAGAGCATTGTAGAACCCAAGCTTGTACTTACTCTGCATCTTTAATCATTTACACTTAGAATCCTGTGAAATGGGGAACATCATGACAAGTCTCTATGCTTTAAGAGAAAGGACATCTGTTTTTACTTTCATGGTTATTTGTCAAGTGTGATATGATTTTGAAAATCTAATCACAAACCAGTTTTCAGAGTATCAAATGTTTTACAGAAATGGTGTTTGTAAATCAGGTGATTCCATTTCATCATCATAATGAGGCTCATTTATCAATATCTTAATAAAAGTTTTAATAAATAGAGAGGAGGATTCATTTCAGATGTCTGTGAACTCATGTATAGGAGGATGATATTGAGGTGGAGCAGGTGGGGCAATTAACAAAGAAGAGTTGTTTAAAAAACATGCTTCCTGATGTAAAAAGTCAGAGAGGGCACAGGCTGTTATTTCACTTATTACGATATTAAGTCAAATTTATGAATGACTTGGCAGTATGAGCCCACTTAGAAGTACAATGTTACACCCACTCTGGCCTAGATATGTGCACTGATGTTGTTGAGAAGGGTGTCATAAAGCCATCATATCGTATCCTGAGGCAAGCTGGCCCACAATTACTGTAACTGGTCCTTGATATCCTGGAGAGTGGCACTAATGCAGGAATGGATGTTCAAGTTGGTCCCACACATGGTGTATGATGGAGAAATCTGTGGATCTTGTTGACCATCATGAGAGAACCTCAACATCATGTAGACAGTTCTAAAACACATCTGCCATGTGTGGATGAGCACTGACTTGCTAAAAAATGGCACCAATGATACTGTCGCATGAGGTAACGTGAGGATGCAAGATACCTGTGGCATACTGTTGTGCCATCATAATTCCCTCGGTCACTTCCATCTGTGGCCTGAAGTCATAATACATGATGTCTCCACACACCAGGATCCCAGAAGTAACATTTCCGTGCATCTCCAAAAACATTGGTACAATAAGACCTCTCCCCTTGTTCCCATTGTACCCACCAACGGTGATCATCCAGGGTAGTGCACAACCATGATTCAACACAGAACACAATGCGAAGCTGCTCCCAGTAGTCCATACTTACTGGTCAAAGCTTCACTCCAAATGCAGCTCTCAGTATTGTGTTACCACCAGCCTACATATGGGAAAGTAATTTACTTGTTTGGCTGCTGCTAGTATCCAACCAATAGTATGAAATGACACAGAATGTTGCCAGTAGTCCATTACTACTTCTCAGATGGCAAGCACAGTTCTGAAGAGGTTATGATGATGCTGTTGCACAATATAGTGAAGCTTCATTGTCGTAGTGAGAACGATGATGATGAGTATGCTTAACATGATGTTCCCATGCAGTCCAACAAGTGACCACTGTCACATCTGAATGCCCCACAAATATGACAAATCTGGATATTGCACAATTTGAACTGCCAGATAAATGGAGACCCACATTGAGGCCCCTTTCAAACTCTGTTAGGTGCAGAGAACACTGTTTCATATGACTACACAAAATCTCCATATTCTTCAGTGATCTCTCAGTATCTGATGTTATTCATACTCCTTATATTCCCTACCAGACATGGTAACAGTGGTAAACATGAACAAGGCTAATTCACTGCAGTGGTCATTGTACCTGTCACAGAGAGTTGCAATTCTAATCAGTTACAGAGCCACCACATGTATGCACCTGTATGAAGTTACACTATGAACCAACCATATATCCTGGGTGCTTAACTTTTTTGTCAGGCAATATATTTTACATCTGATTTAATGCACACAAAATGTTTATTACTTTCACTTACACCGCACACTGTGCAAAAGGTGCAAAGTTATCAGAAGTGGAACACTTCTGTATTAAACATTGTGAAGACTCAAATTCATTAGAAAATTTAACATTAGTGAAAATACATTCTTATTCCTTTGGATAAAATTAGTAAATAATTTGTCACCATACATGATAGCAAGCATAAATCATGGGGCTAGGGGGAAGGAAGGAGAGATTATCAGAACTACACTTGTTTCTTCTTAACCTCAAAAAAATAATTTGCAACATAGCTTTCAGTATCAAAAACTTTCTCACTATTGCATTATAACAGGGGACTGACAAACTCACTGTTAAGCACTGTAAACTCCAAACATGCACACAGTATTATAACAGATTATAAAAACACCTTCATTTACTGTACATTATTTGGAGATGGCACTGTGATATAAAATTTCTATGAACTCAGCCCATGCCGCCGCCCCCCCCCCCCTCCCCCCCCCCCCTACCACCGCCCCAGAAAAAATTCCAGGATCTGACTCTGCATATGATGAGCCTATTTATGATTCTAGGTTGTATATAAGTTTATAAATTACGTAGTAATGCAGAATATAGTATTGTTGGAAATCAATTTGATTTTGCTAATTAGGTAAATATATAATCATTTAAGTACCTTTTTTCTGTCTGAAGAAGATAATGTATGCAACTCTTCAATTTCATATGGTAAATAAGTACTTTCTGGTAAGCCTAGTACTCTCCTTTTCCTTTTCTTCACACACAAATCACTTAAACCAACATCTTGAAAAGTGTGTAGCATCCCCACAACTCAGTGATACCTCAAATGTGATACAGCATAGTGTATATGGCACACTGAGAACAGGGGCTTTGACTTAATTCATAGTGGGACAATAGGCTGGAACATAAAACCATGTTTGATCTTCTTTCACAGTTAATAGTACACATGTACGCAGGTAGATGTTAACACCACCATATAATACACAAGGAAGAAACATCTTTGGTGTTATTTGACAGATATAAACAGAAAGTATCTGTACCAAGTATAATATATACTTTCATAGGTCACTGCTTAGGACTGTTACTTTTTGGTGTGAAGGGCAGAGATTCAGCTCCTCATTACAACCACACAGTATTCCACTGTAGGAAAAGTTTCAAATGAAGTCTGTCCAGCTGCAAGACAAAATAAGAAGTTTGCTGAGAAAATAAGAAGCTATGTTTTCAGGTAAACTACTGTTGTGCCACAAAGTAAAAGGTATGCACGGGCTGGCAGCCACACAACACACTGTTATTTTTATTAAATAGAATAATTTTAGTGAATACTGTCAGCAACCCAGAGGAAATCAGGAACCATGGGTCATAGAAATGAAACTGCAGTTACATCATGTTTCAGATGAATGATTCATTTGAAACACAAATGAGGTCAGCCATAGGTGATACACACATAAAAAAGATAGCAAATAGCATTTACTTCCATTCCATAGTTTTGTCATTATTTTGTGATAACTCATCAAGCCAAGCTAAAGTTTTCTGAGTACAAAAGTGTCAAATACAAATTATTTGTGGTGTTCACTCAATGTTCTGAAGAGTCATGTTCAAGTAATGGGGGCACTAATTAATGGCTCTCAAAATAACTTTCCTTAGTTAATTTTGTCATAAATAATGTATATCTTTTTGAAATTGACAGTTCACAGAATCACTACTAAAAATAAGAATAACCTCCATAAAGATATGCAGTAGTTGACTTTGGTTCATAAAATGATTGTTATCCTAGAGCACACATTTTTAATAACTTTTCAGCAGCCATAAAAACTTTAGCTACTGATAATGTTCCCTTTGAGAAGTCTAAAAGATTTTCTTGTGTCCACGTCTTCACACTCCACTGATGAATTTCTTAGTATGAACAATTGATTTACGTATTATTAATAAATATCAAATAACCTGAGCATTAAATAAAAATTGACTCCTACATGTCTTCAGTGTAGGAATGAAATAAATTTAACTAAGTGTTGTAAACTATTTTTTTTCTTAATGATGTGTGGCTAGGAATTATCAATTGGACCTTGGTGTATTATACATTTCCATGTTTTTTAAAGAGTGTGTAATTAGCTATTGAAAGTAAACATGCCTTGGCTGTTTTGATTTATTCTGCACTCGTGGGGACCATTTCACTTATGGTCTACATCAGGAACAATAGCATTTTTTTTTAACATGTAATATGTTTTTTTGGTTATGTAACATGTTCTACATACTTTATGAATTCATCACAGTGTAGCTATGGAAAAAAGTATAGCCAATCAAATTGGACCTAAAGCAGATATTCTACATATCACGGCAATCAATGGAAAGCACAAGTGTTTAAAACAATCTGATTATTATACTTACACAGAGCATTTCTAACTCCAATAATTTAATATGGGTTTTTTATGTGGTCAAGAGATGTAACACTGTAATCACTTTCCCTGAAGAGGTTTTGAGATTCTCAAGAATTTGGTTACTTCTGTCTTCAGACACTCTTGTCAGAGGTCTAGCGTCTGTTAATTAAAATCCATCACTTAATTTGACCCATAATGTTTTACAGATTTTGACAGGAAAATTCTGTGTAAAAGCTGTAGGAAGATTCTATGGTACAGTTATTTCAAACTCTGGTTACTGATGCAGAAGTCTTACTTTGATTCATGGTACTTACACTTGATTTTTGTTTGTTTATGGTAAAGTTTCAAAAAGAATTAACTCGGCCACAAGATCCAATATAGGAATCCTTTGGAGAAAATATGAATGAAAATATGCTTGATAGCCACAGAAGTGACATAAAATCAAAATGTTTCCACCACTCAGGATGCTGACAGTAATTAATTTTTGTAGGATTTCATAATTCATTTTTGTAGGATTTCTCTGTCTTAAAGTTTATGTTGTATTTTTGTTGGTTCAAATTTTACCTCCATGTAATACCTATGGTGTCTATAAATGCTGCTATCTGTGGTTTTGAAGTCAACTATTTGTAATTCTGTGTTCTCCAAGCAGTGAATAATGAATCAAGTTGTTCTGTAATTATGTATAGTGCCTGTATTATCAAACCACATACCAACAGTTTATAGGCCCACGTTACATGATTGGCAAAATGACAGTTCTCGAATACATGAAAAATTAACACTAGAAACATGTCACACAATAATTACAATGCGTCAAGAATGTAAGTTGATGCACTACTCTTCAAAAACAGTGCTTGACGATTTGTATCTCAAGACATACTGTAATGTGCAGTGACTGGTGAAGGTGAAGTGCAGTCTGCTGCAGAACTTGCCTACATAGAATGGGTAGTGGCAGAGAAACAAGACATAGTGAATTTTATCTGTCAGTCCCACCAAGCTGAAGGAAGTAAAGAACTGCACTACATCACATCTGGCATGGCTTAAACTTGAATCAGTCTATGCATCCAAAGGACCTACTTTCATAGCAATTCTGCTCAAATGCCTCATTCTTCATGAAATGTGGCCTAGATATTATGTATGACAACATGTTACTGATTTCTTGGACACTGTTGAAAAGTTAGGAGTGGATGTTAACATAAATGGTGCTTTATTGTCAATAATGCAACTGTATACCTTGCAGACAGCTGACAATTTTAGATGTGCTGTTGAATCCTGTTACAATAGATGTCAGCCGTCTAAAAGTAAAAATCTTTGGAAGTACATGAGGATTCAGAAATGCAGTGAAATGTGACTGCCACAATGTTTGTTAAAGTGGATAAAAGTTTTTTGAACAAGCTAAGTAGGTTTAAAGCTTCCATCCAGTCACTTGTTGACAAGTCTGTTATGGCAGTTGAAGGTAGCAAAATAAAAGCTGAAATATTGAATTTCACGACCAAGAAATTGTTCACACATCAGAATCATTCATGCAAGAGAATGATACAAACATACTGTTGCTTGAGCATAGAACAGACTCCTGTATGGATGACATAGTAATAAGCATTCCTGACAGAGAGAAACAACTGAAGGAGTTAAAAACAAATATGTTGCCAGAGCCTGATGGAATCCGAATTCAGCTTTATAAAGAGTACTTACAGCATTGGCCCCTTACTTAGCTTACATTTATGACTAATCTCTCCCCCAGTATGCAGCCTCAAGTGACTGGAAAAAAGTGTAGGTTACTTCTGTGTATAACAAGGGCAAAAGAACAGACTCACAGAATTATCCCTAACATCAGTTTGCTGCAGAATCCTTGAACACATCCTCCGTTTGAATATAATAAATCTTGTTGAGACTCAGAAGCTTATGTCCATGTTTTAGAGAGCATCACCTGTGCAAAACTCGGCTTGCCCATTTCTCACATGATGTACTGTGAACTATGGATGAAAGGCACCATGCAAATCCCATAGTTCTAGATTTAGGAAAGTGTTTGAGATGGTGCCCCACTGCAGGATATTAGAGAAGCTACGAGCATATGGAATAGGTTCACAGATATGTGAGTGGCTCAAAGACTTCTTAAGAAACTGAACCCAGTTTGTTGTCCTTGATAGCAAATGTTCATCACAGACAAGGGTACCATCAGGAGTGCCCCAAGGACATGTGATAGGACCACTGTTATTCTCTACAAAAATAAATGGTTTGGCAGATTTGCAGACAGAGCAGGCAGCAGTTTGCTGTGGTGTACTGGAAGGTGTCATCACTGAGTGACCGAAGAGGGTTCCAAGATGCCTTAGGCAAAACTTCTAGTTTGAGTGATGAATGTCAACTAGCTCTAAATGTAGAAAAATGTATGTTAATGTGCATGAGTAGGAAAGACAAATCCATAATGTTCAGATACAGCTTTAGTAGTGTCCTGTGTGACACAGTCATGCCATTTAAATATTGGGCATAATGTTACAGAGTGATATGAAATGGAATGAGATGTGAGGATTGTAGAAGTAAACTCAAATAGTAGACATTTATTGGGAGAATTCTAGGAAAGTGTGCTTTGTCTATAAATGAGACTGCATATAGGAAACTAGTGTTACCTATTCTTGAGTATTACTCAAGTGTTTGGGATCTATACCAGGTCAAGTTAAAGGAATGCATCAGAGCAATTCAGAGGTGGGCTGCTGGATTTGTTACTGATTAATTTGGACAACATGCAAGTGTTATGGAAATGCTTTGGGAACTCAAATTGGAATCCCTGGAGGGAAAGCAACAGTCTTTTCAAGGAACACTATTGAGAAAATTCAGAGAACTGGCCTCTGAAACTGACTGCAGAATGGTTCTACTGCCTCCAACATACATTATGCATAAGGATGACAAATATAAGGTAGTAAAAGTTAGGGCTCATACGGAGGCAATAGACAGTTGTTTTTCCCTCATTCTGTTTGTGAGTGGAACAGGGAAGGAAATGACTAGTAGTGGTACAGGGCACCCTCTGCCATGCTTTGAGTGACATTGACAAATCAAAACAAAAACAAAACCAGGAAAAATCAGCATTATTTGTCTTGAGACACTATAGTAAGAAGTCTACAGTGAATAAATCAAAATCCATCATTTAATTTGAGCCATAGTAGTTTTACTCTCATGGCCAGCAAGATCCACAGATCTATCCATAATAGAACATGTGGGACCAGAGCAGGCATCAGTTCCCATCCTAATGCCACTATCCAGTATGTCCAGAACCAGTTAGAACAATTCCAACAAGAAGGGAAACAAACAAAATGAGCACTTTTCCAAGAAGAAACTAAGTAAGCAAGTTGTGAGCAATGTCAACAAAACTCATTGCCATTTTGCTGTAAACGAACATGCTCCAAAGTGTTGTGACTCCACTGTGCATACACAGTGGTCACACATCACACACATGCAACAGTCCAAAAGTGTGCACAAATGTGACAGAAATGCGAGAGAATTTAATGCTTGCAGAAACAATGCTGTACAATTAACAGCTACAGGTGGTGTACACATTACAACCACAGCAAGTGGTGTCAACTCTGGACAGTGCAAAACACTTCATATGTGCCAAAACTTGTAACCAGTCTCATTTCAGTAGCAGAAGCTGTGGACAACCACAAGAAAGTGTCATTGGAGAAAACTCATGCAGTTATATGAGATGATAATAGCGAAGTCAAAGTTACTGCAAACAGAGTTGGTAACTTTTTTTTATTTACTAGGAAGATCATTACTGAGCCTAAAGTTATGAAAAATGATACACAAATCTGACATGCTCAGTTAGGCCTCTTGAACTCATGAGATATGATTTCAGAAATAGCTCAAAACTTGTATGTGGTAGGTTTGTAATTCAGTGATGTCAATCTCACTAGAAGCACTGTGTGTCATAAAGGAAAAATCATGTCTACTCCCTTCATTAAATGAGAAAGGAACACAAATGAACTTCAGGAGTTAATAAGACTGGTCATAAAATTAAATCCTTTCAGTCAGAAAACGGTAAGGAGTACTACAGTGAGAGAATAGACTCAATTCTCAGAATAGCAGGAATACAGCAGCACTAACAGTTCCACACACATCACAACAGAAGGGTTTCACCAAAAGAAAAAAACTGTTAGTTGGTTGAAGTGGTTCAATGCATACTGCATGAGTCAGGACTACTACAATTACCTTGTGCCAAAGCCATCAACACAGCAAACTACACCCAGAATTGTTCCTTAGGTGAAGGACTGCATGATGGAACCCCTCATGAAAAGTGGCTGAAGAGAAAACTTGACCTATCTCATACTTGTTCTTATGGTCAAAAGGTTGTCATCCTGGATAAATCTCAAAACAAAGGAAAGTTTGATCCTAAAGGTAAAAAAGGGATTTTTGTAGGCTATTATGACTGCTTGAAAGTCGGTTTTGTGTGGATACGGAGTGATCACAGGATTCACATGTCAAGAGACATGAAGTTCCATTATCATGACATTTTTAGCCCAAAGGAACTTATGTGGGCATGAATTTCATTGGAGGAGATTTCAATGGTTATACAAACAATGAATCAGAGCCATCATCAGATCATGAATCATTCTATGACTTAGAAGAAGATGGGCTTCAGTCACTACAGACCATGAGTTCAGTTCCAATCATGACTTATCATGTAATGAGGACAATAGTTCCCCAAGTGTCACATCTGCTGAACTGTTTGCACCAGGTGCATATAAATCAGATCTTTCAATTCATGGTAATAACTTCAGTGCAAAGGTAACATCGGTAAGTGTCAATGATGCATTAAGTGATGCAGCTCATCAAGAGTGGTTGGAGGCTATATGTGAGGAAATCTGGTCACTGGTGAAAAATTATATCTGTGACATTGTAGACAGGCCAACAAATGAAAGGGTAATTGACTGTGGGGCTGTTTTGAAGAAGAAATACAAAAATTATGGGACCTTGTTAAGAAGATAGGCAAGAAGTGTTGCACAGGGATTCAACCAATGGTCTGAAGTTGAGTAGAAAATTTTCTCCAATTGCAAGACTACTCATGGCTTTATCAGTTAAATTGGACTTGCATGTCACACAACTGGATATTATGACTATGTTTCTTTACAGTAAAACTGACACAGATATATTCATGGAACAACCAGACTCGCTGCTTAAATTCTTACAGAAGATGAAAGATATGGAGAAAGATAATCTGATAATCAAGAAGGCAAGTGACATGCTCCAAACACTGAAATCAAGTGATAAAGTGTGTAAACTCAGGAAATCCATTATGCACTGCACCAAGCTAGTCAGTAATGGTATCTCTAGTTGACTGCAACCCTAAAATCAGTTGGAATGCAATCCCCAAATTCAGATCCATACATGTCTATAGACAGTGTAGGGAAATGTCCAATCTTCCTACTCGCTTCAGCAGATCCAGAAAGGATAAAGCAAATCAGAGATGGGTTATCAGCCAGATTTGATGTCAGTCACGTTGGTGCCATAAGATGCTATCTGGTCATCAATGTAAATCAATATGTTGAGAATATTACATTATGACAAAGTGATCAGAGAAGTTTTACACCAATACAGAAGGTGTTCTGACCAGACAAAGTTACCTTCACCTGGCTGTAACTGTTGTTTTTTGGTTTGGGAGAAGGATATATTAGTTCATTTTATTACACAATTGAATAAAAGATTTACTTAACTTTGACATTTCTTGCCACGGGATTGCTGGATAATTTACAATTGTCACTGTCTATGTAAACATCACTTGATGCACTAAGCAACAAACTGTCCTCTTCAGGTAGAATGTTACACATTTGCAACAGTATAAGTTTATCTGAAAATACTTCTTCGTTCTAATCAATGATGTTGACTACTGTAGCTGATGTCATGAACTGAGCTGAACTCTTGCATGCTCAGCAGTATACTGATCTCAGCATGAGGGTGCTGCTATTCTTCTACAGTGTCTTGCATTGGTTGTTGTGGATTGCCACGAACCCTCACTAATATCTTTGGTGGTGATTCACATTGGCAACTATGGTGTGGACTGTGATCTCTGGTCAGTACTAGAATACCGCAGAATGGATGACCACAAGCCAGTAAGGATGCCATTGGCAACTGGGACCAAATTGGATGCAAAAACTATGAATATAGAAGAATACTCACTATCCATTCAGAGAACTGGATAGACCATTGTTGTAAGTCACCCTCAGTACTGCCCCCCCCCCCCACCCCCCACCCCACCGCCACCCCCGCCATGTATGATATGCAGTAACTAAGCTAAGCCAGTACAATAACAGCCTTCTTTTTATTCACTGGCAACTGGCTTAGTGAATTCTTAGATACCTCAAAGGAACCATAGACAAGAAACTGACCCACACTAAGGATAAGGAAGGAATCTTCAGTTTCATATATGCTAATTGAGGAAGTTCTGATGCTTATAGGAAGTCATATACATGCCACAGCGTCACCTCATCCAGATCAGCAATCTTATGGTGTTGACATAATCAGAGAGCAATATAGCAACCAAAGCAGCAAAGGAATCAATTAACATTGCAACATTCATTAAGGAGCTAGGTTTAGGAGAACTCTAATACATCACCCTATTCAGTGACAATCATTTGGAAAGTTGGCACATAACCTTATTTTTCACTCAAACGTGAAGCACATTCATATAAAATATCAGTTCATATGTCAGTCTCTACAAAGAGTATGTACTGAAATTGGAAGATCAGCCAGCAGATGATATGATGACAGATGCACAGACAAAGGCCATCCCAGCACCAAAGCATGAGAATTGTGAATTGTTTTGTCATGAATTGTGGTTTATTAGTCTCATAACATACATAATCAAAATAATTTGATTCAGGTACAGGAGACACGTCAAAAGATGGGTAAAATTTACCGTAAACATAGTAAGCTGATGTTTACATACAGCATAATAATAATAATAATAATAATAATAATAATAATAATAATAATAATAATAATAATAATAATAATAATACAATTTTATTTTATATACACAAAAGGCAGAGTTGATGATGATGATGATGATGATGATGTGGATGATGATGATGTGGATGATGATGATGTGGATGATGATGATGTGGATGATGATGATGTGGATGATGATGTGGATGATGATGATGATGTGGATGATGATGATGATGTGGATGATGATGATGATGTGGATGATGATGATGTGGATGATGATGATGTGGATGATGATGATGTGGATGATGATGATGATGATAACAACAATATTGAAAATAGTTTCTAAAAATCTAACAGTAATTTCCCTAGCTTAAATTATCACATCATCCTCTAAAAATTCTTCTATCGAATAGTAGCATTTCTCCCCCAGAATCTGATGTAGCCTTATTTCTAGGACCTCTGGCTTAACATTAAATATATTTCTGCCCATTAATTTGTTATATATTGTCAGCCCCATATACTTTGGAGCCCAACCATATAATTTCAATTTGTGTGTGGGAAGCATAAAATTATTTTTATTTCTTGTGTTGTATGTGTGGTTAAAATGATTTTCCTCAAATAATTTTTGCCTGATGTGTAGGAAGATGATAATTTCATAAATGTATACAGAGGGTACAGTTGGGATTTGCAGTTGTCAAAATAATGGGTGACAAGATTATGTTTTCTGTGTGATACACATGTACCTGATAATTTTTTTCTGGAGTTTCAGTATACGAGATACTCTAACTGAACTTCCCCAGAAAATTACACCATTCCTAATGACAGATTCAAAATAACTATTGTATGCTATTTTTTGTGTACTCATGTTGGTAGAATTTGCAAGTATCTGGATTGCAAACACAAAACTGCGTAGTTTATTTGATAAGGAGTCAAAATGTGTGTTCAAGTTCAAGTTCTTGCCCATATTTAGTTCTAGGAATTTGACAGTGTCAGCTTCTTCCAGAAGTTGATTATTACATTGTATTTTAAGCTCTGCACATATTTGGTTTGGAAATGTACCATATGGGTTTTTGCAATGTTCAGTTTCAACCCATTTAAGTGCAACCAGTTTTATAGGGTTTCCAGTGTGCTCACAATATAGGTTGGAACTTTTTCTGCATCACCATCTTCAATTAAAACAGCAGTATCATCTGCAAACAGAACTGATGGGGAATTGATATTTGTGGATAAGTCATGTCATAGAATTGGAACAAGATTGGCCCCATAATGGAACCTACTTGTGATACTTGTGATACAGTACTCCACTTAAAAAAATAAACTTTCAGAGTAATTAACACACAGTCTATCAATAGCTTCTGTAATTCCCTGCAAGAAGTAGACTGGGACCAGATTGAGCTCTTTGACAATGTTAATGATAAGTACAATGCTTTTCTAAATGAATTTATCTGCCTATGCGAAGCGGCCTTTCCTAAAAGGACTGTCAAATCCAAATGTGAAACCTACTCTAATGAAAACTGGCTAACACTCAGCATTAAAACGTCTTGCAGTAGGAAAAGGAATCTATATGCCTCACTCAAATGCAGTTATAGTGTGGAAAAGGAAAAACCTTATAAATTATACTGCTCTATCCTTAAAAAAGTGCTAATAAGAGCAAAGAGTATTTCTATAAAATCAGAAATTGATGTCTCTAACAACAAAATTAAAACAATATGGGGCATAATAAAAAGGGAAACAGGTAAACTCCCTGCTGCAGAAAACACAATAGAAATTAAAACAATTGATACCATTCATGACAATGTTGAAATAATCACCGAAATTTTTAACAACTACTATCTGGCGTCATCAGTACAAACTGGAAAAACATGTTCAGTTAATGAAGCCATGTTATCCCTTCAAAAAGCTATTAATAAAAAAACCAAGCAGATTAAAGTGTCTCCTGTCACAGTACATGAAATCGAGAACATAATTAGAGAGATGAAGAGCAAGAATTCTGTTGGCATAGATGGTATCTCCTCAAGATTACTGAAGGAGTGCTATAAGTCGATAAGCAAAATATTGTGCCACATATTCAATGAATCCATCGAGCACGGGATTTTTCCTGAGAGACTAAACTTTGCCATTGTCAAACCTCTCTTTAAAAAAGGTGATAAAGCCGACGTTAACAACTATCGGCCTGTCTCCCTTTTAACGACCTTTTCTAAAATTATTGAGAAATTGGTTCAGAAAAGACACCTCAAGCATTATAAGGTATTAAACAGTAGCCAGTGCGGATTTCCACAGGGTGTATAAACAGGACAAGCTATTTTTTTCTTCACCCATCAAATCTTAGAGTCTTTCAATAATAAATTGTCTCCTGTTGGTATCTTCTGTGACCTTTCTAAGGCCTTTGATAGTGTTAATCATGAAATGCTCCTAGCAAAGGCTGAATGTTATGGTATAAGTAGCTCGGTTAGCTCATGGATTAAATCCTACCTAGCTGGAAGAAAGCAGAACGTCATGTTGAACGACTCTGAGGGGTACTCTGTGTCATCTAGCTGGGGCTCTATTGGCTGTGGTGTTCCTCAGGGCTCTGTACTTGGCCCCCTTCTCTTCCTCATCTTTATCAATGACCTTCCCTTGTGTACTAGCTTTAAAACTCACTTTACTCTTTTTGCTGATGACACCTCTATCCTCATCAACAAAACTCCCAACCTCAATCTTGAGGAATCGGCCAATAATTGTCTTTAGTGAAGTATGTAATTGGTTTGTAAATAATGGGTTATCACTAAATGTTAATAAAGCCCAACTTGTACATTTCCAAGTAAGGAAAAAAGTTGAGGATCAATTAAGTATTACATTGAATGGTGGTGAGTTACTACAAGTTGAGTCAACCAAGTTTCTGGGTGTACACATTGACAACAGTCTAAAATGGTCTGAACATATTTTGAACCTCCACAAAAAACTCAGCTCAGCAACATTCGCTGTTCATATTATTTCCACTGTATGTGACCGAGACACCACAAAAACTGCTTATTTTAGTTATTTCCATGCACTAGTGCTGTAAGGCATAGTTTTCTGGGGTAATCGGCCATTATCCAAAAAAATATTCATTGCCCAAAAGAGTTATTTGGATAATGAGTGGAGTCCAGCCTAGACATTCTTGTAGGAACCTTTTCAGAAAATTAGTGATACTGACAACTGCATGCCAATATATCTACTCCCTGTTATGTTTCGTAGGTAAAAATGTATGATCGTACAAAATCAATGATTTGTACCATACCCACAATACCAGGAGTAAGATGGACCTCCATTATGAATCAAAAAACCTTACTATTCTACAAAAATGAGTCCATTACATGAGCTGCAAGGTGTTCAATGCTCTCCCACCATCACTGAAATTACTTACCCACGAGCTTCCCAAATTTAAACAACAGCTCAAACAGTATTTATTAGATAATTCCTTCTATACGGTAGAAGAATATTTCAGTAGAGTTAACTGTAATTGATTTTTTTTCATTTACTAACTTGATGTGCTATTGTGCATTATGATACTCACAATCACTGTTAACATTAATGTGTCTTTCATTTAGCTATTATGATCTAACATTTTTTTTAATGTAATTTTTCTATACCTATTAATGTGTATTTTGTCTTACACCAGATATCCTCTTGCAAGAGGTACTTTTATGTATTCCTTTTGTATTATTTGTAATAATTCTGACATGTCCTACATCCATGCGAATGTCTCGCAGTATTGGATTTATGGGATATAAATAAGTTCACCACATTTGAAGTGATAGTTACCCTTTGTTTTCTGTTCTGCAGGTACGATGTAGGCCATTTGAGAGTATTGCCCTTAACCCCATATTAATCTAATTTGTAGATCACAGAAAAACCATCAACTTTACTCCTCTGGTCGAGTGCTTTGCATATCTTTTCAATAAAGTTATTTACTGCATCCAGGGTGTTTTTTCCTGGTTGGAATCCAAATTGATTTTTTACAATAATGTCATTTTTTACAATAATGTCATTTTTTACAATAATGTCATTTTTTACAATAATGTCATTTTTTACAATAATGTCATTTTTTACAATAATGTCATTTTTTACAATAATGTCATTTTTTACAATAATGTCATTTTTTACAATAATGTCATTTTTTACAATAATGTCATTTTTTACAATAATGTCATTTTTTACAATAATGTCATTTTTTACAATAATGTCATTTTTTACAATAATGTCATTTTTTACAATAATGTCATTTTTTACAATAATGTCATTTTTTACAATAATGTCATTTTTTACAATAATGTCATTTTTTACAATAATGTCATTTTTTACAATAATGTCATTTTTTACAATAATGTCATTTTTTACAATAATGTCATTTTTTACAATAATGTCATTTTTTACAATAATGTCATTTTTTACAATAATGTCATTTTTTACAATAATGTCATTTTTTACAATAATGTCATTTTTTACAATAATGTCATTTTTTACAATAATGTCATTTTTACAATAATGTCATTTTTTACAATGTCATTTTTTACAATAATGTCATTTTTTACAATAATGTCATTTTTTACAATAATGTCATTTTTTACAATAATGTCATTTTTTACAATAATGTCATTTTTACAACAAAATTTTGTATATGGTTTGCAGCTACTTACTCAAACACTTTCGATAAGATTGCAAGAATAGAAATAGGATGATAGTTTCCCATGTTGTCCCTTGACCCTTTCTTGAACAGAGGTCTGACTTTGGCATATTTCAACACATCAGGAAAGCATCCCTGTTAAAAAGATTGATTAATTATTTTAGTTAGTGGAGGTGCTATTATGTGATACACCGCTTTAATCACTTCAGTCGGTATCCCATCCCACCCAGCTGAGATTTTATTTTTTAGTGATAATGTAATATTTTCCACATGCTTTATTGAAATTTTTTTAAAATCTGTGAGATACTCAGCTCCTTGGTGGAGTCCAAAGGGGTGTACTTTGCTCTGATACTCTACTGTATCAACACCTGACTTTGCCACAGTTATGAAGATTTCATTTAAACACTGCGATATTTGAGCTGGGTTCACAATAAGGCTATAATTTACTTTAATCCTAGATATTTCATTTCTATTAATTCCAACACCTCACTCTGATTTGATAACAGACCACACTGTCTTTGTTTTACTTTTATGTTGTGAAATGAACTTACTGTTTGCAAATTGTTTGGCTGCTTTCACAACTTTTTTGACGGTAGTTTTATAACGTCTAACATATTCAGTAAAATACCTGTTTTTATAATATTTCAGTTCATTGTGTAGTTGCCTCTTCCTATCATTAGAAATTTTTATAGCCAGACTTATCCATTTAACTTTACCAGTGATTTTGTTACATGTGGTTCTCAATGGAAAAGTTTCATTAAACACCCCAAGAAAATTGCTTAAAAATTTGTCAAAGTTATTACTACTTGAAATACAGCTGTCATCAAGTCATTCAACCGTTCTTAACTTATTTCTAAATACAGTTAAATTTTTTTCATTGAAGTTCCTTTTCATAGAGCTTCTGTTGCATGGAATTTCTTTGTTAATTTTTGGTAATTCAATGAATAATGCAGGGTAGTCAGAGATTCCTAGATCGAAGCAAAATTTATGGACATCTTCAAATATATATTTGATTAGGATATTATCAATACAGGTGGCTGACAATACATTTACCCTAGTGGCTTGCTTAAAATTTACTTTGAATCCAAAATTTTTTACTATGTCAGTGAATTTGGACACATCATTGCTTTCACCTAGGATATTAATGTTGAAGTCAGCAGCTATTACAACACTTTTTCCTTCCCTTTGTTTACATTTTCAATGAGGCACTGAAATTTGGCCAGAAAAGCTTCAATTTGCAGCTTTCTCTGGTACTGTGTAAATAGAAACTGCTATGATATTCAGGTCCCTTAACTCAATACAGCAGCTCTCAAATATACTACCTTCATTCAAATGATTAAATCATTTCTTATTACATATTTTATATCAGAATGAGTATGTGTGCAAGAGCCTCCACGTGATTTCTCACGTCTACAAAAGCTGTTTGCTACTTTAAAATTTTCGATTTTCTTAAAAATTTTAATATTATCACATGTACATAAGGAAGTAGTAGCCGACTGAGACAGATGCAGCAACAGGGAAGTAACCGCTTTTGTGACATATGAGTTCCTAACCAGGAGCGAATTTTATTATATCATCTGTGTGCTTTAATAGTTTAGTTTCTTGAGTTTCTGTGTGTAAATTTAATATCTACTAGTCACAGGCCTCTCATTTTTGTTTGTGTCGGAAAGTAAACTGATTTTGTGACATATTTCAAGTTCCTAATTAGGGGCGAATTACTTAGTTTCACTGAGTGCTTCGGTAGTTAGGATTTTGAATATCTGTATACTATCAGACACAGTTCCTGCCTTTTCATTAGGGTCTACAGTAGAGTTGCGCAGCATGTGTTGATAGTCCGTTTATCTGCATAGTTTAGTTTTTCACAGTCTTTAGTATGGACAGGGACTGCAATTGTTGTACACAGATTCGAGATGAGTTGGTGACACTTTGCTCTCAGCGTCAGCCTGTGGTGGCTTCGGTTACACATCTTGAGGCTGTAGTGGATGGACACCACTGTTGTGGGCCGGCCGTGGGGATCCAGCAGACGTCCAGCACGTTCGAGTCCTCCAATCAGTCCTCACTGGTGGCCAGCCCAGTTACTGCTCACACTGAGGCTGACCCTTCACCTGTGGTTGAGTGGGAGGATGCCCCGGGGTGAAGCAGGCAGCGAAAGACTTCCCAGGCAGCCACACATAAGGCCTCCCCGGTTTGTCTGACAAACAGGTTCCAGGTGCTGTATGTGGCTGACACTGTCGCTGAGCCAGATGCTGTCTCGTGTCCTGTTTCAGAGGAAACCACTCAACCTGCAAGATCCGGGCAACCACAGAGGGTGGGATTATTGGTAGTTGGGAGCTCCAACATTAGGCACATTATAGGGCCCCTTAGAGACTTTGCTGACGAGAAGGGTAAGAAAACCAATGTGCACTCGGTGTGCATACTGGGTAGAGTCATTCCAGATTTGGAAAGGGTCGTCCCAGATGCCATGAAGAGCACAGAGCACTTGGTGCAGCAAACTGTAGGTGGTTGCTCACATTGGTACCAATGATGTTTGTCACTTTGGATCAGAAGAGATTCTCTCTGGTTTCCATCAGCTAAGTAACAAAGGCTGCCAGTCTTCTCGCTAGATGAAAGCAGAACTGACCATTTGCAGCATAGTTGACAGGACCAATTGCGGACCTCTGGTACAGAGCCGAGTGAAGGGTCTGAATCAGAGGCTCAGATTCCTCGACTTGCGCCAAAGGGTGGTTGGGTTTAAGGTTTCGCTGAATAGGTCAGGTGTCCACTATATGCAAGAGGTGGCTACATGGGTAGCAGGGGCTATGTGGTGTGTGCTGGGCAGTTTTTTTTAGGTTAGAGGGTCTCAGGAAAACACAAGAAGGACTTCAATCACAAAGGATGTAGGCTGAACACAAGAAGAATGTAGATAAGGAATCATTGGTATAACAGTTGTAAAGTATCGTAGCTCTGTTGGGAAAGTACCAGAGCTCCAAGCGCTAATAGAAAGCACTGCTACTCAAATCATTATAGGCACTGTAAGCTAGCTCAAGCTGGATATAAACTCAGCCGAAATTTTTATGAAGAACTTAACGATGTTCCGAAAGGATAGGCTAAGCACGGTTGGCAGTGGCGTGTTTGTTGCTGTCAGAAGTAGTTCAACTTGTCGCAAAATTGAAGTAGATACTTCCTGTCAGTTAGTATGGGCAGAGGTCATTATTGGCAACCGGAATAAAATAATAATTAGATCCTTTTACCGGCCTACCAATTCAGATGATACAGTTTCTGAAAGGTTCAAATGAAACTTAAGTTTGATTTCAAACATGTACCCAACTGAAACGATACTAGTTGGTGGTAACTTTAATTCACCCTCGATATGTTGGCAAAAATACATGTTTAATTCTGGAGGTACGCATAAAATATCATCCGAAATTGTGCTAAATGCATTCTCTGAAAATTATTTCGAGCAGCTAGTTCATGAGCCCACGCAAATAGTAAATGTTTGTGAAAACACACTTGACCCCTTAGCAACAAATAATCCTGAGTTAATAACTGATTCAGGGATTAGTGAACACAGGGTTGTTGTAGCAAGATTGAATATTGTAATCCCAAATCCTTGAAAAATAAGCGAAAAATGTACCTATTCAAGAAAGCAGATAAAAATTCACTTGACGCCTTCCTGAGAGACAATCTACACTCATTCCAAATTAATAATATAAGTGTATACCAGATGTGGCGTAAATTCATAGAATTAGTATCGGCAGCAATTGAGAGATTTATACCAAATAAATTAACAAACGATGGAGCTGATCCTACTTGGTACACAAAATGGCCTAGAACACTGTTTCAGAAACAACGAAACAAACATGACAAATTTAAACAGACCCAAAATCCCCTAAATTGGCGATCTTTTACAGAGGCTAGAAATTTAGCATGGACTTCAATGCAAGATGCTTATAACAGTTTCCACAACAAAACTTTGTCTCAAAACCTGGTAGAAAATCCAAAGAGATTCTGGTCATATGTGAAGTATGTTAGCGGCAAGAAACAATCAGTGCCTTCTGTGCGCTGTAGCAATGGAGATACTATCGAAGACAGTGCTGCCAAAGCAGAGTTACTAAACACAGCATTCGGAAATGCCTTCACAAAAGAAGACAAAGTAAATATTCCAGAATTCAAATCGAGAACATCTGCCAACATAAGTAAAATAGAAATAAATGTCCTTGTAGTAGTGAAGCAACTTAAATCACTTAACAAAGCAAGTCTTCTGGGCCAGACTGTATACCAATTAGGTTCCTTTCAGAGTATGCTGATGCATTAGTTCCATACTTAACAATCACATACAACCTGACGAAAGATCCGTACCCAAAGACTGGAAAGTTGCCTAGGTCACACCAATATTCAAGAAAGGTAGTAGGAGTAATCCACTAAATTACAGTCCCATATCATTAACGTCAATATGCAGCAGGATTTTGGAACATATATTTTGTTCCAAGTTGTGAATTACCTCGAAGAAAATGGTCTATTGACATACAGTCAACATGGGTTTAGAAAACACTGTTCCTGTGAAATACAACTAGCTCTTTATTCACATTAAGTGTTGAGTGCTATTGACAAGGGATTTCAGATTGATTCCATATTTGTAGATTTCCAGAAGGCTTTTGACACTGAAACACACAAGCGGCTCATAGTGAATTAGGGTGCTTATGGAATATTGTCTCAGTTATGTGACTGGATTTGTGATTTCCTGTCAGAGAGGTCACAGTTGATAGTAACTGATGGAAAGTCATCGAGTAAAGCAGAAGTGATTTCTGGCATTCCCCTAGGTAGTGTTACAGGCCCTTTGCTGTCCTGTATCTATATAAATGATCTGGGAGATAATCTGAGCAGCCATCTTTGGTTGTTTGCAGATGACACTGTCATTTATTGACTAATAAAGTCATCAGAAGATCAAAAGAAATTAAAAAACAATTTAGAAAAGATACCAGAATGGTGCAAAAATTGGCAGTTGACCCTAAACAACAAAAAGTGTGAGGTCATTCATATGAGCGTGAGCGTGAAAAGGAATTCGTTAGACTTTGATTACGTGATAAATCGGTCAAATCTAAAGGCTGTAAAATTCAAGTAATACCTAGAAATTACAATTGCAAACAACTTGCATTGGAAGGAACACATAGAAAATTTTGTGGGAAGGCTAACCAAAGACTGTGTTATATTGGCAGGACACTTAGAAAATGTAACAGATCTACTAGGGAGACTGCCTACCCTACACTTGTCCATCATCTTTTAGAATACTGCTCTGCGGTGTCAGGTCCTTACCAAATAGGACTCATGGGTTACATCAGAAAAGTTCAAGGAAGGGCAGCACATTTTCTATTATTGTGAAATATGAGAGAGAGTGCCACTGAAATGTTATAGGATTTGGGCTGGACATCATTAAAAGAAAGACGTGTTTTGTTGTGACTGAATCTTCTCACAAAATTCCAATCACCAACTTTCTCCTCTGAATGCGAAAATATTTTGTTGACACTGACCTACATAGGGAGGAACGATCACCACGACAAAATAAGGGAAATCGGAGCTCGTACGGTAAGATATACGTGTTCATTCTTTCTGTGCTATACAAGATTGGAATAATTGAGAGTTGTGAAGGTGGTTCGATGAACCCTCTGCCAGGCACTTAAATATGATTTGCAGAGTATCCATGTAAATGTAGGCCTATATGTAGATGTAAGCCAATGTTCGTTGATGCAAATAACTATGATATTTTTACACTCTGAAAGAATAATTTGATTTTCCTCCATTTTATGTCTTTTGTTTTGAAAGTCAGCGCTTAGACCATTTATATTCCAGTGCATAATGTAGGAACATTCACTCCACTGCTCGACTTGCTGCGGCTTGCTTCATTACTGTCGCTCGCCTACGCCACGAGCCAAATGCTATGTCAAGCTGCAGAAGATGAGGCTAGCTGGCTGCTGTGGCCAAGCTTCTGCTCACGCTGGCAGGAGGTGGCCAGGGCAATAAGAGGTAGTGAAGCAGACCACAGCATAAGAGGCAGATCTACCACTGCCAGAAGGTCAGGCACATCGCCAGAATGTGCAGGGACACAGTCACGTGTTTGAAGTGTGCCAAGGCACATGATACACGTGACTGTGACAAACCGCGATACATCGTGCCTACGTGTGTGAACTACGGTGGTGCATACACTGCAAATTCACACAGCTGTGTATACTTGAAGCAGCAAACATCCACCGCCACAAGGAAGAATGTGGCACAAGGAGAAAAAGTTGCGTCCCCGCCACCCCACTCTATAGGGTGAAACAGACCGCGCCAACAAGAAGACGAAGTGGCTGTAGTTTCGCCCAGCACCACCACCAATGATGCAGTAGCTGCTCTCAAAGCTGCAGTGGAGGCAGAGAGAGCAGTCATGCAGAAGGAACTTATTGCTGTTCACCAGCAGCTTCAAAAGCTGCAGGAAGAACTTAGGATGATGCAGAAGAAGACACCCGCACCTGAAGACAAGCTGAGGTGGATGTGGCAACTCAAACGGACATACCTCAGGAACCTGTAGCAATACAGGAAACCAGAGAGGCTGCTGGAGAGGTCGCTGAGGAAAAGGAGGACGTGGTACAGCAGCTGGAAGTAGAGGATGATGAAGAGGCTGCCCAAGTCACTGCTGAGGCTGCCAAACATGGCAAATACGACCACTTGCCTCTGCCAGACAAACTGTGAGTGGCTAAGCTGGTGATGGATATGCTAGCAGAGTCACTGCAAGGTGGTACACATCTGTACCTTTACCATCCATACCCCTTTACTCCTCCTATTGTTCCCAAACCCCGTATTCCCCACCAGCCATATGAATTTGGTTGGGCAGCCGCAAATCTGCTCAACGCCGTCTCCAAAAAGGACCTGGCTCTGATTAATTCCCATCCGATCTTCACACCATGGGACTGGCAATGCATCATTGATGTAGTGCCAAGAATGCAGACCAAGAAGAAAAATTGCTAGTTTTACTAGTAATACCAGTTATTATATTCCTGCCTTGCTTGAGCAAATCAAGTTTTTCCCTTGTTCCAGTTTTAACCTTCACCCAATCTGTTTGGAGTAAATGTCTTATGACAAAGACTTCTCTTTTTTTAGGCATCCTCTGGTGAGGCTGCCATTTACAGAGAGCGTGAGAGAAGTTTCAAGCAGTATTTTCTTTCTTGGGTACCTTTTCGGTCTTTGTGTTTTTGTTACCAAACACTGTTTTCATCCTCATCAATCCTTATAAGTTTCCCCCATTATTCAGAATTTTATAAGTATCAGCGAACATTTTACTAAGAATTTTTGATCCTAATCTGTTTAAATGAATACCATCTTTACCCTAGTATTTATTGCTTAAGAACTTATTTGGATTTACTTACACAGCTCCCATATCGTTACAGCTTTCATTTAAATCACTGTTTATTCTCGCTATATAACTATCACTCACGGCTCTTCTGTAGACAATACCACTCACTACAATTCTAGACATCTGGTAGACGTTTCTGGCAGAACAAATTAAATTTTTTGTTTCATTTACAATTTCCTCTTCAGTGTTACTTCTAAGGGAGTTTGTACCTATGTGGATGAAGAACCCCTTGTAATTCTTCCGAGATGCATCTGCTCAACCATCCTGCAAGTTTTATATGTTGTTAATGTTTCTTCAATTGATTGGTCTTGATACCTGGGTGAATGTCTATTGTGTAATTTGGCACTGTCACATTTTTGAGCAGAGAATCACCTATAACAAGGAAATCACTGTTTTCATTCTGTTTTACATTACAAAGACGCTTTGAGTTCTTTTTTCTATATGTTACAACTATCCACTTACATTTATTTGGAGTTTTTGTGATTTCAGCACTAGTTTCTTCCGTAGGTGTTGCAGGCGGATTGTTTTGAACAGATGTATCAATCCGCATGTTTTTGATATTATTTTCATCAATCGCCTCAGCTATTTCACAAAAACATTTTCTTCTGCTTTTCAGGTCACAGTTCTGCTTTTAAAGTGTGAATGTCGCTATTTAGGATTTTGATAATTTCTTCCTCTGAGCTCACGGTGGAAGCTAGTTTTGCTTTTTCATCCTGCAAAGTGAATAGCATCACTAACAAATTTTACACACATTTTCACACTCCTTTCATGCAGTCACAAGTTCCTTTTAACACACAAGATTCCTTTTACAACCCGTTTATGACACTCTTTGTCTATTTACGAGCATTGTGTCACTACACTTTTCAGTAGGTGCCATCTTGCTTAGAATATTGAAGGACTTGGAATTCAGTCCTAAACTACCACCTTAAGACAAAGACCAATACAATACATTATTGTAGGTGGTCTTGTTAAGACTCAATTTTTAAATTATAACTGTCTGCGAAAATTGTAGGCATATGTTGAGATCAAAATTTTACCACCATGTAATATCTTTGGTGTGTATGGATGCTAGTAGTTCCGTGTTACTCTCCATCCAGGGAACTATGAATGAAGTTGTTCTGTAACTATATGTGATACTTGTATTGTCAAACCATGTCCCAACAATTTGATAATTAATTTAAATCAGTGGTGATCATCTTGAGATCAGTCACAACTGCAATAGCTTCTACTACAAGCACAAGGCTTATGTCTTGGAATAGCATAACTCTTGGTCACACAGTGAAATCTGTAGCAGTTTACTTATCTGAACATAATTAGTTTCGATGAGCAAAGAGTATTGAGTTAAGAATAAAAAAAACTCTTAAATTTGAAGTTTGCTACATGAACTACCACTTCAAGCATCTTAATCATTGTGACTGTCACATTTTATAAATAATTTATTTTTGCAGTGTACAGTATGGTACATACTGATTGATACCAAGAAAACTGTGGGCAATAGGAAATAAACTGGAGTATCATAGAGAATTCAATAATTTTTTCTCCATATGTAAATACAAGGAGTACTGTAGGTACAGTAATTTCATTATGTTTCGCTTATAACAGAAACTGCACACTGTTAGCCTTGGTTTTAATTTTTCATTAAGATGTAATAAATGTAAATGCAACTCTTGGAATGAAGAAAAACTAAATTCTAGGGTAATTCAAGGACAGAGTAACAACTTCCTTCAAACAGAAATAGTTATTTGTCGTTCCTTTTTCTAAATAGGTATTATTTCTTATAATAAATTAAATATAGAGCCAAAGCAAATTTTTCACTTGCCAGATCAGGTAATAAAAATGGGCCATTTAAAATTTATCTGCTGCTACATTTTGAGAGAGACATTCTAAGACTAACATTATGCTGTATTCACATTTTTGTTTGGGAATGCAGCACTAATTTAGACTTTCTCTCGATATACATTATGAAGTTCTCAATAATGTCTCAGAATTCTTGTGAGAGAGAGAGAGAGAAATTTTCATCCCGAGTATTAACTAATAAATGAACAGAGTTAGTATGAATTTTTAATTTCAGAGGGAGGCAGGTGATCTAGGAGATAATTTTATTGTAAATGAGATGTTCTCCTTTCCATATATTAAAACATTAATATTTGTATCTGTTGTGTACATATTTCCGCGTAGTCAGTGCGTACACAACTTTCCCACTAGAGCACGCCCCGCTAAGCACAACAGTGCAGGCGCAGCGCTCGTCCGTCTCTGCTCTACGAGATGGCATTGCCATAAATACAGACCAAATTCTGCTTCTGCTGATCTGCGTATTAATATGTAATGCAGCCAATGAGATTGCTGCTAATGTAGAACCTTTTCTCCTTGTGGACCACACTCGCGCAGTGATACCTCAATGCGCGAGGTATTATAACGAGTGTACAGACCTCTGATCAGTCAGTCTGCATTAGTCTGCAGTCAAGTTTCAGTCTGTGCGTAATAAGATTATCATATTCCTGTACATAGCCATGAAGATAAATGTATAGACACTTTGTCAAGTATCAGAGACATGTGAGAATAAGATTAACGTACCAAGACCAAAGGAACTTCAGATTGTCAATTATAAATAGCATCCAGAATCAAGTTAAGTGAGGTTTATGATTTTCATTATTTTAATAACTGTGTGTGAAAATTAATCAAGTTCTGTTTAAAGTTGGTCACAGTCAATCTGCTACTCTAACGGTGCAAGTGGCATTTCTATCGTCTGACCTAACGGCAGAAGATAAACACACCATGATAAGACCACGAGACATATTGCTGACACTCGCCTACTTCATCAGAGTGACAAGTCAAATAATCTGATGGTGTGTATACCGAAGGTCTTAAAGTACACACACCACAGTATCAGAGAACCCTTCTGCACTTTGCTACAAGACATTCTACCACACTGAAAACTTTGATGTCATTCATAATTTTCTCACTATAAGTAAGATCACAGTAGAAGATAGAACAAAAAAATTCGGTGAAACTTGCCCAGCCTGGTTGTAGCAAACAATAAATTATACCACCACATTGTGAAAAAGAAATTTGTTTTGCCTTTCACATTTCACAGACATAAAGTAATTACAGAAATCACTTTAAATGTAAATATTATATGAATATACATAGCCACCTTTTTATGTATGACATTACAAAATTTCTGGTAAATGTTTGTATTATTCATAATTGTGCTGGCGTAAGCTGTCACCAGCACACCAGTCGGCGAAGAGGTTGCAAGAAGATCGATACTAGGCACAGAATCAAGCGTCCCTATCAGGAGAGAGGCCAATGACAGAATTGCAAGCAACACGCCACCAATGCCATCTCAACTGTCAGTGTTTAGATCACCGCCGCAGACCAGAGGGCCTAGTCAGTCACAATTAGTCAGCCCAGTCACAGACAAAGTCAGTTGCTGTTTCAGTTACTAGCTCAGTCACTATTCTGCCAGTTTACATTACTGGCTACGACAGTGTAGTGGTCATAGCATGACTTGTACTTTACCAGCAGTGAGGCAAACATGAACTATTACAGAAGAGCTTGTACTGCAACACATGGACTAGCTTAAAGATAAGTAGCTTTCTTGTTCTTGTGAATAAAGAACCCTGTTAATACATGTGTGCAATTTGTGTTGTAGAAAGACAATACTGACCGCCAAACAAATCCTCTCTTTGCTTTCCTTGGCACAAGGTTCTACAGTGACAACAACACATAAGTGGCAATGAGGATGGGATAATTCAGTGCAGAAGAAGATTTTGCTGGCTTCTCTTGTGTTTTAGCTTGCAGGGGTGATTATTTTGCTAATTTGTTGTTGCAGTCTTGCATGTATTCCAGGAGGGGTGCCACAGAACAAAACAAATTTCTCTTTTCAGAGGCTTTGCTTGTTTTTTGCCACAATGTGTTTGTGTAAACCATACCTACCCCACCCGCTCCATCCTCTGCCCCCATACCTCACCCGCAGACAGCCAATGACATGTATCTAACACAGTCTTTTCAGTTTCAGAATCAACAAATTGCTGCCTTGTTAAAAACAGTAAAAAACTACCGGCTGTAGAAGCCGGTGAGTCCCTGTGTTCATGTTAATACAAAAACTATTCCCAACTGCATCTCCCGATGAATTTAGTAATGACCGAGTAATCACTGCATCAACTCAATATTATGACCAGCAAGTTCAAGTAGCTGCAGCCAGATATCAGTATTTTTGCTTGCAGAAAAAGCCAGAAAAGACATGCCATCAGTGGTACACAGAATTAATGGGCATGACTAGGAAATGTAAATTTAAGTGTAGTTGTGGCAACTTTTACAGTGATTTAATGATTAGTGATGCAATAAAATTGTGTGTCCCAGATAGTGGAATGTGGAAACAGACCTTAAAGTACTCTGCTGCATCACTTCCCCAAGTATTGTAAATCTTAGAGCAATATGACTCGGGTGCCACAGCAGCCGATAGTTTTGACCCAGGCACAATTTTTTGCGTCGAGTCTCCTCTTGCTCATGACCGCCTGAAGTAGCCACAACAGTAGCACGTACACAGCCACACAGACAGGCACATAGACATGTAAACAGACTTGTAAGCTTTGTGAAGTCTTGCCCTAGATATTTTGCTAGCCATGAAAGACAGAATTGCCCATCACATAATGCAATGTGTTGCATGCATGGGAAAAATGACAATATCCAAGAAGTTTGTTTACAACAGCACAAGAAAGTCAATTTTGTCCACTCCCAGAAAAAAAAAAACAGGCTCATGCACATGCAGTAATGCTTGCTTTGAAAACCTACAAGAAGTTCTGACAAAAGTAAGATTAATGTTGTGCATCCTCCTCACCCTAGTCCTGTGCAACAATGTTCTAATAAACTATTTGTCCCATTACACATTGTTGGCCATTGTGTGAACTTTCAATTTGACACAGTTGCCTCAGCAACCTTTGCTTAATAGTGCAATGTATGAACAGTTAGGCTAACCGCACCTTTCTAAATCTAGCAAGCACCTCACTGCTGAGGCTCACCACGCCTTTCTAAGCAAGTACCTCACTGCTTACGATGGTCAGGAAATTCCAGTGCTTGGACAGTGTTGTATGCTTGCCACTTACAAATCTTGCACCAGGACAGTGAATTTTACTGTGTTGAAATCAAGGTACATTCAAAACAATTTCGGTATAGATGCCTTTGATTTGTTAGGACATAGCTTTCAAGACACTGTACTTTTAGTGACTGCTGTTACTCCAAAAGACAGTGTGGCTAGCTTGCTTAAAGAATTTCCTGAACTATTTTCAGAAGGAGTGGAAAAATCTAAGAACTTTGTAGTGCATGTTATAGTGAAAGACAATGTACAGCCTAAGTTCTTCTGGGCCTGTCCCATTCCAATTGCTGTAAGAGACAAAGTGGCCAGTGACTTGGAAGAATTGCAAGATAATGGTGTACTTGTTTCCGTTCAAGCTAGTTAATGGGCAAGTCCTGTCATTTTGTTACCTAAGCCTTTGGTCACATTCACATTTGCATTGACTCCAAATTTACAATCAACCCACAGACAGCAGTTGACACTTACCTGTTACCTAGCCCTGAGGAACTCGTGACAGGCTTGGAGCAGGACATCAGTTTTCTAAGATAAATTTGCGTGATGCCTACTTGGAAATTCCATTGGCTACAGATTCCAGAAAGTGTTTTTTTGTAAATAGACACTTAGAATTGTTCAAGTATTTGTGTTGGCCCTTTAGAAGTGCTTCCGTAACCTACATTTTTCAACGTTACTTGGAAAAATTGACTGCAAAAGTACCACTTAGTTGAAACTACCTTGATGATGTTGTTGTCTCTGTTCGTATACATCTACATCTACATCTACATCTACATTTATACTCCGCAAGCCACCCAACGGTGTGTGGCGGAGGGCACTTTACGTGCCACTCTCATTACCTCCCTTTCCTGTTCCAGTCGCGTATGGTTCGCGGGAAGAACAACTGTCTGAAAGCCTCCGTGCGCACTCTAATCTCCCTAATTTTACATTCGTGATCTCCTTGGGAGGTATAAGTAAGGGGAAGCAATATATTCGATACCTCATCCAGAAACGCACCATCTTGAAACCTGGCGAGCAAGCTACACCGCGATGCAGAGCGCCTCTCTTGCAGAGTCTGCCACTTTAAACATCTCCGTAACGCTATCACGGTTACCAAATAACCCTGTGACAAAACGCGCCGCTCTTCTTGGGATCTTCTCTATCTCCTCCGTCAAACCGATCTGGTACGGATCCCACACTGATGAGCAATACTCAAGTATAGGTCGAACGAGTGTTTTGTAAGACACCTCCTTTGTTGATGGACTACATTTTCTAAGCACTCTCCCAATGAATCTCAACCTGGTACCTGCCTTACCAACAATTAATTTTATATTATCATTCCACTTCAAATCGTTCCGCATGCATACTCCCAGATATTTTACAGAAGTAACTGCTACCAGTGTTTGTTCCGCTATCATATAATCATACAATAAAGGATCCTTCTTTCTATGTATTCGCAATACATTACATTTGTCTATGTTAAGGGACAGTTGCCACTCCCTGCACCAAGTGCCTATCCACTGCAGATCTTCCTGCATTTCGCTACAATTTTCTAATGCTGCAACTTCTCTGTATACTACAGCATCATCCACGAAAAGCCGCATGGAACTTTTGACACTATCTACTAGGTCATTTATATATATTGTGAAAAGCAATGGTCCCATAACACTCCCCTGTGGCATGCCAGAGGTTACTTTAACGTCTGTAGACATCTCTCCATTGATAACAAGATGCTGTGTTCTGTTTGCTAAAAACTCTTCAATCCAGCCACACAGCTGGTCTGATATTCCGTAGGCTCTTACTTTGTTTATCAGGCGACAGTGCGGAACTGTATCGAACGCCTTCCGGAAGTCAAGAAAAATAGCATGTACCTGGGAGCCTGTATCTAATATTTTCTGGGTCTCGTGAACAAATAAAGCGAGTTGGGTCTCACATGATCGCTGTTTCCGGAATCCATGTTGATTCCTACATAGTAGATTCTGGGTTTCCAAAAACGACATGATACTCGAGCAAAAAACATGTTCTAAAATTCTACAACAGATCGACGTCAGAGATATAGGTCTATAGTTTTGCGCATCTGCTCGACAACCCTTCTTGAAGACTGGGACTACCTGTGCTCATTTTGAATCATTTGGAACGCTCCGTTCCTCTAGAGACTTGCAGTACACGGCTGTTAGAAGGGGGGGCAAGTTCTTTCGCGTACTCTGTGTAGAATCGAATTGGAGTCCCATCAGGTCCAGTGGACTTTCCTCTATTGAGTGATTCCAGTTGCTTTTCTATTCCTTGGACACTTATTTCGATGTCAGCCATTTTTTCGTTTGTACGAGGATTTAGAGAAGGAACTGCAGTGTGGTCTTCCTCTGTGAAACAGCTTTGGAAAAAGGTGTTTAGTATTTCAGCTTTATGCGTGTCATCCTCTGTTTCAATGCCATCATCATCCCATTGTGTCTGGATATGCTATTTCGAGCCACTTACTGATTTAACGTAAGACCAGAACTTCCTAGGATTTTCAGTGAAGTCAGTACATAGAATTTTACTTTCGAATTCACTGAACGCTTCATGCATAGCCCTCCTTACGCTAACTTTGACATCGTTTAGCTTATGTTTGTCTGAGAGGTTTTGGCTGCATTTAAACTTGGAGTGAAGCTCTCTTTGCTTTCGCAGTAGTTTCCTAACTTTGTTGTTGTACCACGGTGGGTTTTTCCCGTCTCTCACAGTTTTACTCGGCACGTACCTGTCTAAAATGCATTTTACAATTGCCTTGAACTTTTTCCATAAACACTCAACATTGTCAGTGTCGGAACAGAAATTTTCGTTTTGATCTGTTAGGTAGTCTGAAATCTGCCTTCTATTACTCTTGCTAAACAGATAAACCTTCCTCCCTTTATTTATATTCCTATTAACTTCCATATTCAGGTATGCTGCAACGGCCTTATGATCACTGATTCCCTGTTCTGTACATACAGAGTCGAAAAGTTCGGGTCTGTTCGTTATCAGTAGGTCCAAGATGTTATCTCCACGAGTCGGTTCTCTGTTTAATTGCTCGAGGTAATTTTCGGATAGTGCACTCAGTATAATGTCACTCGATGCTCTGTCCCTACCACCCGTCCTAAACATCTGAGTGTCCCAGTCTATATCTGGTAAATTGAAATCTCCACCTAAGACTATAACATGCTGAGAAAATTTATGTGAAATGTATTCCAAATTTTCTCGCAGTTGTTCTCCCACTATTGCTGCTGAGTCGGGAGGTCGGTAAAAGGAGACAATTATTAACCTAGCTCGGTTGTTGAGTGGAACCTCCACCCATAACAATTCACAGGAACTATTCACTTCTACCTCACTACAGGGTAAACTACTACTAACAGCGACGAACACTCCACCACCGGTTGTATGCACTCTATCCTTTCTAAACACCGTCTGTACCTTTGTAAAAATTTCGGCAGAATTTATCTCTGGCTTAAGCCAGCTTTCTGTACCTATAACGATTTCAGCTTCAGTGCTTTCTATCAGCGCTTGAAGTTCTGATACTTCACCAATGCAGCTTTGACAGTTGACAATTACAATACCGATTGCTGCTTGGTCCCCGCATGTCCTGACTTTGCCCCGCATCCATTGAGGCTGTTGCCCTTTCTGTACTTGCCCAAGGCCATCTAACCTAAAAAACCGCCCAGCCCACGCCACACAACCCCTGCTACCTGTGTAGCTGCTTGTTGCGTGTAGTGGACTCCTGACCTATCCAGCGGAACCCGAAACCCCACCACGCTATGGCGCAAGTCGAGGAATCTGCAGCCCACACGGTCGCAGAACCGTCTCAGCCTCTGATTCAGACCCTCCACTCGGCTCTGTACCAAAGGTCCACAGTCAGTCCTGGCGACGATGCTGCAGGTGGTGAGCTCTGCTTTCATCCCGCTAGCGAGACTGGCAGTCTTCACCAAATCAGATAGCCACCGGAAGCCAGACAGGATTTCCTCGGATCCATAGCGACACACATCATTGGTGCCGACATGAGCGACCACCTGCAGATGGGTGCACCCTGTACCCTTCATGGCATCCGGAAGGACCATTTCCACATCTGGAATGACTCCCCTCGGTATGCACACGGAGTGCACATTGGTTTTCTTCCCCTCTCCTGCTGCCATTTCCCTAAGGGGCTCCATTATGCGCCTGACGTTGGAGCTCCCAACTACCAGTAAGCCCACCCTCTGCGACTGCCCGGATCTTGCAGACTGAGGGGCAACCTCTGGAACAGGACAAGCAGCCATGTCAGGCCGAAGATCAGTATCAGCCTGAGTCAGAGCCGGAAACTGGTTCGTCAGACAAACTGGAGAGGCCTTCCGTTCAGCCCTCCGGAATGTCTTTCGCCCCCTGCCACACCTTGAGACGACCTCCCACTCTACCACAGGTGAGGGATCAGCCTCAATGTGGGCAGTATCCCGGGCAACCACAGTCGTAGTCCGATCGGGGGATGCGTGGGACGAGCTGGCCGTCCCCGACAAACCCCCATCCGGAACCCCACAGTGATGCCCATTGGCAACAGCCTCAAGCTGTGTGACCGAAGCCAACACTGCGTGAAGCTGGGAGCGAAGGGATGCCAACTCAGCCTGCATCCGAACACAGCAGTTGCAGTCCCTATCCATGCTAAAAACTGTTGTGCAAAGAACGTCTGAACTAATCTACAGAGAGCGCAAACAAATCGACACAAAATTTAAACGGTTATTAAAATACAAGATTGCCTAGTAAATGCAATAATGCTGCTACTTGCGCACTGCTGACACTGCTCGGCGGCGGAAGGAGACTACGCGATTTTACACTATTCAGGTACTAAAATGCGATGCTACAATTCTCAAATACTATAATACGCCCAAAATATATGAAATAAACAATGCAAATACCAAAAACACGCAAAGAAATTAAGAATTAAACTATGTAACAAATGAGTGAGCTAGGAGTATACAACTTGCTGCTGCAGCTGCTTATCCAACGGCGGCAGGGAGCACACTGCCAATTTGTGTATTCTTTTTCAAGTGATGTCAGAGGCAGGACTCGAGTGTCATCTCAAAAAGTGTGACTTCTTTCAAACTAAACTTCAGTACTTAGGTCATGTGATAAACAGTCATGTGCACCCCATCCAATCTCATTTGCTTGCAATCTATGACCTGCCTGTTCCTTGAAATGTGTCTGAACTGCCGTCAGTACTAGGAAAGATAAAATACTACATTCGGTTCATACTGAATGCCACTCAGAATGTGGTTCCATTGTATTGCAAAAATGTACCCTTTGTGTGTACTAAAAAGCATCAAGATGCATTGCAGAAACTCAAAAATGCCTTCCTTAGTGACAGAGGTTAAGTGCATTTTGACCCTGCTAAGCTAGTAGTTTTGCAAGTTGATTCTTCTTCCTACGGAATCGGTGCTGTGCTTTTACACAGAATTGGTGCACAAGACAGGCCCATTGTGTTTGCCTCAAAGTTGTTAACTCCAACTCAGTGTAGTTATTCTCAAATTGAAAAAGAGGCTCTCACTATTGTGTATGGTGTGACCAAATTCAGTAGCTATTTGTATGGTCGCAATTTATATTTACTGAGAAATCGCAAGCCTTTGCATTTCTTGTTTCATCTATCAAAGCCAGTTCCTACTTGATTCGCCGAAAAATGGCAACAATGGGCTTTGTTGCTTTCACAGTATTACCATAAAATTGGCAATGCAGACACCCTACCTCGCCTTCCGGTTGGCCCAGACTCTGATTTTGATGCATCTGCTGTATCTTGTTGCCAAATCAATGCGCAGGACTCTATATCATAGGAATTTTTTCCTTTACCCTACTGAAAAATTGCGCAGGTCACAGAAGCAGACCCAGATCTCAAGATTTTGTTGCATTATGTTTGCATCTCTTGCCATCATTCATTGAACAGTATCCAGAAATTAGTTGTACTCCATTATTTTGTACATCGGCATAACCTTTCAGTTCAATGGGGTGCGATTCTACTTCAAAAAGACAGTGGACAATCATGTGTGCTTATGCCCAAAGTGTTGCACAAAGATGTGTTGAGATTTCGCCACCAACAACTTAGGGGAATTGTTTGCACTAAATAGTTAGCATGTAGGCACTGTACTTGGCAGGGCATGGATGGCCATATTGAACAGATGATGTCGCAGTGTTGCGCATCTGCAGAAAACCAGTCCGCTCCAACACAGACATTCTCAGCTTGGCCTAAGACTCAATCGCTATGGCAATGTGTGCACATAGCCTTTGCAGGACCATTTTTTTAACTCTTGTTGGCTCATAGTGGTAGACCCTTTTAGCAAGTTTCTATTTTCAGTGCGTATGTGCTCTACCACATCACATAGCACAACTCAAGCATTTTCCTCCATATTTTGCATAGAAGGTTTGCCAGAAGTACTTGTGTCAGACAATGGACCACAGTTCATTTCACGTGACTTTGAACAGTTTTTTGAACCCAGTGGCATTTGTCATCCAAATAGTGCTCCATTTCAACCCCAGTCCAACATAGAAGCAGAACACTTTGTACACACTTTCAAGAAACAGATGGCCAAGCTTCACACCACCCACACATAGGAACAGGTGCTACAGCTCTTTCTCGCCTCCTATCGCTCCCACCCACGAGATGGACCATCACAGGCAGAACTTTTGCATGGCTGCCACCATCAGACACTGCTACACTTGCTACACCCACTGCAGCATCTGAAATGCCACCAGTACACCGGCAGGCAAAGAGGTTGCAAGAAGGTTGATAATAGGCACTGAATCAAGTGTGCCTTTCAGGAGAGAGACCAAAGACAGACTCACAAGAGATGTGTTGCCAACGCCCTCTTGACTGCCAGTATTTAGATCGACACTGCAGACCAGAGGGCCCAGTCACTCACAGTCAGCCCAGTCGTAGACAGTCATTCGCAGTTTTAGTTACTAGCTCAGTCACTATTCTAGTTGGCATCTCTTCAGTTTATTTTACTGGCTACGAGAGCGTAGTATTCATAGCGGGACTTATACTTCGCCTGCATGAGGCTAATGTGGACTATTTCAAAAGAGCTTGTACCACAACACATGGACTAGCTTAAAAATAAGTAGCTTTCTTGTTCTTGTGAATAAATAACCCTGTTAATACATGTGTGTTGCTTGTGTTGTAGAAATAGGATACCAGCCACCAAACAACATCCTGTCCTTGCTTCCATTGGTACAAGACTCTACAGTGTTGATGACGACACAAAAATAAACTTATAAAAATTTGAGAGATATTTTGCTCATAAGAAAGCCCGAGTCAATTTCTAAATGGACAAATGTGACTTCAATATTTGGTACAAATTATCTAACTAAAATCAGTATTCTAAGACACTTAATGTGTTTACAGCAAGATTTTTTTCTGTGTTGCTATCTTTAATTAATAGAGGTGTATTATCTGCAAACAGAATGGATAGAGACTTTACATTTCCTAGTAAGGAAAGTGGATCACCCATAACATATAGTTGAATGTCAATGTCATTTTGTGCACATACACATATACGTAATTGGCAGGTATGTAAATAGTTAGAGTTGCAATTTGCTACAACAGATAGAATGATCATCTGAGTGCATTAGTGTTATTCATGTATAGTGTTGTTATCAGGGCTGGCAGGGTATACAAGGGGCATGAACAGAATAAGGTGTTAAGTGATCACTGTGAAGTACAAGGGGATATTATGTACTTTTTTTGGACAGAATTAGCAATACAAGATGTAGTTTGAAAGGGGTCTGACTGTGGGTCTTCATTTGGCATGCTGGTCGAAACATCCACTACCCAGATTTTTGGAGTATTTGGATCTGGTAGTGGCCTGATATCAGACTGTATACAAATGTCAGGGCAGACATACTCCTGGCAAGGTGCCAGTCGGCCATGTCAGACCACCACAAGGGAGGATCACACTATTGTCCACCAAGCTCATCATAATTCATTCAGATCTGTGCCTGCCATCTGAAGGTTCTGCATCACCCCAGATGACCATTGTGGGTGAGTATGGTGACGACCTGGGAGAGGTCCCATTCTTCCAATATTCTGGAAAGTCGCAGAGGTGTGTTACTACTGGAATCGTGGTGTGGGGACCACGGTATGACTTCAGGTGAAGGCTGGTAGTGACTGAAGGGGCTCTGATGGCAGAAGGGACTCTGATGGCACAACAGTGAGTCAGAGACATCCTGTGTACTTGTGTGTTATGTCTCATATGACACTAACATGGTGCCATTTTTCAACAAGACAGTGCTCATCCACACAATGTATGCACCTAGGAGCTTTTGTGTGTTATTGATATATTCCTGAACTCAGAAAGAATCCAAGGTCAGTCTCCACTGGAAAGAGTTATGCTTCGACACCGTCCTTTTGCCAGTATCCAGGATATTATTTACAACAGTTGTGAGGCAGTATGTGTCAAGAGAGAGTACAATGGCCTTATGGATCCTTTCCCAACCAAATCAATGCATGCACCTAGGCCATAGATAGCACAACACTACACTGATAAGTAGGCTTGCCAGTACACTGTAAATTTGATTCTATTTTGTAACCACTGAAATAGCATCAGTACCATCTCAAACTGACACATTTCATTTTATTTTATCCTCCTCTTCTGACTGCATCACCCTTTTTGTCAGACAGTGTATATGTACAGAAAAGAAGTATGAGTTCAACCACCCATTAAGGTCACTTGTCAGTAGAACTCTTTGTATGCATAAAACTGAGGTTTGGAAGTTAGTTTGGTAGTTACAGAAACATAAGTTGCTGCAGAAACAATACTATGTAACAGACAATTATGCCAGTTACCTACAAGGGTTCAAGAGCATTATTTGGTAAAAAGCTAAATGTTTGCTTGGAAAACCGTATGTGACACATGCAGTACTTACTAGTTCACATTTCCAAAAACGGAAATTGCTGTGTTGTATTACATTCTCACCTTATTCATTATCAAAGTGTAAATATGGATTACTAATGAAGTGATTAAAACAGAATGGAATGGTAAGCACATGTGGACAGATTACATCAGTTTCAGTGTATTTTTACTCCAATAGACCATTACCAATAGTCACAGTGCTCACATTACTCGAATCATATCAAAGAGATATTTCATTCTGCTGTCTTCTGATCACTCCAATGAAACTCCACAGTTGCACTTTGATGAAGTACAAAAGACGAATTTATCAGAACACAGCAACTTATATTTTTAAAGATATGAGTGTAAGTACTTTATGTGTTAACATACATTGCGTGAAGCAAGGCAAATAATTCTCTGTCAAATAATATGAAACTTAAGATTCCTGCAAATCCACTGGTCATAATTGTTGGTTACATGGAATTGATTCTTCAGTGACCTGTACTTCTGTAATCCTTGTATTCATTGCCCTTCAAACATAAATTCAAATGTAAAATTAGAAATTGTGTGGCATGTAGATTGTTCCATGAAATAGCTGAAACTGCTGGATGTTGGTAACTTATTGCTACAGTATTTTGATGCAGAATCTTCTGCTCATCTTCAGGTGTATACTGGTTACAGTGCACTGACCTCCCCTATTTAAGATCCCATAACCCCATATGTGGTGTACATAGTTGTCATTTTCCATGTGCTACTTTGAGCACTCCTGCTTCTGCAGCAAGTCTGTGCACTGCTGTGAGCACTTTCTGTAGTGAAAACACAACTCACCTCACCTCACCTCACCGATATCAGATCAGGCTTCTTCACGTGGTAAAACTGCAGATGATACCAGCAATGCAGAGCATGAAGTTGTCTGTGAATCCATCCAGAATCTAACAGGAAACAGCCATCCCAGTTAAGTGCTTCAGGCAGTCATATTTCCACTGAATCATTACTAAAGGAGTTCCAAAAATTTGAAGTATAGTCCACAATTTTTTTGCATTGTATTTCATTGAATAATCAGCAGAAATGCTGTTGTGTGGTATCAGATTCTCTTCCATGGATTGTGGTATTCCACAATTTACCCCTGTTCAGGAAAAGTTAATCAAACTCCTGTTAAGTGGTCATGTGAAGTAACATCTGGTTTCCCACAGTTTGAATAAAACTGAAACCAATTTAAGGCCTTACACTAATTTCCATACTGTGATCAACATAACTGAATGCCTTAGCTGACACAAAAAGTATCTAATGGCTGTAGTTTTTGCTGCAGTTTTACTTGCATGCCAGTGTCCATTTTTGTTATGTTATTATTTTTATTGCCTTATTATTTTTACTGTATTATTTGCTTTTCCACATAAAGAGAAAGTTTAAGCCTGATAATTGGCTTAATGGTTTCTGTCTTGTACCCTGTTATTCTCCAGGAATCTATTAATGAGTTCATTGTCTCTTGCTTTCATCTGTCCTGTACCCATTTCTTGCCAGTTCTCTTTTCAAGATCTCCACAAATCTGTGCCACATTACATGTGTCACAAAGGCTAATGTTCAGCAGACTTTCATTGGTTATTTGTTGTCAGTTCAGTAAGTATGGCTATAGAATGGTGTTGGTGAACTTATATATTTGCATGTTAAGTTCAGATCTCCCATTGATTCAAATTCCATTTCATTATGTGGGATTGTATAAGCACATCAGCCAAAATATCATACTCCTCCTCACACCCCCCCCCCCCCCCTCACAGAGCATTATGCTAATACAGCCTTTGATAATGATCTCGCCTGGGTTAGGGCTCCTCACTTTGATTCAGAGCTACTTCATTAGTCACCCAATCCACTCATGTAATCTTCAGCATTATCTTGTAGGGCCACATATCAAAAATGTCTAGTCTCTTCTTGTCTGTACTGTTTATCATCAATATTAAACACCAGACTAATACTTTCAGAAAAGACTTTCTAATGCTTAAATTTGTAATGAATGTTAATATAATTCTCTTCTTCAGAAGAAAAAAACATTCTTGCAATTGTAAGTCTGTATTTTATATGCTCTTCAGTTCTACCATTGTCATTTACATTGCTGCCTAAATAAGTAGTCTGCAACCATTAGTCTCATTTCGTAACGTAATTCCCACAGAAACTTCTGGTTTAATTCTACTACATTCCATTACCTTTCTTTTATTTTTATTGTTATTCATCTTCGTCACTCTCCAAGTCACTGTTCTTTCTGCTTGACTGAGCTTCCAATTTCTTTGCCAGCTCTGTCAGATTCACGATGTCATAGGCGAACATTATTTTTTTTCAATTTCTTCTCTGAGAGTTATAATTCCCTTTCTTTAATTTCTATTTGGTTTGCCTTACTGCATATCCAGTGATCAGATTAACATCGGGGGTAGGCTCCAATGCTGGATCACTCTCTTCCCAACTACTGTGTTCCTTTCATCTCCATTGACTCAAGTCTGGTTTCTGTATGAGTTTTAGTTGACTCTTAGCACCCTGTATTTTATTCCTCATAAGTTCAGAATTTCAAAGAGTATATTTTAGTCAAATTGTCAAAAGCTTTCCCTCAATATGCAAATGGTGAAACAGTAGGTTTATCTTTCTTCAGTCCATGTGGTAAGATAAGTCATTGGATCAGTATTCTCTCTCAGATTCCTTTATTTCTCCAGGACCCAAACATGATCACACACCATGTTGGCTTCTACCAATCTTTCTGTTATTCTGTAAATAATATGTGCTAGTATTTTGCAACCATAATGTATTAAACTGATGGTTTAGTAACACATCTGTCAGCACTCACCTTCTTTAGTGTTGGAATTATGAAATTCTTCATGAGATACAGAGGACAATTTGCTTGTCTTGAATACCTGCATACCAGGAGGAATAGTTTTATCATGGTTGGATCTTCCAAGGATCTTAATTAATTCTGAGAGCATATGTCATTTACTAAATTGTTCCAGGCAAATGGCAGGATGGTTCCATCAGAAAGACATGACCAATTTCTTTCCCCATCCTTGAAGTAGCTCCACCTTTTGCCCCATCTCTAATGACATTGTTGTCAATGTGATGTGAAACTCAATCACTTTCCCTTCTTCCTTATTCAACTTGGCAAGGAAGGGAGTCTGAAAGTTTTCCCATACCCTTATCCAGGGGTGGGCAGGAATCCTGCATGTGTGTGGTGCACCTGCTCATGTGCAGTTAACAGGTGTTCTGTGTGCACACAGGGGCAAGCTGGCCAACCGCTTCTCTCCCCTCCCCACCATACCGTCTCTCTGCTTCTTCCTCTGTAATGCATTTTGTTTCCTAGCTAGTTTTATTGAATGAAGGAATAAGGTTAGTAAAAGTGCTTGAAAGAAATGATGGTTTGAAAGAGTACCTATTACCTACGATACGTTTTATTTAATTATCACAGGTGGATTTTACAATACATTTAATGTCTGGAAGACATTTCACAAATTACCTGATTTTTCTCTTTGCAAACATGTGTTCAATGCATTCATGTGTCCGCTAATGTAAACTAAAAATGCAAGGTCGGCAACCCACTCTGGATCTTCTAACTTGGGATCGTACCTTCCTTTGTCCTTTAAAAACTGATTTATTGGTATTCTCAGCTCAAAAAATCTTTTGAGTACATTACCACAGCTAAGCCAGCAGCCTGCACTGTGGTATGATATGTAACCGTACTCTTCCCCAATTTCAGCTAAATATGTGTGAAACTGTCTATATGTAAGCCTGTGGGATCTCAAATAATTAACTGCCTGAATAACCACTTGTGTGATGTCCCCCAGTTTTGCTGCTTTTACACAGAGTACTTCTTGGTGCAAAATGCAGTGGATGCTGTACAATGATTCTTCTGTATGCTGTAGCCTTTTTCTTAGTAATCCAACGAATCCCATTTATTTCCCTTTCATTGCAGGTGCTCTGTCTGTTGTCACTGACACCAAACATTTGCAGTTCAAGCAGTCTGAATCGACAGCTTCAATGGCTTTTAGGATGTCCACACCAGTGGCTGTGCTTTTTAAAGATATCATATCTAACTAATCTTCTGTTGCATGCAGAGCAGTGTCCACACTGTGGAATTAAATTACTAATTGTGCATAAACTCCTGCACTGCACTCCTTAATTGATGGTAAATGTCACCTGCCATGGCACTTATACGATGACTTAGTCCGCCAAGAAAGAGTGATAGCTTGAAACTGATTTGCATTCAGTGGGAAAAGTAAATCAGCAGCATCATTGATGCACTCCTTTCTAAACTCACCTTCAGCAAATGGTTTTCCAGCTCTCGCTGTATTGAATACAATTGAAATACAATGTTCACTACATAGTGGTCACTTCACATCAACGTCTGCAGCTTAGCCTGGTACTACACTGCCACAACCTGCCGACTGTCACCACTGCCCCAGTCAACAATTGCACGCGAGCAGCACACGTGCAGTGCTGTGCGCTCATGAGCCCCGTGCAACGTTTGCCCGCCCCTGCCCTTATCCGTTTCCAGCTGAAGCCACTTATTGATAATTAGATCCCATAGAGTTATCAGACTGTGGGTGTGCTGTTTGCTACCTTTCACCCACTGATCCAAAAAGCTTGATATTTTCCATTGGATTATGATTGAGCGATTTAGTAGGTCGACCAAGGTGCAACAGGTGTATCTCAAATTTTACCAAGGAATTTTATATTCAATGTTGTATCTGTATAACTCTGGTAGGTCATTTCTCTGAACTTCCTGTCCACCCTGAGCTCTTTTAGAAGGTCAAAAATAGTTTGTCTGTTAACAGAGTCAGTGGCTTGTGACGGTATATTGACAGAACTGTAATATTCTCTTCAGTTTCCATGTCTGTTCTGCACATAATCAGCCTGTTGTTCCATATATTCTAGAAAAAACTTATAAAGAATTTTATATGTGCCAGGAAGAAAGATAAGGCTCTGTACTTGTCCAGTTATTATGATGTTGTTGTTGTTGTTTATGTTGTTATAAGATATAATATTATATTATTATAAATATCATTTTCATTCCTATTTGTCTTCAATAGCAGCTTCAGTTGTTTCCTTAGCAAAATGATTCCTTAAAAAAAAAAATTTATGTAGCTTGTGCTGTGCAAGAAACCTTAATTCAGTGTCCCCGAATAAACAAGTTTCCCCCAATAAACAAGAAATAACCAATGAAGCATTTACATATCATTAATTTTGTTAACAGCTTCATTCTCTAACTTTACATCACTGTTAACTGATTCTTGTCATTGCTTTCATGACATGGTATTTACTATATTTCATATTTGTGCAGGTCTTATTCAAGGACTTATATACCCTGTAGGATCTCTCACATACAAAGAAAGCTCTGTGTCCAGCATTGCGTGAGATTGAGTGCCTAATAGGCAGGCTTGGATCACTGTATGCTCTTCAGGCAGTTCCTTGGTGTCTAGTAGGAGGAATATTAGTTTTAACCAAACTAGATATAGAAGTGACCTATGAAAGAAGTCCATGTATGTGAATGAGCCATTTAGCACTTCAGAATGGTGTCAGTTGCATCAGGTCACAGAGCTGAGCATAAACTCTAGCCGAATTGAGGTATTTTTGATAATCAGTCCTATCCTTGCCGTACTGTCACAGATGCATTGGCGGTGTGTGCCTTTGCGGTTGTACTGCATGAAATTAGTCTGCGTCTTTTCATTAATTGTTAGTTCTCTAAAAAAGAGTTCAGTATATTGTCCAAATATCAGATATTATCGGATTGGTGTAAAAGTTCATATTGTTTTTCCATATGTTTAATAAACACAACAGATACATATAACAGAGACTTTAGTCATCAGTAATATATTCTCCTTCACTGTTTACAACAGTCAGCCAACATTGGGGTGACTTTTTGATTCCACAACTGTAGAAATCACATGGTTTTGATGTGAAGAGCTCATTGAGCCATGTTCGGTGCACATTTTCTTCCAGAAAGGAAGTTCCTTGAAGGTAGTTCAGTAGAGAAAGGAAAAGGAGAAAAATCTGAGGGCGTAAGATCAGGCGAATAAAGTGGGTGCAGAACAACTTCCCAACCAAGTTACTGTATAGTGTTTTGTTGTCAGTCTAGTGGAATGTGAGTGGTCGCTATTGTGGAGTATTATCACTTTACGCAGGCTTCCTGGTCAATGCATCTGCAAGATATCTCAGTTGTTGATAATAAATGTGAGCAGTGATGATTACACATTTGGAAAGCAATTCATCGTACACCATAGTGTTGCTGTTCCACTAGGTACCTAACGTTATCTTTTGTGGATGCACACTGGTCTTTGTATGGGGAGCTGCTGCTTTGTTTGGGGCTGACCATTCCTTGTGCTAGGATAAAGGCACTATTTCTCATGAAATGAAATGTCGTGTGACGAGGGCTTCCCGTCGAGTAGACCGCTCGCCTGTTGCAAGTCTTTCGATTTGAAGCCACTGCGGCGACTTGCACATCAATGGGGATGAAATGATGATGATTAGGTCAACACAACAACCAGTCCTTGAGTGGAGAAAATCTCCAACCTAGCCGGGAATCGAACCCAGGCCCTTTGGATTGACAGTCTGTCACACTGACCACTCAGCTACCGGGGGCGCACACTATTTCTCATCTCCAGTAACTATATAGGATATGAATGGTCAGTGTTTTTCACAAGCCAATTGATGACAAACAAGTAAACTGCACCTCTGGCCATCTGCTGATTTTTGTGACTTTGGCTTAGAGCATGTAGTACCCATACACCCAATATTTTAACCTTCCCCACTGCATACCTGCCAGTTCTCGACTACAGTGATGTGGATTAATGTGTGTAAACAATCTTCACCAAACCCCAAAGGTCTTCCTGAATGTGATGAGTCACTAATGTCAAAATGATCCCCCTTAAAATAAGGAAACTATTTTCGTGCCATGCTCTATCCAGTGACATTATCCCCATACACTTCATAAATGTTTCTGGTTGCCTCTGCTGCTGTCATCCCTCTACTGAACTCAAAGAGAACAATATGTTGGAAACGTTCTGATTTCTTCACTTAGCACTCCATTTTCTAGCATCCACAGCTCCACTCACTATCTGCAATTGACAAAATGGCAATATATAATCTCAGATATTAACAATGAACTACAAATAAAGAATGACAATCAACAATCAATAAACAGCATTTCCTGATGGGCTTAGACGCTGCATACAGGAAAAAGAATTTGGAGGAAGAGAAGTAACAGGGCTGAGATGGCAATCCAGCGAAAAGGAAAACAGGGAAGGCTTAAGCTGGAATGTGTAGAATGACTGTACAAAGGAAACAAACTTGAAGGTAATACTACAGAAAGGTTTGAAAATCAAATAAGGGATACGATACTGCACCGGCTAAACTGTTGATAATCCAGGAGGAACTGGAGAAGATGCTGCAAAATGACGTTATTGAAGCTCCAGATTGTCCTTGGTCATCTGTGGTGGTCCTTTTGATGAAGGCCAGCTCATGGTATTTCTGTGTTGACTACTGATGACTGAAAGAAATCATGAAGAAATATGTCTGTGCAATGCTGCACATCAGTGACATCCTGGACTGCTTCAAAGGACAATGTTTTGCACAACAATGAATATGTATACAGACTACTGTCAAATCAAGGTTGATGATTTTGTCCAGGAAATGACTGCTGCCTTCATAACTCTTGACAGCCCCTGAGTTAAAAGTTGTCCCATCTGGACTACACAATAGTATAGCCACTTCTAAATGTATGATGGATAATCTACTTAGACAGCTTAAATGGATGGCATTTTGTTGCCCACGAAATAAAAACCTTGCGGCACGTAGAGAATGGCAATGGAAATGTTAAAAAATACATCAGCTCAACCACTTGTTTATAGTGTAAAACACTATCTTAGTGTTTTAGACTATAAACAAGTGGTTGAGGCAATATATTTTTTAACATTGACATTCACAACCACGGCCTCTCATACAGCATGGATAAAATAAAAAATGGCAATGGAGTTGTTCCCAAACCAGAGAAAATAAGAGCAGTCACAGATTTTCTGACACCTTAGCACATTTGTGATGCAGGAAGTTTTCTCACAGAATATGCTAACACTATCACAGATTGATAAAGGACATCTGTATCAACGCTTGTCCCATGCAATAACTACAGCAGGGAGATGCCAAGTTTTCCTGGGATGAGGCACAAGGAAGATCCTTTATTGTCCTTAAAAACTTGCTAACATCTTCTCCAGTTACAGCACTGTATGATGACAATGTTGAGACAGAACTTCACACTGACATAAGCAGTTTTGGGATAAGGACATTTCTAGCACAAATCCAGAAAGGTGTTCAAAAGAGAACTCTCAAGGTCAGAGATGAACTATTCTGTATACAAAAAAGAGTGTCTTGCAGTTTTCTGGGCCATCAGCAAGTTCTGGTTATATTATCCACTCTTGTGATGAATCACCATTCTCTGTGACATCTGACTAGCCTGAAAGACCTGTTGGGTACACTGACAAGATGGGTACTGAGGCTTCAGGACCAAAATGTCACAATGAAATACAAAAATTGAAGCAATCAAGATGACACACACTGCCTTCCTAGAAATCTTTTAGTGAAACACATCAGTGTGGACAGCTATCTTCAATGTATACCATGGTGAAGAGGCTGTAACAATATGACCAGAAAGTGAGGATCTACCAGTGCAGCCATGCAGAGGGCCCTTGGACAAGATCTAGATAAAGACGCTGTAGTAAGCTCCAGTAATAACTAATAAACAGCAGGTCACTGTTTCTCCATGAGCTGTGATGCATTGGTACAGCATAGTGGTCCGTGCCACTGACTGGTGTGCTATTGGTTACCAGCTTAAACTCAGTCAGAAGCAATTATTTGTTGTTTACTATTTATCATTTCTTGAAGGTTCTTGAAATATCATATTCTGGAATATTTGATATTTGTATAAATAGCAGCAATCTCCATCCAGGATTTGAGCTCTGTTCTGGCTGTACATTGGTGTTTGTAATAAATGTGTTTTCAGTCCTATGTGTTAAACTTCATTGGTGATCTTCATTCTTTTGGATTTGGATGTAAGTGTGGATATATTATTTAATATCACTCCCATCATAAATTATCTGGATACATAGTATGGTACTACACATCCCTGTTCATACTACCTATAACTACACTTGCAGCAAAATAATGTATTATCTTTTATATTAAATACCTGCATATGTATATAGTTTCTATTAGTATAAAAACAACAGCTCAGAAATGTAGATGTAAAAGATTCTTCTTTCTCACACAGAAGTTTTTCAATGTTTTGAGTAAGATATTCAATAGCAGCTGTTTCACATAAAAATTAAATCTGTTGTCCTTGTTGGTGTTAACAATAATAGCTAGTATATAATACAGCAGCTGTTTATTAAGTTCAGTTACTCCTGTACGAATGAGCTGTCTTATTCCATGTTGCTGAATTTTCTCATTTGTTAAGACCTATTGGAGAGGAGGTATGAATAAATGCACATAATATATGAATGGACAAATTAATAGTTTTCCACTATATTTTATACAGTAAAGTGCTCCTTGCTGATTGTGAGTTTATGAGAAGGAAACTGAAGTTAGTCTTCTTTTATGTAATTCTTACATAGTAGAGTAGCATAACTGGGAAAACTTAATTGTTAATAAGCAAGGTACTTTAAGGGAAAATTTCAAGTTTTAAATTTCTCTGTCAAATTAAACATTAGTTCACTGATTTTGAAATTTTTCTGTGAACTGCACTGATTTGCAGATGAAATCTTTGAAAATTCACAAAATCCCTGGAGAAGATGTTGACACACAGTTGCAAATTTTAACGAGTGAGGAGATTGATAGACTTGATGTGAAAAACCTCCAATACACTCTAGCTGTACTGGAGGAAAAAGTGTCAATACAAAAGCCTAATTTTGCAGCACTAGAAGAATATACAGTTAAGGTGAATTTGTTATTTATTTTTTGTATAATACCTAGTAACAATAAAGTTAATGTGCATACATGCATGTGTGTGAGAGTGAGCATGATCAAGTGAAATAGTTAATGGAAGAAATAATTATATTTGTCACATAAATATTATGAAACACTCTAATCTTAGTTTTGACAACATGTTGTCTCCTGAAGACATGACTCATATTCAGCCTTGAGACTTCTAATGTGTTCTGTCATTGTTAACAGTAATTTTTGTCTCACTAGTTTAACTAGGTTTAACTAGTTCTAAGTTCTAGGGGACTAATGACCTCAGAAGTTGCATCCCATAGTGCTCAGAGCCATTAGAACCAACTCCAAACATATCCTTGAGTATATCTATTACTTCCGTAATTAAATGAAATCATTTTATGAAAATGAAGAAATTGGTGCTGTTAACTAACGAAAATAGTGTGATGGTTAAACTTTGAACCTATATGCAAACTGACCCAATGTCACCTAGCTGGCCACTCATTTTGTTCACAACTACTTCATGTTTTTTGGAATCATACATACTAGGACCTTCCTTTCATTGGCTCATGCTTATACAATTTCCTTGCCAAACTGAGTTGACTCTCAAACTGTCATCTTTTTTTTCTTTTGAGGAAGAGTGAAACTTTGATATGAAGGAACACAATTACAAGTGCAGTATCAACACAAAATTCCAATAAAAATGTAAAAAGAAAAATATTTTTCACATATGATACAGTGTTTCACTTAAGTAGATTGCATTTGACAGTTAATATTCAGCATTATTCTTTACCAAGAATATTCACTCACCATTTAGGTAGAAATACTAATTTCTAACAGTAAGAAAGTCCATTGGTCACCATTTCTTGGATTTGGTGAATACTGGCCTATCCCCATACATATATTGTATTGCATACTGAGTTTTTCCTTAATATACATTGTTTCCCAGGAGCAGTGGTAAATATTAAGGGACGTGACAGAAATTATCATTCAAAGCAAAAGATTCTAGAAAACATGGTCTCTAAAACACGCACCTTAATTGCTCCGAGTACTTCTTCAGTAGAAGAGATGTGTTTCAGTGTTGATCATGCCTCCCAGGACATCTTATACAGTACAAATATATTTTAATTTTTTTTTTAATTTTAGGTTCATGCCTGGATTGAAAATTAACCTAGTAATGTTTGTAGTAAATATCTCTGCTTATCTTCATACTCAACTTTTGAAAGTTACTGGAGTTATAATAATAGTAATGTAATTAGTATAATTTTTGCATAAATAGGAAAAGTTGTTGTTGGAACAATATGCAGCTCTTGAAAAACTGAAAAACCTACAGGGAAAGACAAATCTTCTCTATGATGAAGCTCGAAAACAACGCTTTCTAGAATTTGTAACAGGTTATAGAATCATAGCCAAAGTACTGAAAGAAATATACCAAATAATTACATTTGGTGGAGATGCTGAAATTGAACTGGTAGACAAACTTGATCCATTCAATGAAGGAATAATTTTCAGGTAATTATACTGATTGCATACAGCTGTAGTTAGATGCAACTTAGTTTTACTAGAACATGTACATTTAGGCAAGCAGTTAAAATTTTGATATAGGCTGTAATAGTTGAAAGATCTTTTATGTATAAATTTTTATACATTGTACAAACAGTACATATACATGTATCTTGACATTACATTATACAGATGTTTATAAAATTACTTTGTCCAATGTTAACAAAAGACAGTATGTACATTTAGAATTTTCAGCTGTTTTACATATAGTGCTGCTAAGTAGCAGTAAACATTTTAGTATTATGAATTCTATTCATGTGCTCATATCTGTGCTGGAATATTCTTTCTTTTACAGACCTAGCTTATCAGTTAATTAACAAATTCTGACTAGGGTGTTTGTAACGTATATTAAATGTTTATTATAAGAAATTTAGATCGTATTGTTTGTGGGTAAATATTTAGTATGCCTAGTTAAGCAGCAAAGTGTGAAGATTTAAATAAAGCAAAAGTATCATCATCATTTTTCAAAACTGGAAAAATAGCAAGTGGCACAGAATCTCATAACTATAGGTTAGTATGTAGGCAAGATGAAAAGTTCTTGGCTTGTCAGTGAAAGTAGTTCTTTACTTTTTATGTGCTCAAAATTTGATTGTAGTTCACTTTTGGGTACTGAACTTTGTTTACGATTTTTCATTGAGTGTGTTCCATCCCAGAAATATACCCGTGATAGATCCTAGTAAGATACTCATTATAGGATGCCATAATCCCTTCACTGAACTTGATATGTTTTCCATCCACAAATTTCATTTGTATTTTCCATATATTCATTTCATTTTTCCTACTACCAATCTATCATTCACTATCCTGATGAAAGATAATTCTTTTATTTCACCATATAGGTCACTTGTGAAGTACTTTTTTCATTGAATACAACTGTTCATTTCATAACTGTTAATGTTGAAAAAGCAGAATTACTCTAACCATTCATGAACTTTCAATGAATTTCTATTGACAGTTGATTCTTTAGGACAAAGAATTGAATGATTGTACAGCATCTTGGTTGTTAAAAGATAAGCACATACTGTAACTACTTCAGTAAGTTCAACAGGCCATGTTGAGAGTTATGTTATAGTCCAACATCTACCAACATAGCAAAAATAAAATTTCATAGATTCCAAGTCCATTTCTTTGGCAGGCTTAGAAACTGTCATCTTGCCTTTGTATATAATCACAAATGAATAAATAAATGCTAATAAGATTAATAATATTGAAATAAAATAGTAGTTCAACTGCATCATTACCATATTTTGATAGTGTAACACCATCACTATAAGTAAATAACACTATTTTATTCCCAAATTTGTATCTGTCTGCAGAGAAGCCAGGTAGGGGTGTACACTGCTTTTTTTTGGCAGAATTAAGAGCATACGTGTCTGTTATAAGCATATTCACCCTGAAATCATAATGGAAATTGCTCATGTTTCATACAAATTTGGTTGTGATACTGCCATATAAAAAAAAAAATCAAGGAATAGTTTTGTTATTTGGCTGTGCACTTTCTACTATATATATTACAGGAAAATTTGACAATATGATGAAAAGAATAGTTGCTACCCACCATATAGCAGAGATGCTGAACCACAGAAAGGCACACCAAAAAGACTGTTGGAAAATTAGCTTTTGGCCAACGAGGCCTTTGTCAAACACCTTGTTGGCCGAAAGCTAACTTTCTGAAAAATTTTATTGTGCCTTTCTGCATCTCTGCTATATGGTAAGTAGTAACTATCCCTTTTATTGTACTACTATATTCAATGTAGGAAAACTTAACTTTCACTGTGCTTAATCCATCACTTCATATCATTTTCATACATCTACATCTACATCTATACTCCGCGAGCCACCTTACGGTGTGTGGCGGAGGGTACTTATTGTACCACTATCTGATCCCCCCTTCCCTGTTCCATTCACGAATTGTGCGTGGGAAGAACGACTGCTTGTAAGTCTCCGTATTTGCTCTAATATCTCGGATCTTTTCGTTGTGATCATTACGCGAGATATATGTGGGCGGTAGTAATATGTTGTCCATCTCTTCCCGGAATGTGATCTCTCGTAATTTCGATAATAAACCTCTCCGTATTGCGTAACGCCTTTCTTGAAGTGTCCGCCACTGGAGCTTGTTCAGCATCTCCGTAACGCTCTCGCGCTGACTAAATGTCCCCATGACGAATCGCGCTGCTTTTCGCTGGATCATGTCTATCTCTTCTATTAATCCAACCTGGTAAGGATCCCATACTGATGAGCAATACTCAAGAATCGGACGAACAAGCGTTTTGTAAGCTACTTCTTTCGTCGATGAGTCACATTTTCTTAGAATTCTTCCTATGAATCTCAACCTGGCGCCTGCTTTTCCCACTATTTGTTTTATGTGATCATTCCACTTCAGATCGCTCGGGATAGTAACTCCTAAGTATTTTACGGTCGTTACCGCTTCCAATGATTTACCACCTATGGCATAATCGTACTGGAATGGATTTCTGCCCCTATGTATGCGCATTATATTACATTTATCTACGTTTAGGGAAAGCTGCCAGCTGTCGCACCATGCATTAATCCTCTGCAGGTCCTCCTGGAGTACGTACGAGTCTTCTGATGTTGCTACTTTCTTGTAGACAACCGTGTCATCTGCAAATAGCCTCACGGAGCTATCGATGTTGTCAACTAAGTCATTTATGTATATTGTAAACAATAAAGGTCCTATCACGCTTCCCTGCGGTACACCCGAAATTACCTCTACATCTGCAGATTTTGAACCGTTAAGAATGACATGTTGTGTTCTTTCTTATAGGAAATCCTGAATCCAATCACAAACCTGGTCCGATATTCCGTAAGCTCGTATTTTTTTCACTAAACGTAAGTGCGGAACCGTATCAAATGCCTTCCTGAAGTCCAGGAATACGGCATCAATCTGCTCGCCAGTGTCTACGGCACTGTGAATTTCTTGGGCAAATAGGGCGAGCTGAGTTTCACATGATCTCTGTTTGCGGAATCCATGTTGGTTATGATGAAGGAGATTTGTATTATCTAAGAACGTCATAATACGAGAACACAAAACATGTTCCATTATTCTACAACAGATTGACGTAAGCGAAATAGGCCTATAATTATTCGCATCTGATTTATGACCCTTCTTGAAAATGGGAACGACCTGCGCTTTCTTCCAGTCGCTAGGTACTTTACGTTCTTCCAGCGATCTACGATAAATTGCTGATAGAAAGGGGGCAAGTTCTTTAGCATAATCACTGTAGAATCTTAAGGGTATCTCGTCTGGTCCGGATGCTTTTCCGCTACTAAGTGATAGCAGTTGTTTTTCAATTCCGATATCGTTTATTTCAATATTTTCCATTTTGGCGTCCGTGCGACGGCTGAAGTCAGGGACCGTGTTACGATTTTCCGCAGTGAAACAGTTTCGGAACACTGAATTCAGTATTTCTGCCTTTCTTCGGTCGTCCTCTGTTTCGGTGCCATCGTGGTCAACGAGTGACTGAATAGGGGATTTAGATCCGCTTACCGATTTTACATATGACCAAAACTTTTTAGGGTTCTTGTTTAGATTGTTTGTGACCTTGGAATGACATCCTTTCTGAAAATGATACAAGTATTGTAACAAAAAGATATTTATAGTCCTCTTACTGGCACCCAACAAAATATTTAAAAAATCAAGAAAAGTCACAAGCAAAGTGTCATTAAATTTTGTGAAGATTCTGTGCATAGAATTTAGTACTACTTGTTTCACCACTACCTACAATTACAATCTGCTCAAGTTATTAAATATCTGAAGTATATAGTTAGTTTGTTTGTTGTGTGTTCCATTAATCAATCACACAGTATGGTAGCTGTTATGATGTGGAACGTGTCAAGTGCACAAGAAATGCACATATAGATTTGATTTCAATTTATTTTTGAAGCTATTACTGCTGTCTATCAGACACCTTATTTCATCTGGTAATTTGTCAAAAAATTTTATAGCAGCATATATTACCCCTTTCTGTGCCAAAGATAGGTTGAGCAAGTGATAGTGCAAGTCTGTCTTTTTTCTGGTTCTATAATCATGAATATCACTGTTGTTTTTAAACTGGTCCATGTCATTGAGAACAAATTTCAGTAGTGAGTAGAGTATTGTGCGGCTGTTGTAAGAATTCCCAATCTTTTAAAAAGATGCCTACAAGATGTATGACTATGAACCCCACACATTATTCTAACCACTTTCTCTTGAGCAATGAATACTTTTTGTCTAAATGTTGAGTTACCCCAAAATATTATTCTGTATGACATCAGAGAGTGAAAGTATGCAAAGAATTTTAGCTTACTAATTTCTGTATCCTCAAAATTGGCAATTATTCTGATCACAAAAATTGCTCAACCTAGGCGATTTAGGAGACCCCAAATATTAATTTTCCAATTAAGATTCTCATCTATATGCACACTCAAAAACTTAGTAAGCTCTACCCTGTCTACTGACTTCTGATGATGTGTTATATTTATTGAAGGAACTGTACTTTTTCCATATTAAGTTCTGCAAGCATATCATGATGTGAATCTGAAAGCCCACAGTCCATTCTTTACACAGCAACTCAGATTTGCAGACTACATTACTGCAGCTCCAGGGCTGTCAAAAATTGAAGAAATTATTCTGAATTCAATAATGTTTACAGAACCATGTTTTAGAAAGACTTGGCTTACAGGGGCAATATTTTGAGAATAAGTTAAGTGTATTACAAGATTTATATGTGGTGTCAGTCCTTAGAAAATTCTGCTGAGACACTTTAAAATAATTTTGAACTGTATTACAAACATGTATTCATTAATATCCTTTGTTACTGCCACAACTATAATGTAAGATTGTAAATACTCTCTACAAAAACTTCTGATGTCCAGAATTGGAGTATAAGAGTGTCATATGCTTAGGCACCCACATATTCAAATCTGTGGAGGAGCATATAAGATGTTTTATGAGTAATATTGTATACTATAGTTTAAGAACTTTGTTTGGAAGCTTCGTCTATTTAACTGAAGAGTACATTCACAGCCCCTCTTTAAAATTAGAACATTAGGTTTAATATAAATAATTTTGACGCTGGTAGATACAAAGAAATTGATTCAACTTACCAAAAAAGTCGTTATCAAAAACTCTTTGACTTGTCTTAGCTGTAGCTGTCATGCACATGAGAAATAAACCTGAACAAAATATATAAGATTATATATATTTTCTAATCAACTTTGTATAATATTTGATCTTTCACAGTCCTTTATTTATGCATATAAAATGTCAGTCTTAAATATCAGTATACAAGACTGTGAGATGAGGAAACCAAGTACTCCATTCCATCACTGATTAATTGATTTAGGTCCTATATTTTTAGGGATTATGCCCATGTTGTCAGATTATTTGTACTCACTAATGAGTACTCTTTCATATTGTAAATATTTTATTGTTTGCTTTTATTGCAGTGTGCGCCCTCCTGGAAAGGCATGGAAGAACATAGAACATCTGTCAGGTGGTGAAAAGTCATTGTCGTCTCTTGCACTGATTTTTGCTTTGCATTTTTACAAACCTTCTCCTTTGTTTTTTATGGATGAAATTGATGCAGCACTGGATTTTAATAATGTTGCTTTTGTAGGTAATTATATTAAGGTGAGGCTATAAAGTGAGTCCATTCACCCTTTCCATCATTCAAGGTACCAAATTTATGTAATGAAAGTAAAAAATATTCAATAAGTATAAGCGAATTAAATGAATTTCAGAGCTGAATACAAGACTTTCAGTTAAATTGTATTAACGAACTTCACAATGAAGATTATCTGACTTGATAGTGCTCTTGTTTAAATTTGAAATGAAAGATAGTCAATATTTGGAGCAGGTAAGTGTCAGTGGCCATTTTTTTAATAGATTGTTCCCTTGTCAGTATTTGATAAAATGTTAACAATTAGAAAGTTGCTAATTTCATTCTAGATAGTGGTCAGTTAAAACGAAGGTATTTTTAGGCCCTAATTATAAATATTTATCTGGACAATGTGTAGTCTCTATACTCTTAGATTTTTTAGGAAAACTTCCACATTACAATTACTATCTGCAGCACTGCTACATAGCATATGCTACATAAGCCAACATTATTGCACCTTATAATGAGGTCAAGTATTACTGTGTCCTTCAGCTGTAAAATGTTCCTCCCAGATGGCTCACAAATCTTTCATGACCATGTGCGTGGTGAGTACAAGGCCCTAAGCCATTGTAACATTCCTTCCCTTTCTGTGATTCAGTTTCTCTATCAATCAAACTGCTCTATTTCTTGGACTATTTTATATCTTTCAGGGCTCCTAGAGAACTGGGGTCACAAGAAACCCACAGTGATACCTACTTATTGTAAAAGATGACTAAATGCATGTCAACATATGGTTAACTTCCACAACTACTCAGCATCCATCATGACAACCCTTACTTGAGGACACCTCCAATTCCTATGTTTTTGGATGGGGTCTGCATATAGCAAAACACAATTTTGTTTTTATATCCCAATCTTGTTTCACTGCAATTGCAGCATTGTCAGTGGGCTTCCATTTTATGGCTTTTTACCACATGGTGTTATTTTCCTGAGGTATTATGTTCTTATAGTGCCTCTTTTCTTTCACAGTTTGTCATGTTTTCTTTTTTCCTCATCTTCTTCACTGTGAAGTTCTGTACATTTAGCTGTTGCTGTCACACCAGCAGTATGATTACTGCATGTTCAGGAGGCTACCATTGTCCAGATACTGGACAACTTCCTTCCCTCCCCCCCCCCCCCCCCCTCCCATCCCCCCAACCCTACCTCATTCCCCAATGGGATGGCTGCTGTGCTGGGTTTTGAGTGTACTACCTTATTACAAAGGAAGTGTGCTAAGGTGGAAAGGCACAACGGTGGAACATACACCACACTGGGTGCCCTCCCTGCACAATCCGAACTTCTGAAAAATTTGTAATAGTGGTGGCAGGTCAAACCCAACAATACTGACCATGTATTTATGAATGAAAAGTGTAGTGTGTGAAATGGGAAACAAAGAGTTCTAAATCATGTTCCAACTCTAAGTGGGGTCTGGACCAGAAAAACCATCCAATGGAAAGGCAAAGGGGGAAAGGGATAGTGGAAGGATTGCCTTGTAGCACAGAAAGGGAAGTAGTGCTATGAAGGCTGGGGCCCCGTGGCAGCCAAGTACATGCTGACAAAAGAGTTGTGAACTCCCTGGGGGTTTAGCTTAAGCTTAAGCTTCATCTCCCACATGTGTCTAACGTGACACATCTATGTTCATAACCTCACATTCTAGTATAGGATCATGAGCAGTTGGAGTCACCAAGTCAGGCTTCATCTTTGGTTTTCTCCTTCTTTCCCCTAGGAGACTTTGTTGATGTAATGATTTTGCTGACCTTGTGTCACCAACAGAAGATTAGCACACTGCTCTACACCCCACCATTGTTGGTTCTGTCAGTAAATAGTTTGTCAGGTCACAGATCAGCTTCAGTCTACTAAGAGGCTACTGTGATAGGTGTTTCCTTTCCTGAAGATAATTGAGGAGCCGGAAGCTTCTCCAGAAAGGTTCCATTCATGCAAGATGTTTTGTGGGGGAGAGGGGAGAGGGAGAATGCAACTAGGACATGGAGTACAGAAAGTGGATGGTTTTGTTGGAGTTGTAACTGGCATCAAACTATTAAGTCCCCTGTCTCATTTTTCTCTCTGTGTGTGAAGGCTAATCTTGGTGTAATACAGTAGGAGTTTCAATATGGTTTTGAGTAATAGATAGACTAATTCATGAGGAAGGAGTGTGTGTATAATTTATCATCATTACACCAAACAAGTTGTCCAGCCATAGATATTAGCACTACCCATGTGAAGCCAGGGTGGGTTGTTAGTAGGTTTTAATAATGCCCTCATAAAGCTTGATATTAAGCTGAACAGATGGAATCTCTGATATTTCTTAATAGCATCTTCTTATGGCAGGCAATTGAGTTTTTTAAGTTTTCTCTCTTTTTTGAATGCAGAACAGGTTAGTGAATAAGGAAATGTTGTACCAGGCATTTCACAAATATGATTGGCTGTTTGTATGGCACCTCCTTGTGCATTGCCCTTCCACAGTTCCCACAGACAGGGTCATTGGTGAAATGAAATGGGGGGACATATGATCAAACCTCATGCACTTGGAGGAATGTAGGGTTTACACCACACTAGTGTACATTACTTTAATCTTTTCTGTCAATACCTTCCCCCAACAAAGCTGAGGATGAAGGTATTGGTATCTCCTCTCTTATCCTTCATGTTCCTGCTGGATCCAATGACCAAACTGAACACCTCAGCACTTCAAGTTAGTAGTAGTTTCTTGTAAGTTTTTAGTCTCAATACAACTGAACTATCAGCCACTGAATCTTGCTCAGTGATTTTTGAGTACAACTGAAATTGGTACATCTGCTAGTTTGTTACAACTTCGAAGCATCTCTGAGTGGCTTTTACATCCTGATTACTTGTACCTTCACGTATTTACATAATAAGACAATTGATAAACTACATCATGCTTAAATATTTAGTACATCGTTCTTGAATTCTTCAACTGAGTAGTAGCACCACTGAAGTACAGTATTGTGCAACTTTTTTTTTAGTGAATCTAGGTTCGTACTCAGGATTTTCTTGACTTTTAGTTTGTTGTAAGTTTTCATTCCCATATATTGGGGAGTTTGAGCATACAATTTTAAACGATGAGTATCCAGCATAAAATTTTCTTTATTTCTTGTATTGTAAGTGTGATCAAAGCAGTTCTCCTGGCATAATTCTAAATTGTTATGTAAAAAATTATGATATCATAGATATATTGGGAGGGCAGTGTTAATAATTTCACATTTTTAAATAATGGGTGACTTGATTTTCTTGGACAATAGGTTGCTACCAGGGCTTTCATCTTGACCTTTGAGGGTGATTCATTGCCTAAAAAGGTCAAGGTGATACTACACCAATATGATGTGAAACTGCATGTTCCTTCGCTGCCACACCCTCCCCTCCTCCGCACGCAGTGCTCTAAATATATGGAATTCAGACACGTCTTTGTGTTAAGATGCCAGCACAGTGTGTAGGGATTGTGGACAGCCATTGCACAGGAATGTTCCCTTTCCTCCTACCCATCTCCATTAACTGTGAAGAGCACCATTTTCACTGATAACCAGACTGCACTGTCTTTCAGATATGAAAAAATACAAGAATATAAGACTGGGCAAACTGACATACTAAGAGGCAATGTCATACACTACAGCTATGACAATGTTTCCCATCTCTGCTGATAATATTCTGCCCCATTATACATCCTACACTGAGTCCTCAGAGCTACTCAAACATGCCTGCCTCCCAGATGGTTGGGGGCTCTCCTCCAATTGCTTCCCCCACACCCACTTTGGAGCAATGGCTCTCCACCCACCAGACACACATTTACCAGGGCTGGAGCTACTGGCTGCTGGTAATGGGGCTTCATGATCTTCTTCAATCCCTGAAACTAATTCAGGGAAGTCATCCAAACTCACTAAGGAGAAGAAAGACAAATAGAGGTCTTTAAAGACTAGGGGAATTCTGGTGGCCCCCACACCACTGGATTCCACATGTTCTGCATCTGTGGACATGGCAGCAATCCTGGTGGATCTTGGCCTCCAGATCATACCTCACAATATTTGTCAGATCACATGTGTGTTGATATCATCACCTTTTAACTGGTGGCAGCAGGTGAACCTGAGACATAACCTGTCTCCTTGCTCCCTTCACACCCTCACAGTATACCAACAGTATGATTCTACAGTGGGACTGTAGCAATTTTTTCCACTTCCTGGCTGAGATACATCATCTCTTAACCTCCTCTCCTTCTTTCTGCATTTCCCTTCAGGAAACTTGGTATCCAGCAACAGGGACCCCTGCCCTTCATGGCTACCAGAGATATTTTAAGAACTGAATCAACTATGATAGGGTGTCAGGTGGAGTTGCAACATATGTTCTTGTACTCCATATATGGTGAAATTTCACCCCTTGGTACAATTTTGGAGGCTGTGGCAGTTTATATGAGGGTGTAGAGTCTTCTACCATAAGCAAGCAAGGGTTGAGATGATGATATGAGTGGCTGGTATCCTCTTTCTACAATACAAATGCATATGTGGATCAATATGGTTCTTTATTTACATAAACATTTACTTATCTTGAATAGAGTACATGTGTTGTGGTACAAGCTCATCACTAATAGCCCTCTTGTAGACAATATTGGTATTTTTGCTATTACAAACTTTAGTCTCTAATCTAGTCACTATGTACTGTCACAATGTGTGATGAACTACACCCACTCTGCAATCAAACCAACAGATGCCAAACTGGAGTGTGAGTCAGTAGGTCTTACAGTCAGCAGTGGCGACCTAACTACATGTGTTTGTGAGGGTGTTGTTGGCGTGTTGCACAGTGGTTGGTCTCTAACCTCTCATGTCACAGGCACACTTCATCTGGCATGTACTATCAATCTTTATGCTTCATTTTTGCCAACCAGTGTGCCGGTGACAATTTACACCTGCACATTTATCCCACCCTGAAATGCCACACTGTTCTCATGTAGGGAGGCTGTGGATGACAACTGGAGGGGGAGAGGGGGGAGGGAGGGAGTGCGAGACACTGGACATAGAGATGAGTTGAAAGCAGTGGCTGTGGAGAATGGCATACTCCCGACCATACCCCACCATCTTGCTTGCAGGGTGTCAGGAACATCTTCTGGAAAACAGCTGCCAGGGCAAATGTCCAGGTCTGAGGGTGTATCCTGAGGCAATGCTGGTGATGGCGACGGTGATGGCAAGGCACTCATGGTCCCCACTCATCGGGTCAGTGAGCGGAGATGGCAAGGCACATTGTCAGTTGGTTCCTCCTGGGGTGCCCTGGTGGCACCAGCAGTTGGCTGCAAAGGCCGTGTGGCCCAGTGAGGCTGTGAATCTTCGGCAAGAAAAGCAGCAGAATCACGGGGCAAATGATACACACAAATTTGGTTCTGATGGCGGCGCTGAAAACTGTCGGGACCTGCAATCATGTACATAAGAGAGCTAGTGTGTTCCTGGATTGTGCCTCATTTCCAGTGTCAATGGTTGCCATAAACCCTGGAAAGAACAAGATCACACAGCGCAAAGCGATACTTGTAGACCATTGGCGGTGCCAGATGCTTGGGTGTGTGTAGCAAGTGTAGCAGCATCCAATGGTGGTGACCATGCAGAAGTTCCATCTGTGATGATCTGTCTTGTGGGTGGGAGCGATAGGAGGTGAGAAAGTGACATATCACCTGTTCCTATGTGTGGGTGGTGCAAGGCTTGGCCATCTGCTACTTAAAAGTGCACATGAATTTTTCTGCTTCTCTGTTGGATTGGGGGTGAAATGGAGTACTCATTAGATGACAAATGAATCTGTTCAAAATCATTTATAGTGAAATGTGGTCTGTTGTCCAACACAAGAACTTCAGCCAAACCTTCTATGCAAAATATGGAGGACAATGCTTGAATGGTGCTACGTGATGTGGTAGAAGCCATAGGCATCACAAATGGAAAGCCAATTAGTGTTCCAAAATGGTCCTGCAAAGTCAATGTGCACTTGTTGCCATGGCGTTAAGCCAGCAGAGAATGCCTGTGGTGGAGTAGAATGATTTTCCACGTGTGTGCGACACTGTGACATCGTGATATTATCTGTGTAATGTGGGTGTCCATGCCCCACCAGTGCTGTTGCTCTGACTGTTTAGTGTGAACGATTCCACAATATCCTTGGTGGAGCAATCGCAACACATCCTCTTGCAACACCTAGGGAATAAGCACATGAAATTGTCCACTGTCATTTTGAACTAGTCACATTCTGTTGAACTTAAAGATTATGCTGATGTGCAAAATATCATTGCACAACTGAGAGTTCTGGGTACTATTCAATGAACAAGACAAAGACATGCAAATGTAGTGCAATAAAATCTTGAGATGTGGGTCTGATTCCGTGGCCTGTGCAATTTTTCAGTAGTGCAAGGGAAAAATGCCAGCAATTCAGAGTCCTGCACATCAGTTTGGCAACAAGATGCAGCAGATACATCAAAATCAAAGTCTTGGCCAAATGGAATGTGAGATAGGGCATCTGCATTGCCATGCTTTGCAGTAGGTCTGTACACAATTTCATACTGATACTGTGAATGTAAAAAAGCCCAACATTGCAATTTTTGGGCAGTGCATGTAGGAACTGGCTTTGACAGATGAGAGGAGGACTGCAAAGTCTTGTGATATGTCACTAAATAGACCTTGTGACCATGCAAATTAGCATGCATGGAATTTGGTCACACCATACACAATAGCGAGAGCCTTGTTTCCAATTTGAGAATAATAGCACTGATTTTGGGTTAACATCTTTGAGGCAAAAGCAATGAGTCTGTCTTGTGCACCAATTCTGGGTGAAAGCACAACACCGATTCCATAGGAACAAGCATCGACGGGAAAAAGTACTGGCTATGCACTGTCAAAATGTAGAAGCAAGGCATTTTTGAGTTTCTTAAATGAATCTTGACAGTCCTTAGCCCACACAAAAAGAACATTTTTGCAATGCAAGCAACACAATGAAGTAATGATCTGAGCAGCATTCAGTATGAACTGAATGTAGTCTTTCATCTTGCCTAGTGCGGACTGCAGTTCAGACACATTTCAAGAAACAGACAAGCAAATTAGATTGGATGGGGTGCACATGCTGACTGTTTATCACATAACCTAAGTACTGTAGTTCAGTTTGAAAGAAGTCACACTTTTTGAGATGACACTCGAGTCCTGCTTCTGACAACACTAAAAAAAGAGTACACAAATTGGCAGTGTGTTCCCCTGCTATGCAAGCAGAGATGACAACATCATCTAGATAGTTTGAACAAAGTGGCACTTTTGCAGTCAGTTTTTCCAAGTAATGCTGAAAAATGTTGGGTACGGAAGCACTGCCGAAGGGCAAATGCAAATACCTGAACAAACACTTTCTGGAATCTGCAGCCAATGGAATTTGCAAGTAGGCACACACACATCTATCTTAGAGAAGTAACGTCCTGTTCAAAGCCTGTAATTAGTTTCTCAGGGCAAGGTAATGGATAAGTGTCAACTACTGTCTGTGGGTTGATTGTAGACTTGAAGTCAATACAAATGTGAATGTGACCAAAAGGCTTAGGCAACAAAACAAGAGGACCTGTCCACTGACTAGCTTGAATGGGAACAATTACACCATTATCTTGCAATTCTTCCAAGCGACTGACTGCTTTATTTCTTAAAGGAATTGGAATGGGACAGGCATGGAAAAACTTAGGCTGTGCATGTCTTTCAATGTAACATGCACTACAAAGTTCTTAGCTTTTCCCATTCCTTCTTAAAATAGTTCAGGAAATTCTTTAAGCAAGCTAGCTACACTGTCTTTTGGAGTAACAGCAGTCACTGAGAGTACATTATCTTGAATGCTAAGTCCAAACAAATCAAAGGCATCTAAACTGAATATGTCCTCACTGTTTCTTGATTTCAGCACAGTAAAATTCACTGTCCTGGTGCGAGATTTGTAAGTGGCAGGCAAGCTACACTGTCCTAGTACTGGAATTTCATACCCACTTTAAGTGGTGAGGTACTTGCTTAGAAGGCATGGTGAGCCTAACTGTTCATATGTTGCATGATTAAGCAGACTTACTAAGGCACCTGTGTCTAACTGAAAGTTCACATGATGGTCAGCAATTCATAATGAGACAAACAGTTAGTTAGACCACCGTTGCACAGCACTAGGGTGACAAAGATTCATAACATTAATCTCACTTTTGCCAGAACCTGTTGCAGGTTTTGGAAGCACAGCATCACTGCATGTGCATGGGCTCATTTTTTTCTGGGAGCAGGCAAATCTGATGATTTTGTGCCGCTGCAAAAAAAAAAAAAAAAAACTGCTTGGACATGGCCTTTTTGGTCACATGTGTAACACGTTGCATTATGTGATCTGGATTTTTGTCTTTTACGGTGAGCAAAACATCTAGGACAAGACTTCATTAAATCCACAGGTATGTTTACATGGCTATCTACACGGCTGTGTACATACTCATTGTTGTGACTGCTTGGAGTGATGGTGAACAAAGGACAACTCAACCCGATGAATTGGGGCCTGAACAAACTTATGGGCTGCTATGGCACCCAAATCATATTGCTCTAAGATTTGCAATACTTCAGGAAGTGATGGATCAGAGTACTTTAATATATGTTTGTGTATTCTACTATCTGGGAAATTGAATCTTGTTGCATCCCATATCATGAGATCACTGTAAAGGCTGCCACAACTACACTTAAATTTACACTTCCTAGTCATGTCAATTAATTCTGTGTACCACTGATAGTACGTATGTTCCAGCTTTTTTTGCAAGCAAAAGAACTGAATTTAGCTGCAGCTACTTGGACTTGCTGATCATAGTGTTGAGTAAATGAAGTGATTACTTAGTCATAGCTGAGTTCATTGGGATGGTTAATATGGTTCTTTATTTTCATAAACATTTACTTATCTTGAATTGAGCCCATGTTTTGTGGTAGAAGCTTATCAGTAATAGTCATCTTGCAGACAATATCAGTTGTCTTACTATTACAAACTTTACTCTCTAATTTAGTCATTATGTACTGTCGTAACCTGGGATGAACTACACCCACTCAGTGATCAAACTGACAGGTGCCAAACTGGAGTGTGAGTCAGTGACAACCCCAGTCAGCAGTGGTGGCCTAGCTACATGCACTCGAGAGGGCATTGGTGGCATGTTGCTCGATGGTGTGTGTGTGTCTTTGGTCTCTCTCATGATAGGTGTGCTTGATCCAGTGCCTACTATCAATCTTTGCTGACTGGTGTGCTGGTGACAGCTTATGCCAGCACACAGGGCATTTCATGTTTTTACAATCTGTAATGTCTATCTCATTCCCAATGATGGAGTGCCTCAGAACATATTGTCTGTATTGGTTTCTCAACTCCACCCACCTTTCCTAATCTTGGGTGACTTTAATGCCCACAACCCTTTGTGGGGTGGAACCATGATTCCTGGCCACAGTAAAGGAACTGAAAACTTGCTGGCAGATCTTGATCTCTCTCTCTCTCTCTCTCTCTCTCTCTCTCTCTCTCTCTCTCTCTCTCTCTCTCTCTCTCTCTCTCTCTCTGAAGAGCTGGTGCCACTACACACTTCCGTGTGGCATGTGGAACATACTCAATCACTGACCTATCCATCTGAAGTTTTTGTCTTACCCCAAATATCCACTAGAGAGAACACAATGATATGTGAGGTTCTGGCCACTACTTGATCTTCCTGTTCCTCCCTCAGTGCCACTCCCCTGGGCATTCACCCACTTGGATGGGCTCTCCACATTGCTTATTGCTTATTGGGGTGGTTCCACCTCCAGTGTTGTTTGAGCTCAAAGTTACATGGAGCCATTGACACTGCTGTCCAGAGTGCAACAGCAGCCATTCCATCAACAGCTGACTTAATGATCCCTTGTTCTTTGGGAGTCCCCCCATCAGAGGACAGTACCTTGGTAGACATTAGAAATCACTCAGGCCATTAAACATCACAGGTGCAGTCTCACCAATGCCATAAGTGACATCCATCATTCGAGTTCCTCATTGTCTTCAAACAGCCCCATGCCCAGGTACACCAGTTAATAAAACGACAGAAGCGAGAATGCTGGGAATGGTACATTTCAATCATTGAATCATGTACACATCCTTCACATGTTTGGGTGAAGATCAGATGTCTCTATGGATACCAGAACTCTGCAGGTGCACTCGGTATTTCCTTGAACAGTGCTGTTTTCACTAGCTCAGATGCCATAGCTGAACATTTTGCTGTGCAATATGATAGAGCCTCTGTGTCCAAGAACTATCAACCTGCCTTTCATGTCCTGAAACATCAGATGGAGCGATTGCACTCATCTTTCACTACACTCCACCTGGATCCCTATTCTGCTCCATTCAGTGAGTGAGTGGGAACTCTTCACTGCCCTACCCCTTTGCCCTGATACAGCTCTAGGGCCAGACTTCATCCACAACCAAACGCTCCAACACCTATCAGTGAATTTTCAATGATATCTCCTTACCATTTTCAATCATATCAGGAGTGAGTGTGAGTTCTTATCTCAAATGCAAGAAAGCACATTTTCCCAGTACTGAAACCAGGTAAGCATCACCTAGATGTGGACATCTGTCACCCAATTAGTTTCACCAATGTTCTTTGTAAGTTGTTTGAATTCATGGCGAGCTGGCAACTGAGTTGGCTCCTTGGGTCTTGGGGCCTTCTGGCTCTGTCACAGAGTGGTTTTCACCAAGGCTGTTCTACTGCTGATGATTTAGTTTGCCTGGAGTGTGCCATCTGGTGGAGGTTTTGCCTGACATCAGCACCTTATTGCTGTCTTCTTCAACATACAAAATGCTTATGGCATCACATAGAGACACAATTTCCTTGCTATCTTAAATAAGTGGTGTCTCTTGGGCATGCTTCTGATTTTTGTCCTGAGCTTCTTATTACACAGTTATTTCTGTGATCGAGTTGGTGCTTCCCACAGTAGCCCCCATATCCAAAAGACTGGGGTCCCACAGGGCTCTGTATTAAGTGTCCCTCTCTTACTAGTGGCTATCAACAATCTAGCAGCAGCTATGGGCTCTTCAGTATCATCATCCTTGTGTGCTGATGATATTTGCTTTTACTATTGTTCCTTCAGTAAGGGTGTTGCTGAATGCAGATTGTAGGAGCCATTTAAAAGGCACAGTCATGGTCCCTCAATCATGATTTTCAGTTTTCAGCACCAAGACCCACAGCATGCTCTTTTGTTGCCATTGTATTGTTGATCCACAACCAGAACTCAGCCTCAACAACCAATTACTCAATGTGGCGGAGGCGTATCGCTTTTTGGGATTGGTCTTCAATGCCTGGCTGATGTAAATCCCCATCTTCACCAACTTGTGCAAAAGTGCTGGCTACAGCTTAATACGCTTTGCTGCCTCAGTAACACCAGCTGGGGTGCAGACTGCACTACCCGTCTGCAGCTTTAGAAAGCCCTGATCCTCTCCTACCTTGATTAAGGGATTCTGGTATATGTTTCAGTATTGCCCTCAGCATTGTGTTCACTCAACCCAATACACAACTGTAGGGTCTGACTTGCTATGGAGTCTTTTGAACTAGCCCTGTGAACAGCCTACTCACAGTGGCTGGGGTCCCTCCAGTATAGATCAGGTGCCAACAACAGCTACTCGGTTACGCTATACACATTCCCCTAAGCATTCAAACTACTGTGTCCTGTTTCCTAGTAGGGAGATCCACCTCCCATGACAGAGACCCAAAGCTGGAGTCACAACTGGAATTAGACTACAGTGTCTGTACTCTGAACTCCAACTCCCTCCGTCACCTCTTGCCAGGGAGCAATTGTGTATGCCTCCATGGCATGTACCTAGACCTGAGATGTTTATCAATTTATCCTTTGGACTAAAAGATTCATTTGACCCCATGATGTTTAGCCACCTATTCTTGGCTATCCTCAATGCATTTCCACTTTCAGAAGCGGTATACATTGATGGCTCAATGCTCAAGGGATGAACCAGTTTTGCATACACATGCAATGTATAGTGAACTACGCTCCCTGCCAAATGCATGCAGTGTCTTTACTGCTGAATTGGTGTCACCCATTAGTTACAACTATCCAGGATCTTCTTTCTGACCTCCATCAAGCTGGATGGCCAGTCATCTATGTGTGGATCCTTGGACATGTAAGGATCTTGGTGAATGAGCACACCAACCACCTGACAAAGTTGGTTACCGGGCTGCCAATTTTGGAAATGGGTGTCCTAGAACTGGACCTTTGGTTGACCCTGTGCCATAAATTGTTGGAGGTCTGGAACTCTGAATTGTCCACCCTGGACTCCTCAAACAAACTGAGAGCAATGAAGGAGACCATGACCACCTGACAGTCTTCTTTTGATGCTTCTCACATGGAATCTACTGTCCTTTGTCAGCTACACATTGACCACACTTGGCTGACCCATGGCAATGTTCACCAATGTAAGGACCCACCTCACTGCTGATGTGTTGCCTGCCTGATGGAGACCGACTTTACATCCTACTATACTGCCCAAATTTGGCTGCTTTACACAGATATTTTAACCTTCCTGCCATTCTACCTCTGGTGCCAGCAGATGACACTAAAGCAGCTGCCTCCGTTTTATGTTTCACTCGTGAAGATAGTTTCTACTCACCTATGTGAGGTGGGGCACTTCAGCCTCATTGACTACCTGAGGGACTTTGGGAGCACCCCTCACCTGCTCTGGCCCAGGGGACCCATGGCAGCCCTTGCTATGCAGTCTGGCTTGGCCCCTACCCTTCCTATCTTTTTATTCTCCTTATTCTTTTGTATTTGCCATTTTTTAATGTTTTATCTTTCCTAAAATTTTATCATCTTATCTGTATTGCTCACTTTCTTAGAGGTTACAAACAGTGAGGTGGTGCTGGTGGGATGCAGAGGTTGCATCTCCCACTCACATACAATGCCCAGGGCCCGCCAACTGCATTCTGGGCAGAATGGCCCACCAACCTTACTGCTCTCCCTCCTCTCCTATTTCTTTATTTTATCTCTGTCTTATTGTATCTGGCTTACAATCAGGTCTCTCAGGATTCGCTTTTCGTATCCTTCTTATGAGTATTATTTCTGGCTGGATACATATAGGATGAACGGACTGATGACGTGCAGTTTGGTCTCTATAACTCCAACAACCAACCAACCACCTTAAACTAAAATCTTTTTCACTTCATTAATACAGTATCAATGTAATGGTTTTTAGTTACACCTAGTGAAACTCCACCAACTGAGAAAATAACCATGCCTCTATAAGAAACTATACTATAAGAACCTCACTAATGCTAACAGAGTATCTGGATTAATATGTGAACTGATATGCTCCAATATCTTTGGTGAGAGAGTGTTCCTGAACACTTTCAGTCTGTGTTCACTGTCAACAGTTGAACAATATGCAATGTTTATATTCCAGTAAATGGGCCTTGTGTAGTAGTGTCATCCTTCCTACTTACTACTGGGATACTTCAATGCTAGCAACCCGTCATAAAGAATACAAATAAGCCAAGGAGTGATGGATAATAGAAAAATGCAATTACAGAATTTGATTTACATCTACTCAATACCAAAATTTCTCCTTATTTCAGCATTGCTCATGGCACTTCACTGTAAATCTCACAATTTGTAGCCCAATGTTACTTTCTTATTCCAGTGGAATTCCAATGATGATCTAGGTCACAATGATAATTTTCCCATAATTCTTTCCCTTCCCAACTACCAGACAACAGAAAGTCCACTCAGAAATGTTGATTGTCAACGTTTCTTTTCCAAAGCTGAAAAGGCAATCCCGCACTTCTCACGGCAGCCCTACTGGAAATTTCTGCCATGGTGAACAGAAGAAATTACAACCATCAAAATGCACAAGTGTGCACTTCAATGGTTCCAATGTCATTCTTCCACAACACCTCCTCAGGGGACATTGCTTTAATGTGGCACTGTCCATGTGGGTGAGGAGGTTTGCGTGCTCTGGATCTGGAGGGCTATGCCGCTGGTAGCTTATCAACCAAGAGGGTCACCCAAACTGGACAGGTCAAAGGGGAGGAGCCAGACAAAGTGTGTCCCACAACAGCCTATTGCTCCCTCTTTCCTATCGCAAACCTGTCCTCAACATATTCTTTTCCTGTCATTTCCTGTTATATGCATAAGACCTCAATGGCAGTGACAGCAGAGAAAGAGTCTTTTGGGATGGTGAAGCTGGCATAAGAGGCACCTTTTCTCTTTGGGTACAAAAAGAGTACACGTAGTGACTGTACCCAGAGGGGTGGCTACAGACAGCATTTGACTCATAGTGAGTGGCTGATTTTAGTCTGGGTATCCTACTGCCTATGTGGAAAGTAACGGGAAACTACCACATTACATTACCAAGCAGTACATGGTATGTCTCTAGATGTGAAATATTTAAGAGTTAAAACTTCCCCTCATTCGGCTCTCCAGGAGGGGAACACATTGAGAGTAGACATATTTGAAAGGAAGAAAGGGACAGTGAGGGAAGGAAAGATAAGGATTGGAACATGGAATGTGAGGACACTACTGCAAGCGGGAAAGCTAGAGAATGCAAAACAGGAGATGAAAAGGAACAGATTAGATGCTCTTGGTTTCTGTGGAATGAGATGGGGAGAGAATGGGAAGATACAAAGTGTACGTTATAAGCTCTTTTACTCAGGGGAAATGAAGAGTGGTGAAAATGGAGTAGGAATATTGATAGGGCAAAAGCTGAAAAATAAGGTAATGGAGGTACAATATATTGATGGAAGACTGATGATGATATGACTGAAGGGTAGTTGAAAAGTAGTTGAAAAGATTTGGTGTTAATACAGGTGTATATGCTAACCAGCCAGCATTGAAATGAGGAAGTGGAAGAATATTATTAGAAAATACAAGAACTCATTGAGAAAGAAAATAGAAATGCCTGCATTATCATCATGTTGGACAGGAATGCAGTGGTGTGTGAAGGAAGAGAGAAAGTTACAGTAGGAAAATTTGGAGTAAGAATAAGAAATGAGAGAGATGAATGACTAATTAGTTTTTGAAAAGAAAAATCAATAGCAGTGGGTAACACATTATTTTAACACAAAAAAATGAGACGTTACACTTGGATACAAATCTGAATGGGGAAAGATACCAGTTGGACTACATCCTGATAAAAAAAATGTTTAGGAACTGTCTGAAGAATGGCAAGGCTTATCCAGGAGCAGATATAAATTCAGACCACAACCTAGTAGTGGGAGAAATACAAGTAAAGTTGAAAAAATAGTGGGAGAAGTACAATTGAAGTTGAAAAAATTCTGGAGAAGTAAAGTAAAAGAAAGATGAAACATAGGAAGACTCAAACAGGTAGAAAAGGTATCAGATTTTGAAAACAGATTTATGGAAAAATGCGAAAGAGGTAGTGTTGATGAAAGTGTTAATGGCAGTGGATAAAAATAAGGGAAGGACTCATGGGCTCTGTCAAAGGAGTGCTTGAAATTAGAGTATCCCAAAGTACCAGGAAAGAATGGATAACGGAAAACATGTTGAGAAAGATGGAAGAGTGGAGAAAGTGGAAAAAGTGGGAAAATGTAGAAACTGAATATGGCAAAAACAGGTACAAGAAACTGAATAATGAATTAAGAAGAGAAACTGAAGAAACAAGGGAAAATGGATGAAACAGAAATGTGAGGGAATAGAGAAAATGGAAAAAGAGAGAAAGTATGAAATGATGGATATACTGGCTAGTCAGATAGTTTTTGAATGTAGAAGAAAGAGGAATAACATGGAAGTAGAAAGAGCAGATGGTACTCTTGCAGAAGAACCAGAGGATGTTTGAACAAATGGCAAACGTATTGAATGCCTGTATAAGGGGGATCAAATACAAAGCAAAATTAAGGTTGAAAAGCAGCACTATGTGCCGGAAGATGGAAAGGGATTCATCATCTTGCAAGCGGAAGTAAAAAACGTGCTGAAGGAGATAAAGAATAGGAAGGCATATGGAACTGATGATTTGCCAGCAGAACTGTTGAAGAGTCTGGGAAACAGGCAATAAAAGTACTAGTGTATCTCTGTAACAAGATATATGACAAAGGGGAATGGCCTGAGGACTTCCTTGCAACAGTTATGATACCAAAAAGAGAAACTCAAAATGAGAAGAGCATAGGACCATCAGTATAATTTCTCATGTAGCTTAAGTCTTGCTGTGAGTGTTGAATAGAAGGCTATATGGCAAGCTGGATAGAGGGATTTCAGAGGAACAGTTTGGATTTAGAAGAGGAAAATGAGCAAGAGATGCTATTGGCCTGTTAAGAACAATAGGGAAAAGATATATGGAAAAAGGTAGAGAAATCTTTGCTTTTTTTATAGATTTAGAAAAGGCTTTTGACAGAGTTCAGTAGAACAAGCTGATGGATATTTTGAAAAGGAAAGGTTTGGAAAGAGAGATGACTGACACAGAATCTATATTTACACCAGAAAGTAAGGATAAGTATTGGAAATGAAATGTGAGAAGGAAGCAGCATTGAACAAGGTGTTAGACAAGGTTGTTGCCTTTCCCCACTGTTGTTTAACACATACCTTGAAGAGATTATTGCAAAATGCTTAGATGGAAAAAGTGCAATATGTACTGGTGGAACGAGAATAGAATGTATAAGATTAGCTGTACCAGAAAGTGAGCAGACAGTGAATAACATGCTGAAAGAACTGAATGAATTTGGAATATGGGATGCAAATAAACACAGTAAAATCAAAGAGTATGGTCATCAGTACAAGACACAGACTGTCCAATATTAAAATAGGACAATCTACCATTAGCCAAGTAAGTGCATTTAAATATTTTGGAAGCACAATAACTGAAGACTTGAAATGTCACCAGGAGGTGAAAACTTGAATTGCCATAGTGAAGGAGGCATTCAGCAGAAATAGAAGACTCTAATGTGGCAAATTAGATAAAGGTCCAAGGAAAATGTTTGGCAAATGTTTTGTCTGGAGTTTGGCACTATGTGGGGCAGAAACATGGATGCTGAGATGAGAGGATGAAGAAAGGTTAGAAGCATTTGAGATGTGGATGTGGAAGAGAATCGAGAGAATGAGCTGGATGGAAAGAGTGAGTAATAAAAGAGAGTTGGAAAGGGTTTGTGAGAGAAGATGCCTGCTGAAGATAGTAAGAGAAAGGAAAAAGAACTGGTTAGGACATTCACTGAGAAGAGAGTGCTTGCTAGCAGATGCTTTGAAAGGATTGGTTTGTGGGAGAAGACTGAGAGGAAGAAGGAGATACAAGATGATAGACGACATAAAGGGAAGAGGAAATTATGCAGGCCTGAAGAGGATGACAAAAGACAGGACAGCCTGGAGAACTACCACGTGAAAACCTGCCTTTTGCCAGAACGCTGATGATGATTCCACAACAAATCTGATTACCTTTAAAAGACTCCAAGCAAAGACTTGCTTTTAATAAGAAAAGGAAAAAGTGATGTTGGGAACAGTTGCTGTCATAAACGAGAGTTCATACACCATCTTTGTGAGTATAGACTAAACTTCACTGTATTTGTGGCCAACAGCTCACTACAACAGTTTCTGGTATTCTTATAAGTGGAACATTTTCACAAAATCTTCTGCCATAGCTGAACACCTTGAATCACACTTCACCCAAATACACGAATCAAGTAATTACTATCCTCCTCCTTTTCCTGTAAATGTATGATGTAGTCTGTCACTACATCATTGGCACTCAACACCTGAAGCCACAAAACATTGCAGTCAGTGAATGGGAGTTATATACTGCACTGATACTATACCAAGACTTATCATCAGGATGTGAATAAATTCATAACCAAAAACTGAAATATCTCAGCAATGACGGTAAAATAAATCTTCTTGAGATTTTTAATTGCATATGGTAAGGATAGCCTTCCTCCCAGTGTATGGAATTGTTGTTATCCCAGTTTTGAAACCAGGAAAGAATCCCTGTATTCAGGACAATTACAGACATAACTGTCTCATGAATGGAATGTATAAGCTAGCCAAAAGGATAGTGAACTGACAATTGCTTTGGTGCTTTGGATCCAAGAAACATCTATCCTAATATTAAAGTGGTTTTCAAGAATTTGTTTCACTGCTCACCACCTTATTCACTTGGAACACATAATCTGAAACACATTCATGAACCACTGGCATTTAATTGTCATATTTTTCAACTTGAAAATGTGTATAACAGTAGCTGGTGCTACCACATCTTTTATGCACATCGTGAGTGTGGATTCTAAAGTTGCTTGTCAGTATTTATCCAGGGCATTTTAGTTCTGTGACTGTTTCATGTACAAGTCAGAACATCCTTCAGCAACAAATTTCCCCCAGAGAATGGTGACCTCCAGGGATCAATCCTAGTTGTTTCACTTTTCATATATGCTATCATGACACTGAGTTTATTGTGGGCCCCATGATTTCTCCACTGCTGAATGTTTCGAACTCTGCCAGCTTTAGAGCTCCATGTCAATGGGTATAGCTGAATACCACCTGCAGAAAGCCATTCAAAGTGATCAAGACTGAACTCTAAAGCATGGCATCAAGTTCTCCTCTGCAAAAAAAAAAAAAAAACACATTCTGCAGTTTTGTAGACTTGCAACTATATATCAATAGCATGAACTTTACCTCCATACTCAAGTAGTCTGACAAATAAAACAGGAGAGCACACAGAAGACATGATTGGATGTCAAAGTAACTTCATTACACTTGCACACTACCAGTGGGTTTGTAAATTATTAGAGTTGCATTTCTCTCTGACAGGCAGAATTACCTCAAAAGTGCATTAGTGTTGTTTGTGTTCAGTGTTATAGAAAGCCTGTTGGGCTATATGAGGAGTGTGAACAGCATAAGGTCACTGTGAAAGCCACGGAGATGCCACATACTCAAGATACAGCACTATTAGCACCTGAAAGAGTTCAAAAGGGGCCTCATAGTGGTTGTCCATTTGGTAGGCTGGTAGAATGACGCAATATCCACATTTTGGGGCATTTAGATATGACAGTGACCTGATGTTTCACTACAGAAGAACATAAGGGCAGGCAAGATTCCTGTTCACCATTTCTAACCACGACAAGCAAGGATTGCTGTATTGTGCTCCAGGAACAATATAAACCCTTCATATCTCTACCTGCCATCCAAGATCATGTAATGGGCTCCTTGAAACATTCTGTGCAATTCCACATCATTGGTCGGAGACTATCAGTTGCTGGACTAGGGAATTACCATCATGCATTTGCATCTCAACAGAAACAGCTGTGTTTGGAGTGGTGCCATGACCAGACAGCATGGATCACTGAACACATTGTGTTCAGCAGTGAATCTTGAGTCTTCACTACTTCAAATGTCCACCATTGGTGAGTATGGTGGTGACCTGGAGTGAGTTTTATTCTTCCGGTGATGTGTAGAGCCACAGTGGTGTCACGTGTGGCATCATAGTATGTGGAAACATTGAGTATAACTTCAGATTGAGATTTTCACTCTGCAGCGGAGTGTGCGCTGATATGAAACTTCCTGGCAGATAAAAACTGTGTGCCCGACCGAGACTCGAAATTGGGACCTTTGCCTTTCGCGGGCAAGTGCTCTACCAACTGAGCTACCGAAGCACGACTCACGGCCGGTACTCACAGCTTTCCTTCTGCCAGTACCTCATCTCCTACCTTCCAAACTCGCTCCATCCACCCTACCTAACACAACCCCCACCCCAATGTAGCCCACCTACCAAACTGCAACAGTGGCTTTGTGCATCCAGCTGGTATCATGTAAGGGCACGGGCGCATGTGATTGTGCATGTATTTGTACTCTACCTCAGAAAAGGAATACTGCAAAAACTAGCAAGTTTCCTTTCTATTCTTTTGTGTGTCTTACAATGACTCAACACTTCTGCTCTTCAGTGAGTGGTCCTCTCTTTTACCCCAAAATATCCAGCTCTACTTCTAGTTCTACAGCTGTCACTATAGAGGGTGAAAGAAACAGTCATCTGATGTTAGAGTGTGTGTTCTCTTTAGGTGCACGTAGCAGGTCAAGACATATTTTCAGGCAGACTACACAGAAAAGTGTGTAGTGAGAAACAAGTTTGTGCAGCAATTTTGTGTGTGTGTGTGTGTGTGTGTGTGTGTGTGTGTGTGTGTGTGTGTGTAAACTCCAGCTGGTCTATTAGACTTGAAGCAGTTCATGTGAAGTCTAGGCTTCAGATTGCCAAATAGAACTGGGTAGCATGGCATAGATGGCTAGACATCTGCTGAATTGTTATTGCACAATTTTGCACAATTAAGAGAAAGTGCTGCTGGCTGACTTGCAGCAGTGGTGTACCAACTTCTACCAGAAGGCTGGGCAATGGGATTTGGACAGAAGGCTCCATTTGCCAGTCTCATGCCACTATGGTGAACAAGCTGAGGTTAAGGATTTTTGGGGTTGTAAAAGAATTATATGATTAACTCCCCAGAAGATGCCATTGAGGCATTGGAGTGTGTTTATTTTTTTCATATAGTCAACAATCAACTGTCATATTTATGGTAAATATGTTGTTAGCTTCTCATCAAAAACCAGACATAGGCAGCAAAATTGTCCCATCTCTTTTAAGGGGAGTCGGATGGTTCTATCTCGGCCTTGTTAAATTATATGACTTTTGTAACATTTTTCTCCCTAACCAATTGACATATTATAATGAATTTTGTTGTTGTTGTGTTCCTTATATCTTTAGCTTCATTTTAAACCGATACGTCTTAGGGGAGTCGGATGGATGTTTGGTTCAAAATTTTTTATTTTTATTTTTTGCACTTTTTTGTTACACATATATTTCAGTTTAAATTGATACCAAATTTATTAATTTATGTTGAGTGGTTTCCGTTTTACAAGCATTTTAGTAAAACCCTGCAATGCACGCTTTTCATGAACTCGACCTTCTTTTTACTCGCTAGTGACTACTTTTTATAGTACAGCTGTTTGAAAGCGTAGTTGGTAACACTGATAAAATACTGTTGGCAACAATGATGAAAACAGCTGCCAGTTTACTTTGTTGTTTTCATTTCTTTGTTTGTGGAGATTGAAAGTGAAGTTTGTTATGATATTCGTATTTCAGTGTTTTGATCTTAGCAAATAAGTTTATATTATGTAAAAATGGTGCAAATACAAAACAAGAAAAGAAAATGTGAGTTCAAGGGGGGGGGGGGGGGGGGGGAGATGTAACTAAAAACAATTTTTGCATCACTGTGAATCTGAAGTGGAAGTTTATTCTGAAGGTGAGCGTAGACCTAGTACTAGTACTAGTACTGAAGCTGCTTGTGCTTCTAACATAAACTCTTCTTCTAAGAAGCTTACCCATAATTTGGCAAAATATGAGATACATGGAAAAAGAGGAGGTTGCTATGATATTGTGAATATCAACAGTTTAGATAGCCTAGTTAGCCAAATTGCAGTGTGCATAAAATGTAAAGGATCCCTTACCGTCTCTACTGGAACCAGGCTAGCCTTACAAGTACCGATAGTAAAAATGCACAGTGACTGTTCTTTTGAAATGTCCACTACTAATTCTCCATGCTTACCAGACTCTAAACAATCAGAAGTGAATGTTCAATTAGCCTATGCATTCCGATGTACTGGAAAAGGTGAAGAAGTAACGAACACTTTCTGCAGTGTAATGAACTTGCCAACTCTGCCAGCTTTCAAATATCACAATAAGATGCTTTGAGATGCTGCAAAAGAGGTCTGTGAAGAGAGTATGAAGGCTGCTGTTGAAGAAAGTGTTAATGAAAATGATGGTAAAAGAGACTTGACAGCAATATTTGATGGATCGTAGCAACATAGGGGCCACACTTCCCTCAATGGAATTGTAATTGCAATAGCAGAAAACACAGCAAATTAATTGATGTTAAAATTTTATCCAAGTATTGCAGATGCAAAAATAGAATGACCAACAATCATGATGCTGATTGCCTAGCTAACTTTTCTGGAGTAAGTGGAGGAATGGAGGTAAAAGGAGTTGTGGATATGTTCCAAGAATCGCTGCCAAAATATGGATTGCGGTACAAGTATTAGGAGATGGGGCAGTGCTTCTTACCCTAAGGTTAGTGAGGCCAAACCATATGGTACCGACTTCTCAATTGAGAAATTGGAATGTTGCGGTCACGTACAGAAGTGGATGGGTAGTTGCCTCAGGAAATTGAAACAGAAACTTGGGAAAACAAAACTTTCTGACGGCAAAAACATCAGGGGTCATGACAACCATACTGGTGAGGCTATAAATCAAATACAACTATATTATGGCTTAGATATAAGAAGGAATGCTACAAAAACTCTAAAGGACATGAAGGCAATGTTCTAGGCAGAATAATTTTCATTTGACGGCTACCAACGAAGACACATCTGGACACGGACTATGCCTGAAAGGTGAGACAAGCTGGTGCAAATTCCAAAATGCCCAAGAGATAAATGAGCCTTATGACCACAATCATCACAATGACCACAGTCACCTTCCTTTCGCTGTCATGAAACATACAAAACCCATATTTAGAGACTTGGCCCATCCTGACCTTTTGCGTAAGTGCCTACATGGTGGAACGCAAAATCCATCACAGTCGCTCAACAATGTTGTATGGTCGTGGATACCAAAAGCAACTTTTATTTTGATGACTACATTTCAGTTGGGAATGTATGAAGCTATTACAAGTTTCAATGAAGGAAATTTAGGAAAGTGTAAAATTTTGAGTCATCTAGGCATATCTCCAGGCAAGAACTGTGTCAATTTTTTGAAAGAGCATGACAAACTTTGGATTAAAAAAGTGGAAAAAGATGTCACAGAAATTGAGAAAAAATGTCGCCAGGCTACACAGCAAGCTAGAAGAAAGATTCAGGACCAGTTTGAAGAACTAGAAGATCCAGATAGACCTTCATATGAAGCTAGAATGTACCAAAGTAAGAATAAAATCATTGTTTAATAGCCTTATCTTTATTTGCGTTTCCCCAACAACAGTGTTTTTCAATGGTTAGGAACATTTTTCTTGGCTACTATTAATGTTATCAACATGATTTTTTTTTAAAATTGTTCCTTACTTGTTAGTTGTTGATTTAAATTGAGGAAATATGAATATCTTTTAAAGAACTATGGTATAAATTTAAAGTAAAAAAATTGGAATTTTTATGGCTACTTTAAAAAAATTTTTTTAAACATAAGCTTTTTTTTATTTTTTTTTTAAGACTTATCGGTTTAAAATGAAGATAAAGATATAAGGAACACAACAACAACAACAAAATTCATTATAATATGTCAATTGGTTAGGGAGAAAAATGTTACAAAATTCATATAACTTAACAAGGCCAAGATAGGACCATCCGACTCCCCTTAAAAGAGATGGGACAATTTTGCTGCCTACGTCTGGTTTTTGATGAGAAGCTAACAACATGTTTACCATATATATGACAGTTGATTGTTGACTATATGAAAAAAATAAACACACTCCAATGCCTCAATGGCATCTTCTGGGGAGTTCATCATATAATTCTTTTACAACCCCAAAAATCCTTAACCTCAGCTTGTTCACCATAGTGGCATGAGACTGGCAAATGGAGCCTTCTGTCCAAATCCCATTGCCCAGCCTTCTGGTAGAAGTGGGTACACCACTGCTGCAAGTCAGCCAGCAGCACTTTCTCTAATTGTGCAATAACAATTCAGCAGATGTCTAGCCATCTATGCCATGCTACCCAGTTCTATTTGGCAATCTGAAGCCTAGACTTCACATGAACTGCTTCAAGTCTAATAGACCAGCTGGAGTAGTTAAAGGAATGATGGAATGATCTTCACTCCTCCCATACTCCCCCCCCCCCCCCCCACCACGCACACACACACACACACACACACACTCAAAATTGCTGCACAAACTTGTTTCTCACTACACACTTTTCTGTGTAGTCTGCCTGAAAATATGTCTGGACCTGCTATGTGCACCTAAAGAGAACACACACTCTAACATCAGATGACTGTTTCTTTCACCCTCTATAGTGACAGCTGTAGAACTAGAAGTAGAGCTGGATATTTTGGGGTAAAAGAGAGGACCACTCACTGAAGAGCAGAAGTGTTGAGTCATTGTGAGACACACAAAAGAATAGAAAGGAAACTTGCTAGTTTTTGCAGTATTCCTTTTCTGAGGTAGAGTACAAATACATGCACAATCACATGCGCCCGTGCCCTTACATGATACCAGCTGGATGCACAAAGCCACTGTTGCAGTTTGGTAGGTGGGCTACATTGGGGTGGGGGTTGTGTTAGGTAGGGTGGATGGAGCGAGTTTGGAAGGTAGGAGATGAGGTACTGGCAGAAGGAAAGCTGTGAGTACCGGCCGTGAGTCGTGCTTCGGTAGCTCAGTTGGTAGAGCACTTGCCCGCGAAAGGCAAAGGTCCCGATTTCGAGTCTCGGTCGGGCACACAGTTTTTATCTGCCAGGAAGTTTCATATCAGCGCACACTCCGCTGCAGAGTGAAAATCTCAATCTGAAGTTATACTCAATGTTTCCACATACTATGATGCCACACGTGACACCACTGTGGCTCTACACATCACCGGAAGAATAAAACTCACTCCAGGTCACCACCATACTCACCAATGGTGGACATTTGAAGTAGTGAAGACTCAAGATTCACTGCTGAACACAATGTGTTCAGTGATCCATGCTGTCTGGTCATGGCACCACTCCAAACACAGCTGTTTCTGTTGAGATGCAAATGCATGATGGTAATTCCCTAGTCCAGCAACTGATAGTCTCCGACCAATGATGTGGAATTGCACAGAATGTTTCAAGGAGCCCATTACATGATCTTGGATGGCAGGTAGAGATATGAAGGGTTTATATTGTTCCTGGAGCACAAACACATGCGCCCGTGCCCTTACATGATACCAGCTTGATACACAAAGCCACTGTTGCAGTTTGGTAGGTGGACTACATTGGGGTGGGGGTTGTGTTATGTAGGGTGGATGGAGCGAGAGAGAGGAGGGTGGCATGATGAGGGGTTGGGGGTAGGTGACTAGTGGCTCAGAGGAAGACTGCCATTTTGCCAACTAGAAATGCAGGAGGGAGGGGTGGCAACTGCATGGGCTAACCATTTGATGCATGGGTGTCAGAATCAGTATTTAGCAGTGCATGCAGTAATCAACATGGGGACATGAATTGGATGGGAAGGGGAACGGGGGGGGGGGGGGGGGGGGGGGGCGGAGAGTGAAAATGGTGAAGGTGTGATAAAGTGATAGGACAGAGAGATGCAAAAATGTGAGTGGGAGATGTGGGGACAGCAATGTTGCTAGAACTGTATTTATACTAGCAATCTGTTCATGTGGTGACACGACAGGGTGAACAACAGCTTACTGAAATCATTAAATTCCACAAGCCAAATTTTTAACTAGTCACTTTTATCTTTAGTTCTCTTCTACAGTAGACAAATTAATGTTACTGAATAGTCTCCAACATTGATAGCAGTTTGACATCACAAAAACAGACCTTAAAAAATGTAACCATGTGTCCTCTTTATAATCATTCTAACACCAGAACTGAGATACATACACCTTTAGCAGATAATTTCCCTCAAGATAATT